>NC_086330.1:87586543-87935710 GCF_032445375.1 Bacillus rossius redtenbacheri
ACGACATGTTTACTTGACCAAGGCTCAGTCCACACTGAGCTGAGACACTGAATGTCTTTTAGCAATTATATGTATGAATTCCATAAATAAAATTGCAATGTATTGACAGAGGGTGTCACAACACGTAAGAGTGTTACAACATGTAGGAGTGTTACAACATGCTGACTCACATATTGACTTACAACAGTTCATGATTTGTTTAGAATAGTTTACATTTTGTTGATAGCGTGAAGCCGACATATGGCGCAAGAAGTAATGCTTTAGACAGTGAAAAGTTTGACTCTTTTATTACTTTTGCATGGTAAATCGGACATAGGTGTCCTACACATGGCATGTCTACGTCGTCATCGTGTCCCAACAAAACAATGTAAGATTTCTTCCGACAATGATCGGTTCCCGTACAGCGCTCTATAAAAGTTTCATCATTTTTAACCCTAGATGTCCTGAGTTCATCAACAGTTGTTGGATGTTTAGCCAGCGGATGGCACAAGTGCACATAACATTTCTTATCTTCACAGTGAAACGATGTTAACAGTCTCATGCTAGTATATGGGAATGATTTATTCCAGCAAATACTATAATGGATATTATCGCGACACGATTCAAAGTATACAGATAGACATTCACAATCCTTCTCAATGTCATAATATCTAACACGGTATTCGACACAGTGCAGGCTAGCATGCACGTAATGGTATCTAGTTTCTTGACAGTCGTACATTATCTGCGGTAAAGTGTCAGTTAACCTAGGATCTTATATTCTGTGTTTCTTCGCTTTTTCTCGCCATCGGCGCGAAGCTAAAGAAATAGGAATGTCATAGAAGTTCCGGACACTTTGATTATCACTAAAACCATCATCTGAAAATTGTTCTGGGTTAGTATCTGAATAACGAACATCCTCGAACAGCGGCATGGGAACGTCCAGATGTTCACCGAAAGCAAGTCTTATACCTGCGGGATATGGCCCGCGGATGTATCTAGCCTTTTCCTTCTTGGTCCTGATGGGGTCCCTACCCCGGACAGGCGGAAATATGGAGGAATTCACTCACCGGATCTGTTACTGCGAAGGCTGGCGGGTGGCAGCTGGCGGCTGGTGGCTGGCGGTTGGCGGTTGATGTTTTAACCGTGACAGCGGCACCACAGGTGGGCGACCTCGTCGGGGTACTCGTCGGGGTCGACCACGGTATGCAAGTCGCACATGGTTGTGTTACATGGGACATTCCATGAGTGGTTGTCCCCGTCGAGGAAGTTTGAATGTGTGAATGCATCACACGATTCACTCCAGGCGACCAGCGTGTCGTTGGGACGACGCAGCTCGCACTCAAAAAAACTGTGCTCCTGACTGGGCCACACCTGTATGACTTCTGCTGCGGCCTCGACGAGCAGAGCTGCCGGGGAGCACAGGAGGTGTGTGTCCGGCCGTAGGAGGCCCACGCTACAGTTTTGCTGAGTGCAAGGCAACTCTAGGTGATCTTCCCCTGCGTCGTCGCGAACCAGGTGTCCCAACAATGTGCACACATGCAACCACTGCCGACTGTCCGCCATCTCGAAATTAACTCTACCATAGCCGAGCAACACATGTGGTACCTCTAGCACGTATTAACACCGTTAGGGATGGGTAAGGGTCCCTACCTGTCTCAGGAATTCAGTTTGTTTCGAAGCGTCGAGCGTGTCGCATTGTTAGCGTGTGACGCACCCAAACATTCCTCAAGTTCAAACACGTATAGAAAAGTGAAAAGTGAACCGATTAGGATTCTGCAAAATGTATTATTCTCCAGAACGTAAGTGAATTTTTGATGTGTTGCCCTTAATTGATATTATTAATAATTTTAATAACAAATTAATAATAAATGATGATGTGATTTCTATATCACTTTTGAAGAAGAAGTTTTAAATAAAAGCCATAAGTTAAAAGTCCCACAAGATCCCACTCTGAAACCAAAAGGCATTTTAGATCATTATAATTTTTAAAACATGTCAAAAAATTAGCTGCAGTTAGCTGCAGCTTTGGCTTCTGTTATAATTTATATTCGATGATATGGATGCGCTTTTAAACCCGCATTTTTCACATTCAGTTTTGCGTTTTTTTATGAAATAATATTTACAATAAATTGGTAAGAACATATTATTTAAACACTTTTAATTCTTAATTTTTAGAATCTGCAAACGATACCAAAGAAATTTCTTGCACGAGAAAGGAAATTTTTCTATTTGTGAAAACTGTATTAAATGAAAATATTAACACGGTGAATGAAATTGTTGAAACAGAGGTATCGAAAAAGTTTAGACATCAATACATTTAGCCACAAAATTTAAAAGATGTAATTGCGAAATTGGTATCGAAGTTTAGGAAAAAGTGGAAACAGGTTAATAGAATTGAAAGAAAGCTCTTCGAAATATTTGATATATGGCTCAATGTTCCTATATATTTCACAGTTGAAAATAAAGGTGCGGAGGCTTCCGCGAACAAAACAATAGGCCGTCCTTCGTTAAGTTGGGACGATTTGAGTGTACGGTCAAAATGGAGGAAGACAGAAAAGGTTCGAGAAGAACATAGCGTCAAAGCACTGGCCTACGCTACACAAATGGGTATCCGGGCTTCAGGAAATGTACATGCTTCGAAATTAAGGATGTCACAGAAGACAGTCCATCAAAAGCATCAAAGTACCAGAAAGCTATGCAAAATTTTACAGAGAATACACTGTCAGGCAAAGAAGCATTATCATTTGTTATAGAAAATAAACGGTCCAAAAGTCAGTATCAAGGAATACGTTCTTTAAGCGTACAAAAACATTGTAAATTGTACCCGCCTTATAATATGTATTGGATTCTAAAAAAGAAGTGTTACTGAAAATTCAGAAATTTCTGTAACTGAAAGTGGAGCTACAGTTATACTTCAAGCATTGTTAAATCATACAGTTGAAAGAATTTTAATGGTACAATAAAAATTTAAAAATTAAAATTTAAAATTTAAAATTCTTCCTGAAAACGAAGTTGTTAATTTAGAATTAGTACGCAAATGGGGATGTGATGGCACTTCTGGTCAAAGCACATACAAACAAACATTTAGCGATGAAGATGGCCATAAATCGGATGCCAACATTTTCGTTATTTCGCTCGTTCCGTTGAAAATCTATGATAAAGTCAGTTCACATGTCATTATTTGGAAAAATCCTCGACCTTCATCGCCAAGATTTTGCGCCCCATTAAAATTCAATTTATGCAAGAAACTGCCGAAGCTACCAGACACGAAGTTGATAGTATCAAAATGCAAGAAACCTTGAAGAAAGAAACCTTGCGCTCTTTCAAACTGTAATGGATGGAAAACAAATTAATATCAATTTCAAACTTGTGTTAACAATGGTAGATAGTAAAGTTTGTAATGCTACAACGAATACATCGTCGAGTATGCGTTGCTACCTTTGTCAAGCTACATCCAAAGAATTTAATGATATCGACTGGATTTTACATAAACCAATCAATTAGGATCACTTCGAATTCGGAATATCGCCACTGCATGCTTGGATACGGTTTTTTGAATGTTGTTTGCACATGAGTTACAAATTAGAAATAGAAAAGTGGCAAGGGCGCAAGGACGATAAGGAAAGTGTTGAGAGAAGAAAAAAATACATACTACAAGGTTTTCGTGACAAATTAGGGCTTATTATTGATCAACCAAACAAGGATATGGAAATTCAAATGACCGAAATACAGCTCGGCGTTTTTTCGAAAATTCTAAAATTTCAGCTTCAATAACGGGAATTGATGAAGAATTAATCAACCGATTTCATGTTATTTTGCAAGCAATTTCTTGTGGCTTTGAAATCAATGTACAAAAGTTTCAGAACTACACTGAAGATACTGCACGTAAATTTGTCGAAATCTATCCATGGTATTTTATGCCTACAACAGTCCATAAAATTCTTATTCACGGTCACAAAATTATAAATTATTTGATTATCATTATCGGGAAAATGTCAGAAGAATCTCAAGAGTCGTGTAACAAGTACATTAAAAGATTCAGAGAAGATTTTGCGCGAAAATGTAACCGAATAAAAAAATGAAAGACGTTTTTTGCAGGCTTTTGGTAACGTCAGATCCACTGATCTCCAGTTTGCGGAAACTTCCTCCAAAAAAAAACTTAAATCATTATTCCCTCAAGCAAGGCCGCAACTAGACTCTCTGGCACCCGGGGCATAAATGGATTCATGCGGCCCCCCCCTCCCCTCTTTTTTTGCACATACCACACCAATAAAGCGGGGGGTCCGGGGGCCCTCCCACGGAAAAATGGTGCTATTTAAGCATTTTCCATACCTACATGTAACAGTTTCTGTGCTACTGTAACTTCCATGCATGAACCCACTATGTCCATAAAGTAGTCCATATAATCACTAAACTTATTCATTAAATTGTCGTCATAAATGTATTTTAAAGATTCAAATTCTACTTGCGAGACCTTTTTGCAGCAAAGATTTTGATGATATCATCATAGCAAATAGAAGATGATCTCTTGTGTTCTATGGAAATAATGCTCAAATTCGACAGTCTGTCTTGTCTCATATTATTTCTTAAATAATTTTTTGCAATTTCCAATTTGCTGAAACTTCTTTCGCCTGAAGAAACTGTTACAGGAAGAGTAAGAAATATCTTACGGGCTGTGGTCAGGTTTGGATATCCTTCTTCAAGTCTGTGTTCGTGAATGAGCTTCAAGAGGGTCGCTGCAGATGCTGTTTTCATAGTGTCATCAACTGCCAAGGCGTGGTGTTTAAAACTTTCCATTTCTTGAACTATTTATTCTCCATTGATGTCATCTTTGTATGTTTCAGACAACCAATTGGCTGCAGTCTTCAACTTCCATTTTGTAGATGTTATTCTCATTTAAAAAGCTAAACTTGTCATTAATTGCTTGAAGAGCCTGAAACCGGGATTTTAAGGCATTCACTATTCCATCGCCACTGCTTCCTCACAGCCAGTGGTACCACCCTCTCTGACAACATTGTACTGTATTCGTAAAGAGGACGCATTAAAACTTTCTAACTTCTCCCTTTACAATTTTTTATGTTAATGATGAACTTAACATTTTTCTCAGAGTATTTTAAAATAAATATGTTGAGGGGTTGTATTGTAAATCAGATTAGACATTCCTGGCATACAAGTTAAAAAACTTTTTACCAGTTACCAGTTGTAGTAGGAATTACAATGCAAGCAATTTCGGCGCCCCCACAGCTTTGCGCCCGGGGCGTATGCCCCGCTTGCCCCCCCCCCCCCCCTTAGTTGCGGCCCTGCCCTCAAGCAATTGAACTTTTAGATCCGCCATAATTTGCAGAATCAAGTATTCATAGCTCTTCGATGGTTGCAAGCGACGATGGTGGTGGTGGTGATGACAATGAATCTTCAAAACATTCGTCGGATAGCGACTGAGAAAAGGTAAAATTTTAATGGAAGTAATGTTAATTAATTATCATTGTAATAGTTATTAGTTATTAATTACTTAATTATAGTAATCTATTTTCACGACCTTTTATCTATAATATTACAATTTGCATTTATTTGATTAATTATCATAGTTATCAAATGCATTTTATTTTTTTTAAGTTAATTTTCGTTATCAGTAACTTTTGAAAATCTTATACACTGAATTTCTTATACAGAGAGTGATGTTTTCCCGAATTTTTTGTCTATATAACGCTCGCTATTTTTATTTTTTTAATTTATGATTCGTGTCAGCGACTTTTGACAATATCTATATATGTATGTATAATATGTGAGGAACAATTTCTGAGCTATGATATAGTCACCATTTTGATTTTTTTCTTAATTCTACTTTGGATTTATAATCAGTGACCTTTAAAACCCCCAGATACGAATTTTCATCGAAATTGATAAAGGCATTGACTTTTGGCCAGCTTTTTAGGATTTGGGACCAGTGTGGGGCGGTAGGGACCCGCCTGCGCCTGACGCCATCTGACTTGCTGGCATCTAGTAAGGGAGTATTTGGGCAGAGGGCAACACAGCGGGGTTTGAGCTTATTGTTGTGCACCGCGCCACGGGCCATATTCTCAAGAAAATGGTGTTCCTTCAAATATGTATGATTTTAATTGTTTGTGTAATTCAGTTTTGTTAAACAGTGTAATATGAGTATTGTTTTATCTGTGTAACAAAATATTTTTTTGCTGGTATAATGCCTTTCACGCTTTAGTTTGACAGGGTAATTATTTGTCACGTATTATTATTTCATTAATTAAATCATACACCGTATTATAATTATGAGCCCACGAGCGTGTAAATATAAGTCCAACTTAGAATATGCCAGTTAACATTTTTTAATCAAATCCCATGCGTGGAATATTAGTTTTATTTTCACTCTGTGGCAATATGGTTATAATGTAAAGTATTACTGCGTAAAGTCCGTGCCGTTTAGTTTTCCGGTCGCGGAGCGGCGGACATGGTACTTACTCATTGTTCATTCGTTCGACGGCAGAGCACCATCAATGCTTATGAATGTATTGAAGTATGTCTATACAGCCTATTAGTAGAATCTGCCGTTGCACTATAACTCAATAAGGTGATATTTGCATAACTACAAAATCGTTCTAGAAGAATGATCAATTACATGTAACCTATACATAACATAAAATCAAATTAAAAACGAATTTATTATTAATATTTACAGCTGTGTTATTTACGAAACAAATTTTCTTTTGGTGTATTTCAACAGTGACTAATAAATATTGTTAATAAACAAATATTGATTGATCAATAATCATTGGTATCCTGAGCAGTTAATTTTAAGTGAGAAATAATTTAGTTAGTTCATGTTTATTTATAAAATTGTCTTATTTCTTTCTTTATCTCTATCAGCCGTTTCACCCCTTACGATATACTTACGAGTCGTGGTTTGAATTGCCAAAGAAGTGTCACTTTTATTACGTTTACTGATTTACACGTGCTATTTTTTTTAGGTAGAATTCAAAGAATGTCTACCTATTGTAGCCGTTACCATGGTGCGACTTCCGGAATACCTTTATATATTTTTACGTTTCATAGTACATTGGCAAAATCATCATCAACTCAAAAGTTTATAAATGTACAAACAAAATTTTTTTATGGATACGATAATTGCCATAATTTTTCACAAATCAGTTCCAAACTGATACATAAAACAATGATGGAAAATCTCGGTAGAGTTCTTTAATGGGAAAAATTCCATCAAATGGGTAGAAATTATAGAAAAATCGCTAAAACTCCCATAGTATAACAAATATAGCATCCGTTTGAACGTTTTATAACTTTTAGGAGTAGTACCAAAAACGTTTGTCTAAATAAATTTTTCATACTATTAACTATAACTGCAAGGGGCGAAAAAAAAAACAAGGGTTGAAGAACGAAAAAATTCATGTCCCTTTTTAGGTAAACTATAGAATGTATAACAATTGATTGTAAATTTTCTAAAAATTATCCAAATATATGGTCTAAAACCAATTTTGATAAGACGAACAATTACTGCAAGGGGTTGAAAAAACCAGGGGGTAGAATAAAAAAAAAATTAAATGTATGTACCATAGGCACTATTGAATGCGTTCATATATATTTTAACTTCCCAAAATTTGTTCTAAAACTTTTGTCCAAAGCAAATTCTTATGTAACCAACCAATAATTTCTAGAGGTGGAAATAACAAGGATTGAAAGAAAAACAAAATACGTTGTAATATATTGTTAAAATCCTAAACGTAAATCTTAAACCGTTTGTTGAAACAATTTTTAATGAGACGAACTATTATAGTAAAAACAGGAGGGGACGGGCGTAATTAAAAAAAAATATCATACTCTCTAACTATACAAATTGTTATTCAATGCTGAATGAATTGAGTTAAAAACATTGGAAACATCTTCGCTCCATGGAACATGAGAAAATGTTTTATCATCATTTTGGAATATGGGATATTGGACAACATTTATGATGTTAAGTACGTCCAGTTTTTAAAATGTTTCATAAGTTTATAGAAGTTTCCAGAATAAGTAGGTTCTTCGAAATCTACCTACGCATGTAGGCTGTGCCGAAAGGGATTTTGATTATTAACATTTAATATTTATTTTGCGAAATTAAATTGATGCCCTTTTAGAGTTATGAAACATAAATAGAGAGACTTACTTCCGTCGCATTACATTGCAAAATAACCTCTAACAAAGATACTTGTCTTATTGGCAGCTAGACATTAAAGATAACAGAAGTCAAATATTTACTTATGGAAATTTTCACGACAACCTTTCATGATGATTAACAAATAAAGTAAATACATAAAAAATCTTGTGTCACAGCTGGGTGTTAGTTGCTGCGTTGTTGCCACATTGCAACTGAACACTGCTTCACCGCATGCTCTCAACATTGTTGCACACGCGTACTCCGTTGCTAGTTTTGTCATCTACGCTGCTCAACCTGATCTCAGCAGTGCCGAATTCACTGTGCTGCGTCACCAAGTAGTTTCAGTTTTATGGTGCCTGCAATGTTACCACATGTTACAATGTTTGGCCCCGCAAGTGTGGTAGTGCACCACCAAAATAGGATCTGCACACACGTCATTGCGCATGCAGTGTTGCCAGATGTAATCACGTCTCGAGCGTTGATGTCCACGCGCAGTCCTTGAACTTTCAGACACACAAGAATTGCGTTTGGACAATCACAGCCTGAAACTTGCCACGTGGTTCTGTGGCTCTGGTGATTCCGTTGGTTCCGATGGTTCTGGGAGAGTGGTCAGGGTGTTTCATCCTGAACCTAGGGGAAACATTATTAATTTATTACAATAAATCACAAAAGAAAACATGTGCAGCATCTAAATATTGACATGTATCGGAGTGGTTAGTATGATAATTCCATCGCTCCTATTATGTTTCTACACAATATAGATTGAATGTCAAATAGAAAGAAATATTCTACAATGAACAAAATTTAATAATTATTGTGTCAGTGTTGCTAGATAGCATTATTTGACTCAGCTTTGCTGTTTGTGGGCAACTATAGACCTTTCAGTATTTGAAGAGCTAATATGCCATTCACTCTGTGGTAAAGAGTTATGTTGTTTTCTTGCAATGCAGTTAAAATAGCGTATGACAACTACCCACCCTCCTCCACGATGGGCTTATGGAATCCATAAGAACGTTACTCAAAAACTGTAAAACAAAAAGACAACGATCTCTAATTTAATATTTATAGTTTGATTTTTGAAATTGACGGATATGGTGGTTTTAGGGTAGCATAATCTCTTATTTTAAATAATACCAACTAAATAATCATAAATATTTTTATAAAATACCACAGTTACTACATTAGAAAATACCTATTCGCACATTATAATAAATATTAAATGAATCACTATATCGCGAAATGTCAACATAATGACATAATAACCTAACAAGGTAAATAATGCAAGGATAGGTTAGTATTGTATATAACGGCAGAACCTTTATTAACAACTGTCTTTTGAACTTAAATGTTGTGCGTATAGGCTTAAGTACATATGATATCCAAGATTATTATGAGCTCAGAAATACTGGATACAACAAAATATTCATGCGTTTAAGGGAGTTTGCTAGTGGTTAAGATCACATTACGATTACCCACACTTTCCTGGTTTCTCTACCATGGAGCGTTGTGCTCTTCTTCCATGAACGAGTGTTACTAGAGGTTCAGTTCAAACGAGCTAACCCAGTTACTGGTCAAGCTCACATCGAATTGACTACGGATCACAGCGACCGGGTCACGGCTTACAGCGTCCAGGTCACGGCTCACGGTATTTCATCCCCACGAATCAAGCTCGCCCGTCTATGGCACGCTCCACTGGAGCCGTGTGAGAGGCAGCGCTGCGGTCACCGGGCATTTCCCCCTCCCCGGAAGAGAGAGTGATTTCGGTTGTTTTACAGTCGATAAATCCTCGGCGCACGGCGCCAGCCACGCCCGCGCGCTCCGACACAGCTCACATCGCGGAGTTTGGCGGCGCGCCGGTGTAGTGTGGCTCGCTGTCAGAGCCACCTCCCTGCTGCACGCACACAGCCCTGAGTGTCACCTGTGCTCGCATGTCCGCTCTCCTGCGTCCAGGCGCACAGCAGCTGAGACCATCACTGTGTGCTCATTGATCTACACCCCTGCAACCAGGCGCACAGCAGCTGAGACCATCACTGTGAGCTCGCATGTCCGCTCTCCCGATTCTAGGCGCACAGCAGCTGAGACCTTCACTGTGTGCTCATTGGTCTACACCCCTGCAACCAGGCGCAAAGCAGCTGAGACCATCAATGTGTGCTTGCTGGTCCACTCCCCCGCGTCCAGGCGCACAGCAACTGAGACCATCACTGTGAGCTCGCATGTCCGCTCCCCCGCGACCAGGCGCACAGCAGCTGAGACCATCACTGTGTGCTCGCTGGTCCACTCCCCCATGACCAGGCGCACAGCAGCTGAGACCATCACTGTGAGCTCGCATGTCCGCTCCCCCGCGACCAGGCGCACAGCAGCTGAGACCATAACTGTGTGCTCGCTGGTCCACTCCCCCACGACCAGGCGCACATTAGCTGAGACCATCACTGTGAGCTCGCATGTCCGCTCCCCCGCGACCAGGCGCACAGCAGCTGAGACCATCACTGTGTGCTCGCTGGTCCACTCCCCCATGACCAGGCGCACAGCAGCTGAGACCATCACTGTGAGCTCGCATGTCCGCTCCCCCGCGACCAGGCGCACAGCAGCTGAGACCATCACTGTGTGCTCGCTGGTCCACTCCCCCATGACCAGGCGCACAGCAGCTGCGACCATCACTGTGAGCTCGCATGTCCGCTCCCCCGCGACCAGGCGCACAGCAGCTGAGACCATCAATGTGTGCTCGCTGGTCCACTCCCCCATGACCAGGCGCACAGCAGCTGAGACCATCACTGTGAGCTCGCATGTCCGCTCCCCCGCGACCAGGCGCACAGCAGCTGAGACCATCACTGTGAGCTTGCATGTCCGCTCCCCCGCGACCAGGCGCACAGCAGCTGAGACCATAACTGAACACACAAGGTACAGATATTTCATTACTATTTAGCTAACTAAAAACCCACACTTTCCTGGTTTCTCTACCATGGAGCGTTGTGCTCTTCTTCCATGAACGAGTGTTACTAGAGGTTCAGTTCAAACGAGCTAACCCAGTTACTGGTCAAGCTCACATCGAATTGACTACGGATCACAGCGACCGGGTCACGGCTTACAGCGTCCAGGTCACGGCTCACGGTATTTCATCCCCACGAATCAAGCTCGCCCGTCTATGGCACGCTCCACTGGAGCCGTGTGAGAGGCAGCGCTGCGGTCACCGGGCATTTCCCCCTCCCCGGAAGAGAGAGTGATTTCGGTTGTTTTACAGTCGATAAATCCTCGGCGCACGGCGCCAGCCACGCCCGCGCGCTCCGACACAGCTCACATCGCGGAGTTTGGCGGCGCGCCGGTGTAGTGTGGCTCGCTGTCAGAGCCACCTCCCTGCTGCACGCACACAGCCCTGAGTGTCACCTGTGCTCGCATGTCCGCTCTCCTGCGTCCAGGCGCACAGCAGCTGAGACCATCACTGTGTGCTCAATGATCTACACCCCTGCAACCAGGCGCACAGCAGCTGAGACCATCACTGTGAGCTCGCATGTCCGCTCTCCCGATTCTAGGCGCACAGCAGCTGAGACCTTCACTGTGTGCTCATTGGTCTACACCCCTGCAACCAGGCGCAAAGCAGCTGAGACCATCAATGTGTGCTTGCTGGTCCACTCCCCCGCGTCCAGGCGCACAGCAACTGAGACCATCACTGTGAGCTCGCATGTCCGCTCCCCCGCGACCAGGCGCACAGCAGCTGAGACCATCACTGTGTGCTCGCTGGTCCACTCCCCCATGACCAGGCGCACAGCAGCTGAGACCATCACTGTGAGCTCGCATGTCCGCTCCCCCGCGACCAGGCGCACAGCAGCTGAGACCATAACTGTGTGCTCGCTGGTCCACTCCCCCACGACCAGGCGCACATTAGCTGAGACCATCACTGTGAGCTCGCATGTCCGCTCCCCCGCGACCAGGCGCACAGCAGCTGAGACCATCACTGTGTGCTCGCTGGTCCACTCCCCCATGACCAGGCGCACAGCAGCTGAGACCATCACTGTGAGCTCGCATGTCCGCTCCCCCGCGACCAGGCGCACAGCAGCTGAGACCATCACTGTGTGCTCGCTGGTCCACTCCCCCATGACCAGGCGCACAGCAGCTGAGACCATCACTGTGAGCTCGCATGTCCGCTCCCCCGCGACCAGGCGCACAGCAGCTGAGACCATCAATGTGTGCTCGCTGGTCCACTCCCCCATGACCAGGCGCACAGCAGCTGAGACCATCACTGTGAGCTCGCATGTCCGCTCCCCCGCGACCAGGCGCACAGCAGCTGAGACCATCACTGTGTGCTCGCTGGTCCACTCCCCCACGACCAGGCGCACAGCAGCTGAGACCATCACTGTGAGCTCGCATGTCCGCTCCCCCGCGACCAGGCGCACAGCAGCTGAGACCATAACTGTGTGCTCGCTGGTCCACTCCCCCACGACCAGGCGCACATTAGCTGAGACCATCACTGTGAGCTCGCATGTCCGCTCCCCCGCGACCAGGCGCACAGCAGCTGAGACCATCACTGTGTGCTCGCTGGTCCACTCCCCCATGACCAGGCGCACAGCAGCTGAGACCATCACTGTGAGCTCGCATGTCCGCTCCCCCGCGACCAGGCGCACAGCAGCTGAGACCATCACTGTGTGCTCGCTGGTCCACTCCCCCATGACCAGGCGCACAGCAGCTGAGACCATCACTGTGAGCTCGCATGTCCGCTCCCCCGCGACCAGGCGCACAGCAGCTGAGACCATCAATGTGTGCTCGCTGGTCCACTCCCCCATGACCAGGCGCACAGCAGCTGAGACCATCACTGTGAGCTCGCATGTCCGCTCCCCCGCGACCAGGCGCACAGCAGCTGAGACCATCACTGTGAGCTTGCATGTCCGCTCCCCCGCGACCAGGCGCACAGCAGCTGAGACCATAACTGAACACACAAGGTACAGATATTTCATTACTATTTAGCTAACTAAAAACCCACACTTTCCTGGTTTCTCTACCATGGAGCGTTGTGCTCTTCTTCCATGAACGAGTGTTACTAGAGGTTCAGTTCAAACGAGCTAACCCAGTTACTGGTCAAGCTCACATCGAATTGACTACGGATCACAGCGACCGGGTCACGGCTTACAGCGTCCAGGTCACGGCTCACGGTATTTCATCCCCACGAATCAAGCTCGCCCGTCTATGGCACGCTCCACTGGAGCCGTGTGAGAGGCAGCGCTGCGGTCACCGGGCATTTCCCCCTCCCCGGAAGAGAGAGTGATTTCGGTTGTTTTACAGTCGATAAATCCTCGGCGCACGGCGCCAGCCACGCCCGCGCGCTCCGACACAGCTCACATCGCGGAGTTTGGCGGCGCGCCGGTGTAGTGTGGCTCGCTGTCAGAGCCACCTCCCTGCTGCACGCACACAGCCCTGAGTGTCACCTGTGCTCGCATGTCCGCTCTCCTGCGTCCAGGCGCACAGCAGCTGAGACCATCACTGTGTGCTCATTGATCTACACCCCTGCAACCAGGCGCACAGCAGCTGAGACCATCACTGTGAGCTCGCATGTCCGCTCTCCCGATTCTAGGCGCACAGCAGCTGAGACCTTCACTGTGTGCTCATTGGTCTACACCCCTGCAACCAGGCGCAAAGCAGCTGAGACCATCAATGTGTGCTTGCTGGTCCACTCCCCCGCGTCCAGGCGCACAGCAACTGAGACCATCACTGTGAGCTCGCATGTCCGCTCCCCCGCGACCAGGCGCACAGCAGCTGAGACCATCACTGTGTGCTCGCTGGTCCACTCCCCCATGACCAGGCGCACAGCAGCTGAGACCATCACTGTGAGCTCGCATGTCCGCTCCCCCGCGACCAGGCGCACAGCAGCTGAGACCATAACTGTGTGCTCGCTGGTCCACTCCCCCACGACCAGGCGCACATTAGCTGAGACCATCACTGTGAGCTCGCATGTCCGCTCCCCCGCGACCAGGCGCACAGCAGCTGAGACCATCACTGTGTGCTCGCTGGTCCACTCCCCCATGACCAGGCGCACAGCAGCTGAGACCATCACTGTGAGCTCGCATGTCCGCTCCCCCGCGACCAGGCGCACAGCAGCTGAGACCATCACTGTGTGCTCGCTGGTCCACTCCCCCATGACCAGGCGCACAGCAGCTGAGACCATCACTGTGAGCTCGCATGTCCGCTCCCCCGCGACCAGGCGCACAGCAGCTGAGACCATCAATGTGTGCTCGCTGGTCCACTCCCCCATGACCAGGCGCACAGCAGCTGAGACCATCACTGTGAGCTCGCATGTCCGCTCCCCCGCGACCAGGCGCACAGCAGCTGAGACCATCACTGTGTGCTCGCTGGTCCACTCCCCCACGACCAGGCGCACAGCAGCTGAGACCATCACTGTGAGCTCGCATGTCCGCTCCCCCGCGACCAGGCGCACAGCAGCTGAGACCATCACTGTGTGCTCGCTGGTCCACTCCCCCATGACCAGGCGCACAGCAGCTGAGACCATCACTGTGAGCTCGCATGTCCGCTCCCCCGCGACCAGGCGCACAGCAGCTGAGACCATAACTGTGTGCTCGCTGGTCCACTCCCCCACGACCAGGCGCACATTAGCTGAGACCATCACTGTGAGCTCGCATGTCCGCTCCCCCGCGACCAGGCGCACAGCAGCTGAGACCATCACTGTGTGCTCGCTGGTCCACTCCCCCATGACCAGGCGCACAGCAGCTGAGACCATCACTGTGAGCTCGCATGTCCGCTCCCCCGCGACCAGGCGCACAGCAGCTGAGACCATCACTGTGTGCTCGCTGGTCCACTCCCCCATGACCAGGCGCACAGCAGCTGAGACCATCACTGTGAGCTCGCATGTCCGATCCCCCGCGACCAGGCGCACAGCAGCTGAGACCTTCACTGTGTGCTCATTGGTCTACACCCCTGCAACCAGGCGCAAAGCAGCTGAGACCATCAATGTGTGCTTGCTGGTCCACTCCGCCGCGTCCAGGCGCACAGCAACTGAGACCATCACTGTGAGCTCGCATGTCCGCTCCCTCGCGACCAGGCGCACAGCAGCTGAGACCATCACTGTGTGCTCGCTGGTCCACTCCCCCATGACCAGGCGCACAGCAGCTGAGACCATCACTGTGAGCTCGCATGTCCGCTCCCCCGCGACCAGGCGCACAGCAGCTGAGACCATAACTGTGTGCTCGCTGGTCCACTCCCCCACGACCAGGCGCACATTAGCTGAGACCATCACTGTGAGCTCGCATGTCCGCTCCCCCGCGACCAGGCGCACAGCAGCTGAGACCATCACTGTGTGCTCGCTGGTCCACTCCCCCATGACCAGGCGCACAGCAGCTGAGACCATCACTGTGAGCTCGCATGTCCGCTCCCCCGCGACCAGGCGCACAGCAGCTGAGACCATCACTGTGTGCTCGCTGGTCCACTCCCCCATGACCAGGCGCACAGCAGCTGAGACCATCACTGTGAGCTCGCATGTCCGATCCCCCGCGACCAGGCGCACAGCAGCTGAGACCATCAATGTGTGCTCGCTGGTCCACTCCCCCATGACCAGGCGCACAGCAGCTGAGACCATCACTGTGAGCTCGCATGTCCGCTCCCCCGCGACCAGGCGCACAGCAGCTGAGACCATCACTGTGTGCTCGCTGGTCCACTCCCCCACGACCAGGCGCACAGCAGCTGAGACCATCACTGTGAGCTCGCATGTCCGCTCCCCCGCGACCAGGCGCACAGCAGCTGAGACCATCACTGTGTGCTCGCTGGTCCACTCCCCCATGACCAGGCGCACAGCAGCTGAGACCATCACTGTGAGCTCGCATGTCCGCTCCCCCGCGACCAGGCGCACAGCAGCTGAGACCATAACTGTGTGCTCGCTGGTCCACTCCCCCACGACCAGGCGTACATTAGCTGAGACCATCACTGTGAGCTCGCATGTCCGCTCCCCCGCGACCAGGCGCACAGCAGCTGAGACCATCACTGTGTGCTCGCTGGTCCACTCCCCCATGACCAGGCGCACAGCAGCTGAGACCATCACTGTGAGCTCGCATGTCCGCTCCCCCGCGACCAGGCGCACAGCAGCTGAGACGATCACTGTGTGCTCGCTGGTCCACTCCCCCATGACCAGGCGCACAGCAGCTGAGACCATCACTGTGAGCTCGCATGTCCGCTCCCCCGCGACCAGGCGCACAGCAGCTGAGACCATCAATGTGTGCTCGCTGGTCCACTCCCCCATGACCAGGCGCACAGCAGCTGAGACCATCACTGTGAGCTCGCATGTCCGCTCCCCCGCGACCAGGCGCACAGCAGCTGAGACCATCACTGTGTGCTCGCTGGTCCACTCCCCCACGACCAGGCGCACAGCAGCTGAGACCATCACTGTGAGCTCGCATGTCCGCTCCCCCGCGACCAGGCGCACAGCAGCTGAGACCATCACTGTGTGCTCGCTGGTCCACTCCCCCATGACCAGGCGCACAGCAGCTGAGACCATCACTGTGAGCTCGCATGTCCGCTCCCCCGCGACCAGGCGCACAGCAGCTGAGACCATAACTGTGTGCTCGCTGGTCCACTCCCCCACGCCAAGGCGCACATTAGCTGAGACCATCACTGTGAGCTCGCATGTCCGCTCCCCCGCGACCAGGCGCACAGCAGCTGAGACCATCACTGTGTGCTCGCTGGTCCACTCCCCCATGACCAGGCGCACAGCAGCTGAGACCATCACTGTGAGCTCGCATGTCCGCTCCCCCGCGACCAGGCGCACAGCAGCTGAGACCATCACTGTGTGCTCGCTGGTCCACTCCCCCATGACCAGGCGCACAGCAGCTGAGACCATCACTGTGAGCTCGCATGTCCGCTCCCCCGCGACCAGGCGCACAGCAGCTGAGACCATCAATGTGTGCTCGCTGGTCCACTCCCCCATGACCAGGCGCACAGCAGCTGAGACCATCACTGTGAGCACGCATGTCCGCTCCCCCGCGACCAGGCGCACAGCAGCTGAGACCATCACTGTGAGCTTGCATGTCCGCTCCCCCCGCGACCAGGCGCACAGCAGCTGAGACCATAACTGAACACACAAGGTACAGATATTTCATTACTATTTAGCTAACTAAAAACCCACACTTTCCTGGTTTCTCTACCATGGAGCGTTGTGCTCTTCTTCCATGAACGAGTGTTACTAGAGGTTCAGTTCAAACGAGCTAACCCAGTTACTGGTCAAGCTCACATCGAATTGACTACGGATCACAGCGACCGGGTCACGGCTTACAGCGTCCAGGTCACGGCTCACGGTATTTCATCCCCACGAATCAAGCTCGCCCGTCTATGGCACGCTCCACTGGAGCCGTGTGAGAGGCAGCGCTGCGGTCACCGGGCATTTCCCCCTCCCCGGAAGAGAGAGTGATTTCGGTTGTTTTACAGTCGATAAATCCTCGGCGCACGGCGCCAGCCACGCCCGCGCGCTCCGACACAGCTCACATCGCGGAGTTTGGCGGCGCGCCGGTGTAGTGTGGCTCGCTGTCAGAGCCACCTCCCTGCTGCACGCACACAGCCCTGAGTGTCACCTGTGCTCGCATGTCCGCTCTCCTGCGTCCAGGCGCACAGCAGCTGAGACCATCACTGTGTGCTCATTGATCTACACCCCTGCAACCAGGCGCACAGCAGCTGAGACCATCACTGTGAGCTCGCATGTCCGCTCTCCCGATTCTAGGCGCACAGCAGCTGAGACCTTCACTGTGTGCTCATTGGTCTACACCCCTGCAACCAGGCGCAAAGCAGCTGAGACCATCAATGTGTGCTTGCTGGTCCACTCCCCCGCGTCCAGTCGCACAGCAACTGAGACCATCACTGTGAGCTCGCATGTCCGCTCCCCCGCGACCAGGCGCACAGCAGCTGAGACCATCACTGTATGCTCGCTGGTCCACTCCCCCATGACCAGGCGCACAGCAGCTGAGACCATCACTGTGAGCTCGCATGTCCGCTCCCCCGCGACCAGGCGCACAGCAGCTGAGACCATAACTGTGTGCTCGCTGGTCCACTCCCCCACGACCAGGCGCACATTAGCTGAGACCATCACTGTGAGCTCGCATGTCCGCTCCCCCGCGACCAGGCGCACAGCAGCTGAGACCATCACTGTGTGCTCGCTGGTCCACTCCCCCATGACCAGGCGCACAGCAGCTGAGACCATCACTGTGAGCTCGCATGTCCGCTCCCCCGCGACCAGGCGCACAGCAGCTGAGACCATCACTGTGTGCTCGCTGGTCCACTCCCTCATGACCAGGCGCACAGCAGCTGAGACCATCACTGTGAGCTCGCATGTCCGCTCCCCCGCGACCAGGCGCACAGCAGCTGAGACCATCAATGTGTGCTCGCTGGTCCACTCCCCCATGACCAGGCGCACAGCAGCTGAGACCATCACTGTGAGCTCGCATGTCCGCTCCCCCGCGACCAGGCGCACAGCAGCTGAGACCATCACTGTGTGCTCGCTGGTCCACTCCCCCACGACCAGGCGCACAGCAGCTGAGACCATCACTGTGAGCTCGCATGTCCGCTCCCCCGCGACCAGGCGCACAGCAGCTGAGACCATCACTGTGTGCTCGCTGGTCCACTCCCCCATGACCAGGCGCACAGCAGCTGAGACCATCACTGTGAGCTCGCATGTCCGCTCCCCCGCGACCAGGCGCACAGCAGCTGAGACCATAACTGTGTGCTCGCTGGTCCACTCCCCCACGACCAGGCGCACATTAGCTGAGACCATCACTGTGAGCTCGCATGTCCGCTCCCCCGCGACCAGGCGCACAGCAGCTGAGACCATCACTGTGTGCTCGCTGGTCCACTCCCCCATGACCAGGCGCACAGCAGCTGAGACCATCACTGTGAGCTCGCATGTCCGCTCCCCCCGCGACCAGGCGCACAGCAGCTGAGACCATCACTGTGTGCTCGCTGGTCCACTCCCCCATGACCAGGCGCACAGCAGCTGAGACCATCACTGTGAGCTCGCATGTCCGCTCCCCCGCGACCAGGCGCACAGCAGCTGAGACCATCACTGTGTGCTCGCTGGTCCACTCCCCCATGACCAGGCGCACAGCAGCTGAGACCATCACTGTGAGCTCGCATGTCCGCTCCCCCGCGACCAGGCGCACAGCAGCTGAGACCATCACTGTGTGCTCGCTGGTCCACTCCCCCACGACCAGGCGCACAGCAGCTGAGACCATCACTGTGAGCTCGCATGTCCGCTCCCCCGCGACCAGGCGCACAGCAGCTGAGACCATCACTGTGTGCTCGCTGGTCCACTCCCCCATGACCAGGCGCACAGCAGCTGAGACCATCACTGTGAGCTCGCATGTCCGCTCTCCCGATTCTAGGCGCACAGCAGCTGAGACCTTCACTGTGTGCTCATTGGTCTACACCCCTGCAACCAGGCGCAAAGCAGCTGAGACCATCAATGTGTGCTTGCTGGTCCACTCCCCCGCGTCCAGGCGCACAGCAACTGAGACCATCACTGTGAGCTCGCATGTCCGCTCCCCCGCGACCAGGCGCACAGCAGCTGAGACCATCACTGTGTGCTCGCTGGTCCACTCCCCCATGACCAGGCGCACAGCAGCTGAGACCATCACTGTGAGCTCGCATGTCCGCTCCCCCGCGACCAGGCGCACAGCAGCTGAGACCATAACTGTGTGCTCGCTGGTCCACTCCCCCACGACCAGGCGCACATTAGCTGAGACCATCACTGTGAGCTCGCATGTCCGCTCCCCCGCGACCAGGCGCACAGCAGCTGAGACCATCACTGTGTGCTCGCTGGTCCACTCCCCCATGACCAGGCGCACAGCAGCTGAGACCATCACTGTGAGCTCGCATGTCCGCTCCCCCGCGACCAGGCGCACAGCAGCTGAGACCATCACTGTGTGCTCGCTGGTCCACTCCCCCATGACCAGGCGCACAGCAGCTGAGACCATCACTGTGAGCTCGCATGTCCGCTCCCCCGCGACCAGGCGCACAGCAGCTGAGACCATCAATGTGTGCTCGCTGGTCCACTCCCCCATGACCAGGCGCACAGCAGCTGAGACCATCACTGTGAGCTCGCATGTCCGCTCCCCCGCGACCAGGCGCACAGCAGCTGAGACCATCACTGTGTGCTCGCTGGTCCACTCCCCCACGACCAGGCGCACAGCAGCTGAGACCATCACTGTGAGCTCGCATGTCCGCTCCCCCGCGACCAGGCGCACAGCAGCTGAGACCATCACTGTGTGCTCGCTGGTCCACTCCCCCATGACCAGGCGCACAGCAGCTGAGACCATCACTGTGAGCTCGCATGTCCGCTCTCCCGATTCTAGGCGCACAGCAGCTGAGACCTTCACTGTGTGCTCATTGGTCTACACCCCTGCAACCAGGCGCAAAGCAGCTGAGACCATCAATGTGTGCTTGCTGGTCCACTCCCCCGCGTCCAGGCGCACAGCAACTGAGACCATCACTGTGAGCTCGCATGTCCGCTCCCCCGCGACCAGGCGCACAGCAGCTGAGACCATCACTGTGTGCTCGCTGGTCCACTTCCCCATGACCAGGCGCACAGCAGCTAAGACCATCACTGTGAGCTCGCATGTCCGCTCCCCCGCGACCAGGCGCACAGCAGCTGAGACCATAACTGTGTGCTCGCTGGTCCACTCCCCCACGACCAGGCGCACATTAGCTGAGACCATCACTGTGAGCTCGCATGTCCGCTCCCCCGCGACCAGGCGCACAGCAGCTGAGACCATCACTGTGTGCTCGCTGGTCCACTCCCCCATGACCAGGCGCACAGCAGCTGAGACCATCACTGTGAGCTCGCATGTCCGCTCCCCCGCGACCAGGCGCACAGCAGCTGAGACCATCACTGTGTGCTCGCTGGTCCACTCCCCCATGACCAGGCGCACAGCAGCTGAGACCATCACTGTGAGCTCGCATGTAGGCTCCCCCGCGACCAGGCGCACAGCAGCTGAGACCATGAATGTGTGCTCGCTGGTCCACTCCCCCATGACCAGGCGCACAGCAGCTGAGACCATCACTGTGAGCTCGCATGTCCGCTCCCCCGCGACCAGGCGCACAGCAGCTGAGACCATCACTGTGTGCTCGCTGGTCCACTCCCCCACGACCAGGCGCACAGTAGCTGAGACCATCAATGTGTGCTTGCTGGTCCACTCCCCCGCGTCCAGGCGCACAGCAGCTGAGACCATCACTGTGAGCTCGCATGTCCGCTCCCCCGCGACCAGGCGCACAGCAGCTGAGACCATCACTGTGAGCTTGCATGTCCGCTCCCCCGCGACCAGGCGCACAGCAGCTGAGACCATAACTGAACACACAAGGTACAGATATTTCATTACTATTTAGCTAACTAAAAACCTATTGTTATATCAGTTATCAAAATCCTTTTTTTAATTATTCAGTTTTAAAATGAATCAAATTTAAGCAGTGTCTAATATTTTTATATAATAGAACACAGTAAATGGTGCAATATTTTGCCACATTAAAAAGTTGTGATAATTCTAAAAAAAAAAAAAAAAAAAAAAATATATATATATATATATATATATATATATTGTTCACTATTGACATACATATTCGCTTAAAGACAACAAAACTTGTTACTGTTTACTATTTAGCTAACTTAAAACCTATTGTTACATCAGTTATAAAAATCATTTTTTTATCTATTCGGTTTTAAACTGATACAAATTTAAGCAGTGGCTATTTTTTTAAATTTAATAGAACACAGTAAACGGTGCAACATGTTGCAAGATTAATAAGTTGTGAAAAAAAAAATAATTTACGTTCACTTTTGGCGAAATAATTCGCTTATAGACAACAAAACTGGTTACTGTTGGGAATGGAAAATAATTTTGCCAAATTTTAAACCAATCTGTCACCATTTCAAAATAAATATAATATTTAAAACCAAAATATTCTCTAAAAACTTTCCCATAAGCATATTCGAGAACCTTCATGTCCTAACTTAATAGATGGCCATGGATTTAATATATCCTACTGTGTGGTTTTAAATGGTGGATTCTGTTGATGGGGCGGGTAAATCATTCCAGGACACAAATGACACAGGACACTTGCCATGTACATGGAACCTGGTGACCTGAAAAAATCACCTTAACTAGAGCCTGCTGACCCTGGATGATCACTGTACATGGTGCGTGTTTCAAACACCCCTTTTTTAAGAATATTTTTATTATTATTTTCAAATTTTAATACGAACTGCACAAAGGAACCTTTTTTAAATTAAGGCACATTCAAACATTTAAAATAAGCCACAATTAGTACAAAAGAACAAAGCCCAATTTCTGGTAGTCAATGTGTAGTTTGAAATCACAACCTAAACATTAAAATAATTTTGGATACTTCACGATGTATTTGAAAAAAATTAATAACCATCCTAACATAGGTATTTAAGTTCAATAATTTCAAACCTAAATTTTACAATAGTTGAATGGCTGGTCAGTAAGCAATTATCTACTATTACATAGCTACAAAAATGTCTTTACTAGAATGTCTTTACTGATATGCCTACCGTAACTGGAGCCTGTTGATGCTGGACACCCGCCTTGCTCTTAGGCGGTCCATGCGGTCCATGCGGAACGCACATCACGCTCAGTGCCTGTGCATAGAGCTTGTCAATACGGGACACCCGGCCATGCTTTGAGCCTGTTGTCGCGGAAATCTCGCGATACATGGCACTCGTTGATGCGGGACGCCCATGGTCTGGAGCCTGCTGACATGGAATGTTCATTATACTGAGAGCTTGTCGATGCGGGACGACCGCCGTACTTGAATCCCGTCCGGCCATGATGCCTGGGGCCTGTTGACGCGGGACACCCACCGCGCCTGGAGCATGTTGACGAGGGGCGCCCCGAGGTCTCGAGTGGTGAGCCGCGGCAGAGTTGCGGTAAAAACTGCTCGTCGTCGGCGGCTACTTTATCACGCCGCAGTCGGTCCTGGTTCGGGGAGAAATAATAACAAAAAAATATCCGTCGCCGAGCTCAGGCGAAGATGAACGGCGACGCTATCGGCACTGGACAGTGACCACGGTGATGTATGGCCCTGTTGGCGTGAAAGAGGAATGGGTTAGGGGGAGGGGGGAGGCAGACTGTCCCGACGACTCGGTGTGGTCTGGTGTATACAAGCACCCCCCTCCCCTGCTCCGGGCAAGACTGTGCGCTACAACAGTACCTGCCATCTGCCAGTCTGCTGGGAACTGAAATAGCCCGATATGTACCCAATAAATGTTTGAAACTGACACGAATCTGTAGCTCAGTTCTTTGGTAAATTCATAGAGAAAGTTATTACTTATTATTAAATAATAATTGAAATGATTATGATGCAACTAAAAACATAAACTATTATTTAATGTTACTGTTAGTTAAATGTGTTTTTTACTGTAATGTGTTACCATCTGATTGCTTCTATAACTGAAGAAAATGAAATAAGCAGGTATAATGTTGTCCATAATGTTAAGAAGAACTGATTAAAAAAAATTCTCCTTCACCGTTCTAAAATTGTATAGAACATCTTGACAGTATAAGTATTGAGGTGTTTATTATTATTAATAATACTCTACTATGCGAGAATGATAGTTATCTAGTGCCTTTGTATGAGCTTAAAAAACTGCTGACAATGTAACAGTCTGCCGCACGCTGGCGCGCACTGTTGCTAGATTGAGGCAACCCGGCTTGTTAACATTAGAATCTTTTTTTTTATATACCAGCGATAATTATAACATGTTTCCATATATTTAATTTGACTAATATTTGTTGAATTTACTAAGACCATAAAATAATGACGTTTGACAGTACTATTACAGTGGTAGGTATCCATTACGAAAGAAAATAACTATGAATTGAAAAAAACCAACTATTATTCCGAAGGAGAAACTATTTGTAGTAATCCGTCACTATAAATAACAAGACATTATAATAATTAACTATGTTCTATGTTAAAACAGATACAACTGTTTTAATTTAAAAGATTTAAAGAATTGATGGTAAAAACTTTTCAAACCAATATTGAAATTTTCAGTATGTTTCCTTAGAAGTAAGATATGAATATTACCAGATGACATTCTTGATGAAATACAACGAAAAAAGCATCTAGTTCAACATTTTCCTTTACATTTTTTTTAAAAAGTACATTTTAAAATTTTGTCATTACAGTGTAAAGTTATGTCTAAAACTTTTGTGCTCTTGGGGTAGGTATGTCCACCAATTGAGCTCACCGAAACAAGGACAGTGCTAATAGCAGGTAAGGGGAATTGGAAAGAGAGAGAAAATGATCATTTAAACGCACACTGCTACCTAAGCTGGAGTCACAATGCAACGACACGACAGGCCCGACACGCTCAGCAGCCAATGGAATACAAGGTCGCCGTGACGTCAACACGATGAAACATCCGCCCCGACGGCCCGCAAGAAGTAGATTATAATTATAATTGTGTCGTGTAGTGCCATACGAAGGAAAGACAAACGGGAAACTTAAAAAAACTAAACTTCAAAATTATTTACCTACTTGGTAAATCATTATGATGAAAAATTAAATTTCTTTTACGCGTGTGTACACTTTAACATTTGTAGTATGCTTTCATCTGTTTGTATAAACGGATACATTTTGTTTATGTTCAATGATATTATTATACATTGATCAAGATTTAATTTAAGAATGGACGAGTTCAGCGAAGAACACTTAATTAATAAAGTTCAGGCTAATGGTATTTTATAAAACATTGGGTCGAAGGACTACCGAAACCAACCTAAAAAAACAAAAAGCATAGGCTGATATAGCATTCTTTTTCTTCTCTACACTGTTTTTAGCGCATTATATATTGCATTTTATAAACGCATTTGGCTTGGAAAGATTTGCCGACAGCCATGTTAGAGTTTGTCGTGTTAAGGTTGTCGTGGTATTGTGACCCTACGCTATTAAGTCTGTCGTGCTAAAGCTGTACGACGGTTTGTCGGGTTTGTCGTGTCGTGTTGTGACTCCAGTTGAAGAATAAGACACACGATAGAGGGTAAGATGTAGCACGAGACAGCCAGCAGCACTCGACGAGAACGATTGGACGCTGACGTAACTTCATTCTAGTTCCAGCAGCCAGCAGTTGTTATATGACGACAAAAATGTTGACTTGGTTGTTGTTGATTAAGGTACGCAAGTAATGATAAATGAGGGGGTGTATTTAGCACACATTCCCTCGCACTAAGCGGGACTCATTATTGCATTTGTTTGGTTTTTTTTTTCCAACGAAGCCAATCACTCTCGAGCAGAGAAGAAAGAACAATAATTAATATGTGTGCCTCGTGGCTTAAAAGAGGCGAGAGTTAAAATGTGTGTGTCAGAAACAACTCATTGCGGGAACATGAACCAAAATCTCGCTTAACCCAAGAGTGAAGGGCAGCCGTAGGGGTTCAGCGATGCAGGCAGATGTGTGTGGGTGGTTGTTCTAGTGTCCGCGACCCGCGCGCCCCTTGCGGCGAGACGAGCAACCTGCCGCTGTCGCCGCAGTGACCTGCAATCAGTGGGTAGCTCGCAAGCAGTGGCAGCAGACAGCCTTTGTTACTTTTACCTGTGGAATCCATGCAGTGAAATAAATGGTTCTTTCCTAAGACGGAACAGCAACAATTAATTATCACAAGTCACGATAGGCCTATGACGATTTCAGGATCTCCATTAAATGTGCGTTTCACCATTGAATATATATAATGTATATAATCAATGGTTTCACTAAGTGATGAAAATACATGATAAGCCAAAAATATACATGATAACAGCTATATGCTACCATTGAATACATTATATAAGTATATTCAATGATGCTACAGCCCCAAGGCACGCATCACGTCTTATCACGCGCTTATCAACTGTATGAAAGCGCGGAGCGTGTGGTGTATTCGTTTGTAGTGATTCATCGAAATTTCCCACCGACAATGGGATTTCAAATATCTATTCTTTTGAGATGGAGTGTTCCGAAACATTAGAGGTCCTTAACCTAACCCCCACCCCCCCTTCCACAAAAGTGAAAGCCCCAAAATTTAGAAAAATTGGAGGAAATTGTATTAAAATTAAGTTATTATGAACTAAAGTGTGCGGGGAATGGTGGAAAATTTACCCAAAGACGTCTTCTCCATCAAAATTGTAAGAGGGGAGGTGGGGCGGAAAATGCAAAAACCCAAAATTTCAAAAAATTCAAATTTTTTGAAATATGTACTTTTTTGCGATTTGTAGTGTTTCCTAGCCATTCGGGGTCCTCAAACTAACCTCCCTCCACAAGGAGTCAAAGTCCCAAAATTTCGAAGTTTCAAAAATTTCAAAAATCTATTCTCTTTAGATTTTGAGTGTTTCCGAGCCATTCAGGGTCCTCCACATACACCCTCCTCTAGGGACAAATCCCCAAAATTTCGAAAATTTCAGAAATTTCGAATATCTGTTCTCTTTCGAGAGATAAATATAGATAGAGAGATACATAGATATATAGATGTAGATAGAGATAAATAAATATTTAGAGAGATGGATAGATTATTTGTATATGTGTTACGACTTCAAATATATTACAAAACAAAACGGAATGAGGCATTGCAATGCATGCCGAGCATTAGCTAGATGATGGAATATTTTCAATATTAGTAATCTATTATTTTTCAGCTTTTTTATATAGTGCTTTATATAATCTAGATTACATATAGACCACCAATTTTAGATATATACTGGTAAATAACTATACACTGGCAGAACAATGTCTGTCGGGATATGAAAGTGATATAAATTATTTTGCACACTTGACATTTAAATTAAGAAGACAATTACTTACTACATCTGATTTCAAAAAAAAAATGCCTCACCCTGTGTTCAGCCCGGGCAACGCCGGGTACTGCAGCTAGTTATTTATAATTCGTTTGATGTCAACACTGGTAGAGCAAAGTTGCAACTTTTGCTTGGAATGAGCTTTCGGGGAAACCATGGAAAAGGAACGTGGGATGTGTGAATCGATATTCGAACCCGTGTAAGTCTTCCGAAATGCAAGTCTAAAACCACTGTACCACCTGGCTCGCTGTAGAATCAGGCCAGTTTCTGAAATTAACATTTACAAAATGTATAAACTAGTCTTTATATAAATA
This sequence comes from Bacillus rossius redtenbacheri, assembly GCF_032445375.1. NCBI lineage: Eukaryota > Metazoa > Arthropoda > Insecta > Phasmatodea > Bacillidae > Bacillus > Bacillus rossius. The sequence goes on from NC_086330.1 coordinate 87,613,823, forward strand.
GGTATAGCTTTATAATTCTCTATATCTCTTATCCTGTATTTTGATCTCGTTATATATATCTCCTCTATGTATATATATTTTTCTTAATCTATATCTATATATCACTCTCTATATATCTCTATAGCTCTATACCTCTCTGTATATCTCTATATCTCTCCATCATTCTGTATTTATCTATCATTCTCTCTGTCCCTCTCTATATAACCCTGTCACTCTCTTTCTCACTTCTTCTCTCTATATCTCTCTCTTTATCTCTCTATCTCTGTATCTCTCTATCTCTTTATCTCTATCTCGACTCGCACGCCACCATTATTACTCGGATCATAGAAAAGAGGAACTGACATAAAGTACTTACTGGTAATAATCCGATACTACTTGCGCGCCTGTTAAATTTTTGCTTGAACCGGCTTACCGGTTCCGTATTTAATTAACAGAAATACGAAGTTGGCATGTGTAAAGGTTCTTTCAAAGATGTTTTAAATATTAGAGTCATTATCTGCAGCGCACTCATATTTGGTTAAGTTGATTACTACATAGAATGCGCTCGTATAGTCCAAAATCGATATCGATAGCTCGCCCATTGCATGCAACGCGCACACTCTGTCTCGTGCCGAGTAAACTACATTTAACAGCCCGCATTATTTCTTTCGTTGTTAGTCTGTGATGCGACGATGTAATGGCGAAATTTTACCAAGAATAATTAAGTTATGCTTTAAGGTTTTGTTTTATCGAAATCTTATCAAGACGTTGTTTCGAAGGCCATGTGTGCAAAGTTTCAACTCAATCGGATGAACGGTGCGCGAGCGCATAGAAGACGAACACACAAACATTAATTTTTTCATATAAAAAATGAAGCAAGAAGATAATGAAACAGCTCGGATAAAAGCTTAAAAACTTGAAAAAAAAAGTACTAAAACTCGGTTTTGGACCTGAAATCTTTACAAGGAATTGTGTTAAAACAATGCCCATCTTGTTAAAACTCATTAGATAGTTAATACTATAGAGTTTACTTTTTTCTTTCTTTGTAAACTTTGGTTCGCGCCAGATGGTAGCACGGTGGTTGTTGCACATTTCCGTTCCTTGACTTCGGTCGCATTCACGAAATCACTCCCGCCGAGAGCTAGGATGTTACTGCGAGTGCGAACGACTGGCGAGCCTCGCCGGCCGAGAGCGGCGCCGCGACGCGAGGTCGAGGGCCCGCGGCGCCGTCAGACGTCAGCGCGGCGGTAACCACGTTACTGCAGGGGCCTAGCGCCTGTAGTCGCGGCACGTCGAGCGCTGCGCCCGCCGCTTCTTTGTGCGCCCTCCCCTCCCGGGCTGGAGACCCCAGCAGGGGAGTGCCGCGGGAACGTGCTTTTGTCAGCACGAACACAACTCTTCGGAAACCTCTGAACTTCTCTCACCACTTCACACAGAAAACTAGACCTGGGAAATTCATTTTAGAAATACACATTATGCTTTATCTGAAAAAAAAAACCCATACAGTACTTAGCTATAAAATATTATGGATTTTGGGTATCGATATGTTATAAATGTACAATAAACTATAGAATTAATTATATTGTTACAAACTGCTATTTGCCACAGATTTTTGAAGAATCATATCGGTACGGCATGGACTGTCTGCCGAGAGCTGGAAGCAACAACCTGTACGCGCCTTCAGTTACTTCGAGCTCCCGCCTCCACTACAATTCATGAGCTCCTGCCCCTCCTACTGTTAACGAGCTTCCACCTTTACTACTGTTCACGAGCTTCCACCTTTACTACTGTTCATGAGCTTCCGCCTCTCCTGCTGTTCACGAGGTTCAGCTCTTCTACTGTTCACGAGCACCCATCTCTATTACAGTTTACGAAATCTTGCCTCTTCTGCTGTTCACAAACTACTGCCACTTCTGCTGTTCATGAGCTTCTGCCACTCCTACTGTTTATATGAGCTCCCGATTCTACTACTGTTCATGACCTCTTGCCTCTCCTACGTTAACATGTTCCTAACTCTTCTAAAATTCACGAGCTCTTGCCTATGCTAAGATCTACAAACTCCTACATATTATATTGTTCATGAGCTCCTGCCAATAATTATGTTTACAAGAATTTAATCTACTACTTTTAAAGAGCTCCTGCCTCTCCTACTGTTCACGGGATCCTACATAAATTTTTCTTCACAAGCTCCTTCAACTTCTACTGTTAACGAGCTCAGACCTCTCATACTGTTCACGAGTTCCTTCATCTTATATTGTTAAAGAGCTACCGTCTATCCTACTGTTTACAAGATACTGCCTCTCCTACTGTCAGGAGTCCTGCCTGTCCTACTTTTGACGAGCCCTGAGCGCTGCGGCGCTAGAGTAGACCTGCTTGTCGAGTGCAGGGCGCGACAGAGGGCCGTGCCGGCGAGGTCACAGCGGTGCTGTCCGGGTGTCTCCCACACCGCCACACCCCGAACACGCCCCGCCCGTCCATTTGTCGGCCGCAGCCCGGGAATCACATTTGTTCACACGCGACCGCCCCGCCCGCCCCGCTGCCATCGACAGCCCTCTGACCGGCCACAGAGAACAGGGGCTCGCTGGGCATTTATTTGTTACGGTAACTTCATTTGCCTCGAGTGCGCAAAAGGGAAAATCTAGTTACGGCGCGGAATGCCCGGATATTTCCATTTACTTTTATACATATAAAAAGGGTGGAGTTGAGGGGGATGTAAAGGGGTTGTAGTGGGGACGGGGGGAGGGGCAAATGAAAATGTATGCGCGAAGCTAGCGGGTTCTCTCGCGCCCGTACACCCGAGCTAACACAGCTCCAGCCGGCATTAAGGGCCACATTCCCACACCAGCCTCGCGCTGTATGGCCCTTGTTGGTACAACGTCCTGCAACAAAAAATAAGTATTATTTTACAAGTGACATTAGAATAGGCACATTCCGCTTAATGACGAGTGTTTATGGAATTTTTACTTTTAGTAGATTATTATGTGTTTTTTTTATATTAATGTGATTTGATATATTATTTACTAATTTTTTATTAATTCCTTTAATATTTACAACTAGCTAGTACCAGGCATACGTTGCAATGCTTAAATTTTTTTTTGTAATCTCTTTGAAGTAGGTACACATATACGATGGATCCCTCGCTCTAATTCTCTATCCCTCTATGTAATTCTCTATATCTCTCTTATATCTTTATCAACACATATATCTACCTCTCTAACTCTCTTTATCTCTATATCTCTGTGTCACTCTAAAGCAATGAAAATATTAAAAATCTATAATTTTACCTATCTGTAATTTTATCTATTTTTTAAATTGTCACAGGTGTAACGTAGGTATATAAAAACACGCGCGCATTCGAATGCAAAGTTGTGCCTAAATTTAAAAGTAATCGATGAAGACCTTTCAGAGATTGAAGATTTTGAACGTACGAACATTTAAATTTTTATTTATATATAATTACAACTAAATATATTTACATAGTGCACTCATAAACACAAAGCTTGTGTGTAAAATTTCCAAACTTACGCAAATACTTCAGTAGTAGTAGTTACTACATATCTATGTTGCAATTAACTATGAACAAACACCAAAAAACAGACTTTTACCGACTTGTTCAGGTCTAACAATATCTGAGACTGAAGCTGTCGCAAACGAGATATAGCTTGGAATGCACTACAATTGTGATGAGGTATGAGGTGTGCTAGCTGCTGCGTTTGCACTCAGAGTTGTTAGCATCAACCACGGCCAAACCAGAGTTGCTGCCACGTCCACACGTCATTAGAGTCATTCAAGCTTCGTCACGAACAAAAAACACTCAGAACAATGTATTTGCCGCAAGTCACAGTTCGTGCAAGTTTTAGCCACTGCGAAGTCCTGTTGCTGCACATAACCTTTCTGTTTGACGTAAATATTTACAGTAAAATTATTTGTGTTATAAGCAACATTACACAGCATGTCCATAAAAGAATTTCCCTGTTATAAATACATTTTAAAAGTATCAACTATATGCGTTGTAGAGTTTTGGTTCAAGGTCACAATTAAAGAGTAACTCAAATAGTTTTAGACAAGCGCATGAGCGAGTAATGATTTGTTGTTTCCTAGCTTGCCGCGCCACCTACGGAAAACGGCGACTCCTGAGCGTAAAGCATTTTGTGTTCTGCAATTTACTAAGAATGGAACTGTAATTTCAGTTTAACGTGCCTTTAATTAAAATTTTAATTGTGATCCCCCATGTGGAAATATCATCCGCCAATGGTATAGGCAATTAGAGATGACAGAGCTCTTTTTCGCTGGCCTCCACGTTCACCTGACATAATGCCAAGTTTTTTCCTTTGGGTTTTATAAAAGATCGTGTCTACGTTCCACCGCTACCTAATTATTTGCCAGAGTTGAGACATAGAATTAAAGTGGCTATTGCTTCCATTACTCTGGACTTGTTAACCGAAGTGCGAAGAGAATTGGATTTTGAGATGAATGTGTACAGTATAACTAAAGGTGCACATATTAAACATTTCTAAGAAAACACTAGGTTAGTTTACCTTAAATTTGATATATGATTTATTGTAAATATTCTAAATTAAACTGTTATGATATATTGTTGAAACTGGGACATCCATTTATGGACATTCTGTATTACCGATAAATTTAGTTAATCTGAAGTTAAAAATATTTGGTACATTTTTGTTTACCACAAAGCAAGTGGTTTTACAATGACCAGTCACTGAAACACGAGCACTAACATCCACTTAAGGACTAATAGTTTAGTTACTTAGTTTGCCAACAAAATGAAACGGTGTCATTAAAATAAATAAACTGAAAAAAAAAATAATATTTTTTACATAAAAATATAAATACACATACATTTCTATCCTTCGTTACATGACATGCTGAGTTAGCGCAACACTCAGGGAAATATAGTGTTTATATATATATATATATATGTCAATTCTTATTGTTGCAATATCATTGCGAAATGTATTTTAAAACTTTTCTCTCTAAATCAACTTAATCAACTTAATCAACTTCTGACAATTTTTGGAGTTATCCTTTACTTTAGCAAAAATATATATATACATGCTGAACTAGAAATAAATTTTATATAATAATCTTTACAAAGAGATACAATCACGAACCAATATTTTGTCAAATTTTATCTGAACAATTTGTATTTCAATAAAAAACTGGCCCCAAAGACAAATAAACTTCAAATTAGGGTTTGACGATGATTTGGCACAGAAAGCCTAAAAAATGGACCAATTCATGATGAGTTTTATGGGTTTGGAGCCACTAAGCACTAACTCAGCCAGTGGGCGTTGGAGACAAAATAGTGTCTGACGGTTCTGGCGAAATTACAGTCGCCGTCTTTTCTGACAGCTGCAGCATAGCTGCAGACCTACAAGGGACGTGGGTTCAGGCAGCTTCTGCAGACACAACCTGTGAACTCTTATTAGGTGTTGTTAGTTCATGAGCCAGTGTACGCGATATTCGTGTCATCAGTTCGTCTAAAGCGGGCCTTGCGAAAACGTTCAAGATTCATTCACAGTTTGACAAACTGCATGTTTACTAGTATTCTCTCGCATAGCAACAAAATATGTGCAGCTTGGCCCGGCCACAAGCCAGTAAAAATGTATGAAAATTAAACCGCGTGCTACTAAAAAATGCGATATTTAACTGGTTTAAAATATTTCAATTACGTAAGGAAGGGCATTTCTAATGCGCTAAAAAAAATTCAAATGGAAAATCTGTAGCCATATAATGAACGTAATCATTTTACTATGAAATTCAGTATTGAGTAGTTGAATTTTGAAAAAAAAAAAAAAACTTTTTAGGTTGTTTATTATGTAAACAATTCTGTTTAATATGTTTTAATTTGGTTTAAACTGCTAAATGATAACCTGCTACATATCCCTGTCTACACACTTGATACAGGCCACGTAAAAACACTTGTCGTACCAGGAGGACAATCTAGCATACTGAACCCAGGAAGACACAGGATGGAGAAAGTGCAGTGAGCAGACAGCACATGTGGGACACCGGTTCTTCTGCAGCCACCACGACGCGCACTGCTGGAGGCTTCTGAGGCATCGAAGACGTCGACAGCACCAGAAGTTACCAGCGAGGAGAGAGAGATGAATATTCATGCGCTCGGCGCCACATCCAGCCGCCTGGAGCCTTCAGAGGGCCTGTTTTTACTATAGAGCCTCCAGGCCACGCTGCCAACTTTATAGAATTTGATTCTCGGGGACTCCGTTGGCGGCAGCCGCTTCTATCTCGCCGAGAGCTCTCGCCGCGCGCGAGTGGCCATTAAAAACTTGCGAAGGCCTCGCGCGCCGGCTAGAGCAGCCGGGAATTAACTTGTAATTAATTCCATAGCTTGCTACCCCTTGCCCTCTCGCTACTTCCTCGACTCGAGTGCCTAGGGCGCTATCTTTATTGCGCCGCTTGCAAATGTGTTTCGCTGTTCTTTCCCGCTCCCTTCCCTCTTTATACACCCCCTTCCTCCTTGAAGAGCGGGGCGGGCAGAACTGTTATGGTTTTTATCCTCTCGTTGCGAGAGAGCCGGCCGCTCCTGGCTCACGCCTGTCTCTCGCTGCAACCCGCCATGCAGCCCGCCTACCACCGCTGCAACCCGCAACTCCTTGAACTGTACAGCGGTGCCCCATCGGATCCAGAGAGCGTATAAGCCGGCTAGTTGAGCGAGACACAGATTCAGACTAACACACAAACTGGCAAGGAACCAGATGTTCCCTTGGGCAGGGAACCATCCCAGAATTTGTCTGCAGAGACGAATGGGATCATAGACAACCAGACTGAGGATTGTCGGGCTAGGATTATAGCTCGAGCCCCCAAACATTAGTTAAGCGTGTTACCACTGCGTGTTATAACTCAGTATTGTCACTAGCGCCGTGCGCCACGAGGACGGGGAGTTGTCTTGGACCTACGGTACGGTGCGGTGGCGCGAGTTTAGTCCGTGGGTATAACAAAAATGAGGGAGCGCCGGCTAGTGCATTTGGAAAACGTCTGCAGCAAACATGAAGATTTGGTCGACTTTTGGTGATGTGCCGAGCCCACGCCTTTTGGGTTGTGTGTGCCAGAGCGGCACACAATTTTCCAGCTGCCTACTATGAGACTACAAGCAAGTGGCGACGACCTTATATTTTTAGCCCAAACTGAAGAATTACGGCCCCCAGTGACATCCAGTCTACCCACCGCCAGTCTGCACGAACATAACTTAATTTTTGGGAACAGCAGTTATCAGAAGCGACGTAATTATTTGCAAGTAATTTTAAACTGCAATCTTCACTCAAGGACACGATGTTTGGGAAGATATTTTGAAGAGCGTTTTAGAGGTTTTTAGTAACACTTTAGTGCAACTTTTCCTTGCTGCGAGAAACAACAAATTTAAATGAAATATAATATTCACGTGGCAAATGGATAGGACTTTTGTAATTGGATTGATAAGCCCGGGCGTAAATAACAAATAAATTTATTTATTTTTGTTTTTAAAGTATTTTATTTTACATAGTATTTTTGATGCAGGAATGTCGGTGTTATTGCAGTTTTATTGGTCTTTAAATGTTAAATTGTATGTGTCCATTTGTAGCATTTTAGCAGCGCGCAAGCATGGGATTTACCTGCATTTTTATTTAACTTTTTTGATGATTTTAGAAAATTTTATTAAAAAGCCATTTCATTGCTATTGTATTTTGAATGTAACGTTAGTCAGTTTATATTTAATGTAGTCGTTAAAAATAAAAATTAAATACCCTAATTCTGCTTACCTGATTTCGCCCCTTCTTCAACTTTGCTTTAGACTTTTCAACCCTTTTTCCGGACATCCCTTTGGCGGGAGAGCATCGTCGTGATTACGTGTGTATTTAAGAATTATTTAATATCTTTAAAGAAAGAGTTTAAAATGGTAAACGCTACTCCTAGCGAGGTGTTCGAGTTGTGTTTACTGACTCGGGCAGCGAAAAGTAACCACAGTGCCCGCTCTGTGGCGTGGCCTGAAGCGAAGGAGTTTATACTCCAATGCCAACACTCGGTTCACTTCACTGAGGAACCCACGTGGTAATTACTCTCGGACTGCACGTGCTCTTAAAAAACGAAGGCTTGGATTAGTTACACAGATTTAGAACAAAATACACCATAAAAACCAACTAAATTTGTTTTCTTCCATTAAATAACTTTATTAAGAAATCTTACATACCAGTGTCCCATTTATCTTTTTTTATGAAGACAGTAAACACATTTTTTTACCTTTTAATGACGAGACTTTTACAATGGCTATTGACAAGATTCTTCATTATTTCCATCCATACAAATATATTTTGATTTTAAAAATAAAACAACACAAATGTAGCAATACAAACTAAATTTACCAAGTGATAACTCTAAAAAGTACTAATTAACAAAATTAATATTGGAATGCTAATGCAATCTATTAATCTAACAAAGAAAATTATTTTTAAATTTTTTGTTGTGCGCCAGAATTCCCACGATCCCTGCTTGGTTCATAAATGTGGTAAATGTCTTGAATACGCAAAGCAAGAGGCAGATACGAGCATATCCCAACACCTTCCTATGACCAGAACTCGATGCAAGTACATGAAGTCACGATGGTTGAAACAGTTAACAGCAGTCGGCCGCGCTGCGCACTCCCTAGTTGCACACACCACCTGACACCTCCCCACTTGACCCGCCTTGTAGCCGGGTGTTTCTCTGTACAAGCCACGACCACAGCAAAGTGTCTGCTGCTAGCGGGACCCTCTCGTGGGCCCCCCTGTACTCTGGCACTAACTGGAAGTTCCAGCTGTTTCTGCGCTGGGCCGCCACCTGTCAGCAACCAAGTGAACCGGAAACGTGCGCCATAGAAAACAAGACCTTTCGGTATCTAGTTTCACATTCACCAGGAGGCTTTATCTTAATTCATGCAAAAGTTGTAGGACTGTGAAATCAGATGAATCATTTAGAAACATCCTGTATTTTAGAGGTATTACAAATTAAATCTCAACGTTCATAGCTGAATATCCACATGCTTAAACATATGTGGCTTCTTCAGAATACTTTGTAAAATATTTTTTTTTGTCAAACAGTGTGGGCTGTCTTGCAATGATCAGCTGGTGTCTTAACCCAGGCTTAAAAAAACTGTTTATCGGACTGCTACAAGTTATTTATCACGGTGGTGTTGTGTTATTTATTAGTAAATTTTTGGGGCCCAATTGAAATTTGTTGAATTGACACAATTCATGTTTCTTTAACTATGTCTTCTAGCATCGTACTTTAAGTTTACTTCAATTGTATAATTCTCGCTAGGGAATTTTTGGTTTTAGTTTAGTTTGATTTTAGTTTTAATAAAATTTCTTGTTGAAAATCAGGTACAAAGCCGGGATTTAGTATTTTTTCTCAAATGTTTTTTGCCCTTATCGGAGTCACTTCTTAATATGCTTTAACATTTAAAGTTACTAATCAGATTATTCACTGGTTGACTTAGCATCTCCGGCAGTGAATTCTAGCGGCGGGTTGGGAAAGTACGTGTGGTTCGCGTCCAGAAATGTAGTTGGAAACCCAATTTGCGGATATTTATCACGCTGGGCATTATTTTAATGAATTCTACTTTACATTTCGGGATCGAGATTCCAAGTATAAGTGTAATTGCAACATGAGAAAATGAATTTTCTCTTTATCGAGGTTAGATGGTACACATCTCTGGCACATTTGAATTTTATTTTGACATCATTGTTTTAATTTGACTTAATAATGTTCGCAGGCTTCCACGGCCACTGTCTGAAGTAGCGTGGCTTCTGGGTTGTACCCTTGCTCTTGGCAAATAATTCACCGACGTGTCGGTCGACATTGCAGTCGCCATAATCAGGGAGAAGTTACCTACTGCTACCTAACTACCTACCTACTACCTACCTACTCAGTAGGTAACTGCTCCCTGATGATGGCGACTGCAATGTCGACCGAAACATCGGTGAATTATTTCCCAAGGACACGGCTACAACCCAGAAGCCAAACAACTTTAATTCGACTCCTTACACCATTTGGTTTTGGCTCCCGATTATTTATTTGGCTCGGTGGGTTGGAGTCCGGCCGGCGTGAGGAGGTCGCCAGCACGATCCCTGGTACCGCGCGAGGTGCTGTCTCTGACGGAGCGGCGCGGGGCGGGAACTCCCGGTGCCCTGCGACGCAGTTGAAGCACCGCCACCTGCACTGGGCAGCGCCTTCCTTCCAAAACCAGCGCCGAGAACTCTCATCAAAAACTAACCTCCTTTAGTTGCCAAATGTGTCCAAAGGAACATTAATTTAAATTTCCCATGACTTGATTTGCATCTGCTTCAAATTTTTGGGTACAAGAGTATCAACTGAAAATTAATACATCGTGTGCACTGGTCAGCTTTTAAATCTTTAACATTCTTTTAATGTCCTTTTTAAGTATTTCCTTTATCACAGTCGTTTTATTTGGCGGTGATTTTAGCTTCGTCTGTAAAACATGAGTTCAACATGTCTTTGTAACATGTCACTTTCAACATTTGGTCCAAATCCTCTTCTTATGGCTAGTTGCACCATCAAAGTTCAGGCGTTATCTAAAGTCATAAGATGGTTTGATCATTGTACGACCACATTTTCTGTTGCACCGCTGTGCTGTGAGCTCTGAGCGAATGTTATTGGGAACTTCGATGCGAACCAACTCTCCGGTCGACACTGCGTGAGAAAATATGGCCGTCATTTTCACGCAATTCATGTAGGTTAATTTAATCAGACGTAAATACTAGAGTATTATTTATAAAATTTCAAGTCATATACGATACACGTATGAAAATTTTTACTTACTCTAGTGTTACAGTCTCTTCTAACATGAAACACCCATATTTTAAATGTTTAAAAGGTTTTTTGGATTTAGTTTGATGTTTTTATATTTAATTTCGTCATGATTACTTAAAATATTAAAAATAAGCGCTTTTTAAGTCAAAACATATTAATTTATGAGGAATGATTTGTTTTGTATTAGCTTTTAAATATCAGAATGTGTTTTCAGACAGAGCAGAAGGATGCAACTGTGACCATAAGAGTCAACGTTATTAAATATTGGAAACCAACTCAAGAAAAAAAAATATTTCTTAGTTACTATTTTCCCCTCAACTTGTTGTCTCGAAAGTCACGTGGCAGCTGTGAGCGGGATGCTGCCAGAGATGGTGGCAACACCGAAGGGAGGGGTGGTCGCTTGGCAACGCCGCGCCGCCCCTACACGCCGGCTGGCGCCCTGGTCACCGGAACTACCCCCTCCCCCTCCCAACTCTAGCGCCGCATGGAGGGCCGTGCATGTCCCACGACACACAGCGAGTGGCATGAAACCACTCACGGTGCAGCAACCTGGAGAAGTGCGGTAAAGCGTGCTGAAAGGTGACGCCCGGGCGTGCAGGCAAACCTATTAGAGAAAGCACGGCACACATAACACGCAGTTGAGTACTTACAAGAACGCGACTGATAAGATCAGCTATTTGTTCTCCTACGTGGGGCGGCTTCAGGGAAGGACAAGCCAGCGTCACACCTATTCCACTTTCATCACTTAAGTATAGTTTTCTGTGAAAAATATTGAAAATAATGGGAAAAATTAAGTATTTTATTGTTATGAGCATGTAATTCAAAGTGCTGGAGGCAGTTAGCTTTACGTCGAGAGTAGCTGGTTATTTAATCGCTGGTTAGTCCTGCGTTGGGCGGACACTCAGCTGTAGAGTCATCAGCAATGGAGGTCAGTAGTCCAAGAAAGTGGGCCAGCTTGACATTCGCTGGTTGCAAGAGCATGGTGACCTCCACTGGAGACACTTGCACCCGAGGTAGACTGAGCCAGCTAAAGAATAAATTCGAGATTAATTGGCACAAGTAACAATACAAAAATAGTGAGCGGTCTTTCAGTACTCGCCAGAGATGTGTAGCATCTGACCTTGGTAACGAGAGATTTATGTGTTTGCATGTTGCAAATTCACTTATAATACCAAACTCGAACACAAAATATAACGTAGGATTCTTTAAAATAATGCCGAGCGTGATAAAAAAAATTAGGTTTTCAGGCTTTGTGATCTTGTTTCGCACCGTCGGACACAGATGACGGCACCGTGGTTACACATTTCCGTCCCGTTCTCGAAATTGCCCTGACGAAATGACGTAGACCGAGACCAAGATGTTCCTCGTCTATGAGGCTGAGCAGCCAGTGGAAGCATTCTAGTAGTCCTGGCGGACGTGGCCGACAAGGCCGACAAGGCCAGCCGATGGCTCGCACTGTGATCCTAGCGCTCCTGCCCGGTTGTTTGTCCTGCTCCGGGCCCGGGGGAGGGGGAGGCTTGTAGATATGAAATTTGATTTTCTCCCGGCGGCCCGGCCCGGCAGCCCCACAGTGTTTACTCTGCGCGGTCCCTGGGGCGCCGAGACGCTGCCCCACGCTCCAATAATCTGCCCCCGTCCCCCCACGTCCCCCACTCGCTGGCAAAACATTCCCCGGGGAGCCACGCCGGCCAACTTTATAAAGCAACATTTATTCTTTCCACTCCCACCCCCCGCTAGAGACCAAGGTCCCATGTAGCTAGTGTAGCGCTCCAGGGTGGAAGATGTCTGTGCTCTATGGCACAGTGGCCTTGTGGGCTAAGTTTGGCGAGCACAGTCTGTGTCTGTGACTGCAAGTATGCATAATTTAACTGTATATGTATAAGAATAGTGACCTTATATCACTTCACCATTGTCGTATCTAGTCCAACCCTCAAGGGCGGAGATTTTCTGTACCTTGTGTCAGAGTGACTTTTGCACTAGAAGCGTTGAACACTGTGTTTGTTACTGCTTGTATGCATTTTAATACTGTTTAGGAACTAGCAAATAAATACTATTACTCCCTGCCATTTTTTGGATAAATATATTTTCCTCTCTGTCTGTATTGTTTCTTATTTGACAAATCTTTTTCATCGACTTTCAGCGTGGTTTGTTAGTATTTATCAAGGTAAATTAATTAGTATAAAACAAACAGAACAGTTTTAATGTATATTATTTCGATTTTCTCTATGACTCACAGACGGAATAATTAAAACAGAAGCGCCATAAAAAAAATCGTTCTTTTGCAGTTCATCGTCTAGTTAGTATTAATAAATTTTTGTATGATGCATGCAATATGTTCTGGTCTGTGGGCAGAAGCAACTGTGCTGGCTCACACTTCCACGGGAGAACACACCTCGGTCGCTCCACTGACGAGAAATAACGCGAGTGGAGTGTTCCCCGGTCTTCCAGGCTGCGCGCTTCTTGCCAGCCGCCAGCCGCCAGCTAGGAGGCGGGCGATATTTGCGCCCTTGCTAATAACTGGCGCGCTAATTAATTAGGCTGCTTCGGGCCGGGTAACTGGCTGTGTGTCCACGCCTGGCGGGTCCCCTCCCCTCTCCTGGCCCGGAGGTACTGTTTATTACATTCCTGTCCGTAAGGGCGGAGTCGAGCCTTCTGGCCGTGATTGTGGCTGGGAAGGCCTTCCTGCCCCGGCCACAACACAGCCTGGGGAAGCCGCGGTCGCTCCGCAGCGCGCTCTGGGTTCAACGACCGCTCGCTGTTCGCGCCACAGCATCCCCTCTCCTCAAGAAGCAACGTGAACACGTGAGTGATCTCGGTGATGCAAAGTGAGATGTTGCAACACCTGCAATCACAAACCACGAATGCAGCGATGCACGTTGAAAGCGATAATAATGTAACTCTGCAAAACCATAGTTTTTGACGTAATTTTATTAAAAAAAAATAGGTAAAAGTTCTATTGTTACACGATGCTTGCTGTTTTAATTAAGTACGTCGAAAAATTCGGGACATAACAAAAACTTTTGATACAACAATGAAAAATGCTCGCAAAATGTATACGAAAGAAAGAAATTCCACAAGACTTGGCATAACTTGTTTATATTGTGTTATTAGATTTTCTTTTGTTATGCCTAGAATCTTTCGACGTACAAAATTAAAACAGCAAGCATTATTTACCACTGGATAAATGTATTCAGGATCAAGGAATGAACTTGGATAAGTGAAACGGAGTAATTATCTAAAAAAATATATATTTTAAATTCTCTAACGAAATAGATCCACGTGCCCGCCGCTGCACGGGCAAACGCACGGCCAAGTCTCGTCGCGAGAGGCGGACCGGAGTTACTGAGATGCTCCGCCGCGCGGACTCGCGGATCGCGGCTGTCGAAAGTCATCGCAGTCCTTGTTTCTCTGCGAAGGAGGGTGAGGGAGGGGGTGCGACTAAGGCCCGCACTTCTCCGGCAGATGACAATGCGACACCCGAAACCCACGGTAAATGTTCGCCTCCCGTGCCGAGAGAAACACAAGAAGCCCCCCTTCCCCCCCTTTTCCTCCCCGTCTACAAAGGTTCGCGCACAGACATCAAAGAAAGGCCCCGCAAACTGTAACTCGATCCGCCCGGGAAGGGGCGGGGGTTGTAATATGTCACCGCCACCGCCGCGCGCCTGATTGAAGATGGCTTCGTTTGTTGTTGACTCGGGAGTTGCGGAGGGGGAAGGCGGGGAGTGGAGGGCGCTGCAGTCGCTATGGAGAGCTCACAGAGCGATGACACCGCTGCTACCATGTCGAACCAAACTTCGCGCGTGTTCCTTCCTATTGCGTGGCAAAACATGGCTTTGATAATAACACGTGATCACTATGCAAATCCTCACTTATTAGCAGTTAAACTGAATCAAGATTTATGATTAGCTGACTACATGTATAAACAGACAATGATTATCAATAATGACATTTTTTATAAATAAATTGTTAAAATTTGTGGAGTTCTTTTAATTACATCAATCTCTTTGATTAAATAATGATTTTGTTTATATCTGCTATATAGAGTTTGCATGACGTTTAGAAGGAAACTATCGCCTTTAAATTCTCGTTTTAGTAAAATGTCTTTAAATAATTCTATAGTGTGTTAACTAACACAGCATGTTCACTACAAACACTTCATTACTCATGGCAGACATATTGTTTGAATACAAACAGCCTTCGTGTGTGTTGTAAAGCTGATTGCTACCTGAGCGCTAGGAGTCCGCGTGTTTATTTACTTCTGTATTTTGTTTCTAAATGGTAGATTAGTGCAAAGCATTTATTATTAGTTTTTAAATTTTTAAAATTAAATCACAGTCAAAATTTTTTTTAAAAAAAGGTTGAAATAATGTGAATAACTATAAAAGTACTAATAATGTTGAAAACAATTCTTCAATTGATTAAATGTTACAAGTATGCCATTTAATGTAGAGTATATTTATGTTTCATTACGAAATATTTCATTTGGGGCATTATCAAGAACTTAAATAATGAAAACAATGTCAAGTTGATCTGATTCCTTTATTTTGTTGTGAGAGAAAGTAAGAGGCAACAACCACTGAGTTGGATAACAAATTTATTTATTGTCTACTACAATGAGTATAGTTATTTAGGAGAAATGATACTGTTCTTACAAACCATGTGCTTAAAGAATTCAACAATTTAATATCCTTCTTAAATTATTTATGTTCTGACAATCTTAGAAGAGCAGCTATGAAATAGTAACATTTCAACTAAATGTAAACTTACATGTGCAATTAAAAGCAAATAGACAAAGAAAATGTTTACAGTAACTGCCTGAATGGCATATGGCTACCAATTGAAAGGTTTTAACAAAATTTTGTCATAATTATAATTTACTGTCTCAGAGTACTAACACAATATTTTTGCAAAAGTAAAAACTATTATTCTTTTAAAGAGTTTACTGATTCGAGTACATACCAGTTTGCTATATGATTATAATTGGTTCGTCCGGAATGCTCGAAGGGCGAAGAATAAATAATCACTTACCCCTCCCTCAGAAAAGTAAGAGAAAAACAGAGTTTGAAGTTTATACTCTCTTATAAAAATAATCTATATTATTTTTGAAGTGATACTTCTTTCGGCTTAATGGGAATACAATTTAAAGGCCGAATTTTAATGCATTGAAACAAATTCTGACGCTAAAAGGTTGCGGACGGTGCAGAGAACTCGTCGGGCCTCGTTCCCTTGAGCGGGCTGCACGTGGCGGCGTGCGGCTCAGGTTGAACCCCGCCATGCTGCAGGGATAGGCGGGTCGCGGCGGTAGGGACCCGCCTGCGCCTGACGCCACCCGACTTGCTGGCATCTAGTAAGGGAGTATTTGGGTAGAGGGCAACACAATGAGGTTTGAGGTTATTGTGCACCGCGCAAGGGCCATATTGGCAAGAAAATGGTGTTTTTTCAAGTACATGTTATTTTAATTTCTGGCGTAAATCAGTATTGTTAAAAAGTGTTGTATGAGTATTGTTTTAGCTGTGTAACGACATATTTTTTGCTGGTATAATGCTTTTCACGCTTGACAGGGTAATTATTTGTCACTTATTATTATTTAATTAACTAAATCACACACCATATTATAATAATGAGCCCACGTGCGTGTAAATATATTAAGTCGAACTAATAATATGCCAGTTAAAACTGTTTAAACAAATACAGTGTGTTGAATATTAATTGCTTTTATTTTCACTTTGTGGCAATATGGTTATAATGTAAATAATTACTGTGAGGAAGGTCCGTGGCGTTTAGTTTTCACGTCGCGGAGCGGCGGACGTGTAACTCATTGTTCATTCATTCGACGGCAGAACATGATCAAAGTCTATGAATACATTGCGCTATGTCTATGTAGCCTATTGGCAGAATCTGTTGCACTATAACTAATTTAAAGGTGATATTTGTAGGATTACAAAATTAGTCGAGAACCTATACATAACCTAAACGTAATATAAAATTAAATTAACTAGTTTATTGTACTCCATCCTAGCTTTGATATTTACTAACAAAATTTTTTATGGCGTATTTCAACAGTGAGTAATATTTATTGTAAATTCATCCTTATTGATTAATCAGTAATTATTGATCTTGTGAGCTGTTATTTTGAAGTGAGTAATAATTTTCTTTATTCATGTTTATTTATTTGTATTTTAATAATATTTCTAATAAATACATAAAAGTAAGGTTTCTTATATATTTGAAAAAAAAATGAAACTCAAAGAACTCCGTGCTGTGTTATCTTCTTATTAAATTGTATAAATTATTTTGCAGAGTATTACTAAGAAATATTATAAATGTGGGTGATAGTAAAATTTATCGAAGTAGATTTAATTTTTAAAACGTTTATAAATTGTAGTTAGAATTGGTTTCATGCTATAGTAGAGGTCCTGAAAATATTACTGAAACATTAATTTTATGGAGTGATTATTTCAACGGTGAGTAATATTTATTGTTAATTAATCATGAATATGAACAGTTAATTTGAAGTGAATAATAATTTTGTTAATTTATGTTTATTTAGAAAATAATTTTATTTCTCTCATTTCTCTCTCTGCCATTTTAGGAGTCGAAGTTTGAAAGGCCAAAGAAGTTTCACTTTTATCACTTGTATTGAACTACATGCGCTCTTTTTTTGTCATAACTTATAGTATGAAGTGTTCTACTGCACGACTTTTCTGTGTGCCACTATATGATAAGAATACCTAAATAATGTTGCCATATTTCAGGTGTTTTAAAGATAAACTTTTTCATATAAACTGCGCTCTATGTCATCCAAATTAATATGCCTATATTTATTTTCTCATTTAATTTTTTTTCTTTGAGAATGTTATAAGTGTTTATACCTCCTCCCAATACATGCCATCTCATTTCTGTTGTAATCTTAGTTCTGTCAGGAATAAAATGATTTTACAGACTGACTACGCGTTTGTAAGGATAATGAAATACTACTGTTTTTATAAAGTCAATCTAATTTAATTTTAAACTTGATAACACATTCTTCAGTATGCAACGTTGCCAACATCTGACACGATACTCGCGACCTGCAACAACACGACAGTGAAAGACTGTCCCTCGCTCGCTGCCCCTCAAATATCCTCGCCGTCACTCGCTATCACAGGCTGTCACTCTCTTTCACTCGCTTTACCTCGATGTCCCTCCTTAACTAGTTGTCTCTCACATTCACTCGCTGTTCCTCACTGTCCCTCGTGGCCCCTCCCCGTCACTTACTGTCACTCGCTGTTACTCCATGTCCCTCGCCGTTATTCGCTGTCCCTACATTTCCTTGCTGTCATCACACTCCCTTACTGCCCCTCGCTGTCCCTCGACCAGGTCAGAAGGTCGCTCTCCCTCAGGCGACTCATCTTGAGCTATTCCAGTGTCAGCTCGCCACACCGCCGCGTTGTACATCAGATGTCCTGAGTGTGCAACAAGTGACACGCTTACATAATAGAAGAACTTGCAGTTTGTGTGACTGTGACCTCGGCCCTCGACCTGACTCATGTTCGTTATGAGCAGGGTCGGCAACATGCATCATCCCGCCGCTGGCTCTGCCGAGAGTGAAGCGTCTGCACACCACGTCATCCTGCAACTAGCGTCCCGCCGAGCGGTGCGGTGAGGCGGGTAGTATCCCCGAGACTCACAGGCGCGTCTATCTGCTGCTCTTCATAAGAACGGCGCAGCGGTCAAGTAAGCCCCAAGTTGAATTTCGGTTAGATGAGTGCTTTGGAAGGCGCATACTGTTAATGACGTACATCAAAATTTGTCTAATTTTTGGAAAACAAACATTTTGAAAATAAGTGGCCAAGAGGCCGTTGGACACGGACACACACATGCACACAATTACATAAGATAATTAGCCACGGCCTACAGAAACATATCATCCAAAAATGTTCTCTCAGGACATTAAATCAAAACACGAGTATCTGTAATAAGTATGCGAGTTCAAAATTAACACAATTTCACTTCCTCGCTCGAAAACAGTTAAAATTAACATTTCATATTATGTTACTCGTTTATAGGCTAACATTATTTTGAACAACCTTTCTTATAAATAATGAAATCATTGACTGCCCCTTTTAAAACTCAGCTTTGTATTCAGTATTTTACAGTATTGTATGGTAGAACTTCTTATGTTTTATTGGCAGCAACATAAAAATTAATTAGCGACTTCCCCCCAAAGAATACTTTTTTCTAAAAAAAAAAAAATTAAAATTAGCTGTGTAAAAAAATTCTTGGGCAACTCGCAACTCGATCATGCGATGAGTTGGTTATTAACACAACAGCGTGAATTTTCATTACATGTGGCGCTTTTTTCATTGGAACAAATATCGTACGATTTTAGTTAAAAATAAATTGATTACAACCTATGATGTTACTGTTTTCGTTTGAAAAAAAACCTCTTTCAGTAAACTTTTGATGTGTAACGGAAATCTTTGGATCACCGGTTCAATGGCATTTTCGAAGAAGTGAAAACAAAAATGAAACTATCGAAATAATATTCTCCCGAATAATTACGACCAGGTCGTTATGAAGTGAGACGTGTCGCAGTAGAAGCCCAAGTACAGCCTATACCAGTTCTAAGTCAAGTGTGGCGTCTGACTGGCGGCAGGAACAAACGTGAACTAGCGCGTCTCTACAACTTTGACGATTATTTTGTAACAACACGCGACTGTGTGGCAGCCCCTCCATATCAGCAGAAAGTTGTCACAGGCAGGGTCCATACAGGGTGCTCCTGAAGCCGACCTACCACGGGAGCAGAGTGCAGGATCGGTTAACTCGAATGGTCACCCCGCGGGATCGATTGTGTCCGGCGGGCCGCTTGTAAGTTCTAATTAAGCAGATGTCTGCGAGGGAGAGCCCCCCTCCCCCTCTGGCCGGTGGCCCTGGCTCCTGAGAGATGCTTCTCCTCGCGAGCGGCCATTAATTAAACGCTCGCAATATCCCGCCCCTGACGCGCCATCAATATTTCCTCCCATCCGCCGATTGAACCGCGCCGCGCTGTCTCTGCTCCAGGGCTTCCATTATGGCCAAGTTTTTACTGTAATTAGTTTTTATAAGGTGTAGAACCATTAATTACTAGCTTGGAAGGGGGGCGCGCCAGCCCTTAGATCGATACAGCGAGGGGCAAGACAGCGCGCGCCGCTTGTATAAGCCGGCCTCAGTGGCACCACTGACAAACATCTTGTGTACTGCAGGCGCAGGAAGAACTTGTCTTATTGGTGGACTGGTGTATGGATGGGAGCATAATATATGTTGGGAGACGACACGTATAAATCTACAACAAGGATTTTATTCAGTTCTGACTTCCATCTTTTGCTACAATTGGGAATTACTTACGAAATATTATTTTAAAAGCAATTATGTCACTTGATTATAATGTTATTTGGTATTAATTTTTGTGACAACTTGCCTCATCTGTTTTTGTGAAAAATTAAATTGAGTAACAATCTTCAAAACGTTTCTAACGGATAATCGCATTAGTTCTATGAATATTACAATATACTGTGACACGAAATATAGTCTACTCCACCAAAATTACTTGATACATCACTTGTTAAGGCCTCAAACACGTCACCGATGTGAACCCAGCCATGAAGTTGGTTGTTCGCAAGTTCCGCTGCCTGTTAGGACTGCCACATCAGACTCCAGGCAGAGTCGCTCTCCCTTGACCGTCCAATTGCGGCACCCCTACTTCCCTCACTATCACTCGCTCGCCGATGTCGACGCAGGGCGAGGAAATGACGTCACGTCGCTCCGTGAGAGACTCGCCCGTGCGTGCCTCTCCGCCTCGCCGCTAGATGTCGCTGACGCAGCGCCTCCCCCGCGCCTGCTTCCCCGCCTCGCCGCTAGAGAGTGCTGAGCGGGAATGTAATCTGGCGGCGTGCAATCAGGCACCTAGCAGGGAGGGGGAGGGGTAATTGCCCCGAGACGAGCGGACTCTTCACCGTGTTACTGTAATTACACAGGGGACAGGCACTGCCTGGTCACGGCTTGTGCTAGCGAGGACTCGCCCAGTGAGTAACCCCCAACCCCGTAACCTTCATGGCCTAGTAGACGGCTCCTGTGTCAGCCCGCTCGAAGATGTGTAGCGCTCTGGTTTAGCCCAGTCTTTAAAAAAGTTCGTATGTTCGAACATTGGTGACTTCAAATTTACTCTGCCGCGCCTGGCCTGACGCTGCCTAGTGGCCTACAACTCTCGCGGGTCCTCAATGTAATCCATTAGAGGAGGGGGGAGGGCGACGTCAAATTGGTCACTCAAGACCACGGTCATATAGACGTATCTAGCAAACAACTTTCATGCTCATTCCGCTTAGTAAAGCTCGCGGCGGCCTGCGAACTAACGGCGCTAGTAGTAGTTCAGTCCAGTATAAACATTGTGTTTAATGGGAGTTTCGTATAAAAGTGGACATGTTTTCTAAAAATCTGTTTAGTTTGAAATTTCAGTTACAGTTTATGATTTTTAATTTATTTCGGAGCTTTGTAGGGGTTCAATGCATAGCAATAACTTGTAACTTAGCAGCAATTGTCAGTTAAACGTCGGAATGTTTAGAATGCGGATCCCAAGAAACTGGTATCTCCTATTAGAAAGCATGTTTTAAATGTTAAGTGCATATTTAATTTAAGAATATTTATTTGCTATAAATTCTAATCTTTGAGCAAGTATAATTCTTTCAACGTTAATTTGAGTTCCAGTGTTTAGTCGTAACATAAAGGAAAACGGATAATCCTCTTAATTTAGCTTTTACATTCAAGAGCTTCGTTTAAATCTAATAAAAATTTTAGGCATTATAATTAATGGAATGTATTATGTTCCTTCTTTGAATAAATGCTATTTTTATATTATGACATTTTCAAGTTGCACTTTTTGCTCAGAATTAGATTTTAAAATTAAAAATAATTATGAGATACTACTTGGTGATGTTAAAATTTAAACACAATTTTTACTAATAACTTAAAATATTTTTAACTTTCACGTATGGTTGCTGCAAACGTTTCACCCATGTACACAATGCTTGTAAGAAAACTAACACATGTGGTGAATTTCTTTACAGACGATGCTATATAAGAATCGTAAAATGGATTTATTAATAATAATACACCATAAAAAATTTCATATTACTATCTATGAGATTTAAAATTTAAGGTTTAGCAGACCTAGGAACCCCAGGGAAAATTGAAAGATACTGGCAGAAAAAACTCATTTAAGTGTAAATGACAGTTACAAGTAGAAATGAAGGATTCATTGGAGAATCACACGGTAACATATGGTTTTATGAGCTACAAATAAAGTCATGTCTAAATATTTACAAACGACACTTAAAACACTTATAACATCTACTCTCTCATTGTGAATCATGTGACACATAGGTATAAAATCATTGTGAAACACTTTTTTCCGATTTAATTTTAATTCCTCAAAACCATCGAAGTCAACAATTTTATCTGAGAGTTTCACCATTTATTTTGCAATGTTAAAATACATACACGTAGAAAACGAGAAACGTGTCGGTTTTGGTCTACAGTCAAGCACAATAAAAAGAGCGAGGCATTCTCTCTCACCACTTAAGCTTAACTGACTGATGCGGAGAATTTTAAGGCATTGGTTACGGATTAGCCCCTTACCAAATAAATGAAACATACTAATCTTAAAATAAATGTTTAAAATTGAGACGGAATTGTGAATATTAATCTATATAAAAGGCAAATTTAACACAATGTTAATGATGGGTTCAACTACTGCTAGCATCGTTAGATCGCAGGCCACCGCGAGCTTCACTCAGTGGACGAGACACAAAGACAAAGGACAGGAAGTTGCCAGACCTGGCTGTATACCGTGCTCACCGCCGCAACATGGCGGAGCCGAGCCAGCCAATCACCGGCCGAGTAGCCGCCTGACTGCGTGGAGGGGTACTCCTCGCGGCTTGCTGCTGTGAGAGTGTGAGAGTGACCGCTGTGTTCCAAGTGGTTAGGAGACGGGGCTGTGGCAGCTATAGCGTATATTATCCTTAGTTTTCAGCGTGCATCTTCTCTTTCCAACGCACGATACCTGTCATCAGCGCGGTCCTTATTTTGGTGAGCTATGTTGACAGACACAACCAAAGAGCACAACAGTTTTAGGCATAACTTTATAATGTAACAAAAATATTTTAAAATGTAAAAAAAAAAAAAAAATTAATAGGAAAATTTGTAAAGAGAATTTTGAAAATATATTTTATTATCGTATTTCAACAAGAAAATATTGATTCATAATATTGATAATATTCACCCACTTTAAGGAACACATATCTGAAAGATGCCGTCTTGGTTTCAACCGTTTTTGGCATCAATTTTTTCTATCGTTTAATATAAAAATTTTCTATCTGACAATAATACATAATTAATGGAATGTGTTGTTATTATAAGTGACCGACTGCTATAGATAGATTTCCCGTGAAATAATAATTACATTTAGAATTTAAATTGTTTATTTCACAGTGCATAAAACTGCAATAATACAGTTACAAACGCGAGATACAAAACAGAGATGCGCGCCAGGTTCGGAGCTGGCTGGCGGCCCCGCACGGCCACTGAAGTCACGCGCCGTCCATTGACGTGACGCAAGCCACGCGTTCCTTGCCGGATTACAAGGGTCCTCGATACACCCTCCCCCTCCGAAGCCCGCGTATCGTCATGCCTTGGACTATAGGCACCGTGCACGGGTCTGAAAATCGTACTGGTGGCGCTGCGTAGTGTTTCTTTTCGAAACAACTTGAAGGACTGCCGCGCGACCTGCCTGCCTCTCTCCGAGACACGCAGCGCGCTGACAATCAGTTTGTAATCATGTGTGATATAGAAACTACATGTGGTTTCCTACCGATTAAAAATAGTAGAATAAATTATCGAAAGGGAAAAATATTTGTATCAGTGGCCATGTGAATAATGTAAAGGAAATAAAGAGAGTGACGTTTCTCTATTAAAAGCAGAAGTGATTCGGCAAACGTCTGTTAATCTTCCACCGTACCTTGTCACTCTTGAAGTAAGTATTTTATTTCCTTACGTTTATACTTCAGTGCCTATTGTATAAATGTTAATGTTTATTTAACCGTTCATTTGTTTTCGTAGGTTTACGGCGGAAGAAATATTATAAACAGAAACTCCCCATGCCTGGCAGGACTTGGATGCGACTGTAAACACATTGCTGCAGTTATTTACTATGTTAATAATGAACAAATTACTTCGAAGACTGACATTCCACAAACATGGGGAAAACCATGTTCCACTAGGGCTGCGAAAGAAAAGTATTCAAAGGGAAAGCGAATAAGTGAAATATTTCCTAAAAAAGAACTAAAATATTCTGTACGCGCTTCTCCTTTAGAATTGGATACTCTTGTTAATATCGCTTGTCCTCTGTATCAAATGTTACAAGCAGAAAACAGAACAGAAGAGGAACGTGACTGTAAAAGTGTAATTAATTATTTATTAGAATCAGTGGAAAGCTCAGTAGTGCTGGATGAGTGTAAAAATATAACTAAAGAAATCCTACAATATCAGTGTAATAGTTTGACAACAAAGTTAGCGTTTAGGCCATTGAATGAGGGCGAACAGTCATTCTACGAAAACTATGTGAGTGTTAGTAATGATGAGAAAGCACTCAATATTTCTGTAGCAACACGGAAGCAGGCAGAATGTTCAGAATGGTTCACTGAAAGAAAACTCCGCATCTCGGCGAGCAACAAGGCTCATCGCATAAAAGTAAGAAGAGAAAGTTTTGACTCGTTAGCAAATACTTTTTTGATAGAGTCTAACAAAGTTCTAGTTGGTGTAGCCGCTAGAAATGTGAAATACGGAAAAAACATGGAATCTGAAGCCATAGGCCATTATCAAAGAACATATGATACGAAAGTGTTACGTTGTGGACTGATAATTCATAAACTGAAACCATGGCTTTGTGGAAGCCCAGATGGCATCGTAGTTAGTGGAGGCAAGAAAAAAAAGTTTTAGAAGTAAAATGTCCAATTTCATGTAAAGATAGGTGCATAATTGATGAGGCAGGAAATGTTTCTTTGAAATATTTACTTCTAGACGAAAGGGGAAACATTACATTAAAGAAAAATAATATTTTTTACACTAGTAGTATGTAAATGACGGTCCGGGCACAGGCTCCAGGGTGAGGTGCGAGGTGCCGAGCCACCATCTTGGATTGTGACATCACGGCGGCCATATTGGATGGTTGTGACCTTGACCTTTGACCTTAACCTTGAAATTTGACCCTCAAAAATTGGCAAAAGTTGTCGAAATGGGGCAAAATTTGCCCAATATTACTTAAAATTCACCAAAATTTCAATTTTTGTGGAAAAAAAATTCCGCCAAAAAATCTCAAAAAATTCCACAATTCAAAAATTAGGATTTCAAAAATCCTCAAAAGTCGTTTTGCCCTAGAAAGAACCCAAATTCCTAAAAGCGGCTTAAAACTCCTAAGAGATAGCCGCTTTAAGCCGCTGAGGTCATGACCTTGAAAATTAGGATGTCATGACAGACATTTTGAATTATGATGTCACCGTTGCAATATCCGTTACGACCGTCATCTTTAAAATCTTTATTACTATCCGATTTTAATGAAAAAAATTTAAAATTTATAAAAAATTTAATTAATAAAATTTTAATAAAAAATATTTAAAAAATTTACTTTTACGACACGGAGCTAGGAGTCCTCGGTTCGAACCCGGTGAGAGCAGAAAAAAAAATAAAAATGGCGACAGGTCCTTTCCTCACAGTGGCTGCTGGCAGACTGACCCCCACCACTTTGTTAATAGCATATATATCGTCACATAGTATGATGTCATGTCCGCCATCTTGTCTTCATTGCTGGAAACCATCATCATTGTATCGTCGGCTAGAGTGCACTGACACCATGTTAGTTTAATTCTTACCCACTAGAGTGCAGTAATCATTTATTATTACTGTGACACCCGCCATCTTGTCATTTCGACGCCATCTTGAAAATCCGTAATTTTAATGCTAGAGATGCAAGAAAAAGTTCAAAATTCATTAAATAAATTGGCAATAAATATACTGATTGATTCGATCGATTCCTGTCCTTCGTTAGATCCCTGGATGATGCAAAACATTTAATGTTATATAAAAAATTATAATTTCACTAAACCATGAACAAAATTCTTAAAGAGACTTTAAATCCTCTACTACCATCATTGTATAAGCCATTACGACTGCCATCTTGGATATTTGTATTTATTGACCCATAAATTTATAAAAAAATCAATCATTAATCTACCTATAGAATCGATACTTGGTTCGATCTCTGGGTGATACAAAACAAATTTAATTTAAAAAAATACCACAAAAGTTTTAGTTTTGAGAAAATAAAAACACCACAAGTTCTTTTAAAAAACTTTTATTACATAAATTCTACACTACTACAAGTACAAAAAAAATACACAGACAAATTACTAAAGTCTTGTGGATTTCTAGATTCAAACAGTCTTCTTATTGTACGGACTAAGCCTTTTACATGACTTTAAATGTCTATTCAGTCTATCAGGTCGACATATTGGTACACAACAATATATACACAAAGAAGAATTATCGACTTCATTAAAAGGACAGTGATACATTTAATGTTGTTTTTCACTTCGAATAGTTGCTAATGTTTTGTTACAAAATATACAGCTTGTTTCTGATCAGTGGCGTCTCGTCAGGGCAAGCAAGGCAAGCAGTGCTTGCCCAGGCAGTTTCCAGACATTGTATTTTTTAAATAAATACTTTATTCAGAATAGTATTCTACTTTGGCTCGTGCAGTTAGGTGTATGTATTTTTTACATTATCTTCTTGGGACCCAATACTGTGCGCTGTGCGCTATAAGAAAAGAACTCGTTGACACACAACACATGCTGTTTTAGAAGCGTTACTAGGTTAAGAAGCGCTGGTAGGCCCGCTTTCAGCAGGAAGGCTGCCGCAGTAGTTTTCTTTCGGAAGGGGGGTGGCATGGTACAAAGGTTCGAGGAGGGGATTGGCTGTAAAAACACGTGGTAGAAGCTACGAAGGTAGCGCTTTCTTGCCGATCTGAAGCGAACATGGCCGAAACAGACGGCGGAATTCTTCCGCCGACTGCTTCGGCTATGTCCGCTACAGTTCGGCAGGGCAGGTGGCGAGGTTGCGTTTCAGTCGGTGGTCGTCTCTCGGGGCGCGCGCATCTCTCTCGCGGGCTGTTGGCTAGGAGTTCCCTGCGCCCTATTGGGTAACCAAAGGCTGGCAGTGCGTGGGGGATTTGTGGGCGTACGGGAGGCAGCCTAGCAGTGCCAACTGCTACCGACCGCGTTCCGCGGGTGTCGGATACGGGATCCCAGCTCGAGAGTTGCAATCTCGCTGGAGTGACTTTGAATAACCAATAGCAGTCCGCGGACCAATGGCCGGCCTGTAGAGTCGTTATTACGGCTATCGGGGTGAAAGGTAGCCTGAATGTAGCTCGGCGCGTGGCAAGAAGCAGTTCCGCAGGGGACCGCAGGGGAGCTCGATGTGCTGAAAAAATGCGAAGTGTAGACGAACTGCGGGCTGGAACTTGCGTAGCTGTGGACTGCCGCGCGCGCAACGGAACTGAACAGCATCGTAACTCTGAAGGAAGAGATGGCGGCGCCTTCAAGTTGGGGCCCTGTTGGAGCCAGTGGTAGCCTGGGCGGCGTGACCTTCAACCGTCCCGGGATTTTGGAGGACAAGAGGGTCCGACTCGCAAGATACTTCATTCGCCTGAACGACTTACCCCCACCCTGGCTTGAAAGGTCGTTGGCTGTTGACTGGAAGAAGGAAGATAAAGATGGCGCAATGTCAGGCTGCCTTTCGCCCCGTGCGCCCGCAGTTCGAGCCGGTTTACTGGCTCGTCTGCCCACATCTGTCTTAACTGTGGCTGCCTGGGCAGCTGGGCTGGGCTGACGAGTGAAGTCGCCCGCCCCTGGGGGCGCATGCGCCCCTGGCTAATAATAACCCAGGAGTACCCAACATTTAAATGCGGGCCGCAAGGCCAAAACAACCAACTCCAGCATGGTTGATTTTTCAGCCCCTCCAACTCTTCTTACCTGGACCCTTCTTCCCTCTTGTCCAGTAGTTACCTGCTTGCTTAATGCATGTTAATTGATCCCCGCATGACCCGGCCCAGGGTTTTCCCTGTGTCTATGCAGGTTTTAGCTGGGTCACATTAGCTAGCTTTTAAGCTAGGCGACCAATGGGGCGTCAG
Source organism: Bacillus rossius redtenbacheri (assembly GCF_032445375.1). Taxonomy (NCBI): domain Eukaryota; kingdom Metazoa; phylum Arthropoda; class Insecta; order Phasmatodea; family Bacillidae; genus Bacillus; species Bacillus rossius. The sequence goes on from NC_086330.1 coordinate 87,641,883, forward strand.
TCATGGCGCCAATTGCAGCCATGGCTGGCCAGTAAACCCCAATAGCACACGATGCACGCGCCCTTGTCCTGCATGGTTAAAAACCCGCATGGTAGAGTGTATAGGCTTTGGCCTGAGACACACTCACGTCCTCCCCTAACTTGGACCCTCCCCTACACACTTAGAATAATTTAGGCTAGGAAAAAAATTTAATTGTGGTGTTTCAGGAATGGAATGATTGACGCGCCAGTTTCTTGGTACACGTACCAGTTAACAGAGTTTCTGATCACGTATGAAGATAATTTATTTTGTGTTGGTACGAAAAATAGCAAGATTTAATTTTTACTATCCTAGTACATTTTTATGAGGTTCTTTTCTTTATTTTAAATACTTACTTTGCCATGTGTTGTTTGTTTATATATTTTGTACCAGATATCGATGATACTACACTCCCACTTTGTATATAAATAATGTAGTGTAGTTATTTTACTATCAGAATAATGTAAGTCAAACATTATTTTTCAAAAATAATTTTTAATTTATAAAAAAAAAATGTCAATTTTTCTACTTGTGGAATAGTCAATGTTCAGTTAAGAAAACTACTTAAATAGCACCCTTTTGTACCTTGAAATCCATATTTTCCCGGGTGAGGGCCCCCGGACCCCCCCCCCCCCCCCCGTTCGTGATTTGGGGTGAACGGAGTTGTTGCTTTCCCTCATGTAAACCTCACGCCTCGCCACTGTTTCTGATGAAGGTACACCCAGTCTATCACAATTCCTGAGGTGTCGTTTCAATCTTCCATAGTGTATAAACTTGCTTAAACACTTGTTGTACTGATATTTAATGTGTTCAGAGTTATTATTACAATTGTGTATTACATAATCCCGTATTTTCAAGTTTTTGATCTTCTCACAGTACGTACAGTTGGGTGATGGAACACCGTTGGTTGCTCCTTCCTTCATCAATGGCACTGGAACTGTTGACAACCATTGTAACACTGCTGAAATTTTAACTTCTGAAGCCTTTGAGGTCTGCTCTGCGGAAGATGTAGCACGCGTCGAATTCTCCTGCTGTGCTGAGAGAGTAGGTGTAGCTGTAGACGACGTTGACATCGAGCTCTGCACTGATGATAGTAGACCTTCGCTCCAGGTTGGTGTTTATAGTGGTAATGATGCCATAGAGTTCTCAATAATAGCTAGATACTGGTCTATTACGTTAGTCAAGTATGACTATCCGATCCGTTCATCACCGCAGCCAGAGACGGACTGAAGTTCATATAACCAGGGTCTCACTTATATATTCCCATTAGCTGGTATAAAATATGAGTCAAAACAATAACCATGTTCTTTATACTCGCACTTAACTTTCTCGGAGCATTTTTTATAATGGCGATGTAAGCTATCGATACGTGAAATTAGTTTACCGCACTTGTTACATTGAAACTCTGTTCTTTTCAGTAAATTATTCGGACAACTACTTCTTTCATGTCTGCGCGCGCTTGAAGTTCTAGTAAATGACGCACCACAATATTTGCATTGTGGCGATGTACGCTTTTCATTAATTTAAGTCATGAATGCAGATGATGAAACTTCAGCTGATGGTGGAACGGCACATATCGTTGTCTCCTCTGCAGTCGGTATCGGGATCTCCACAGCTGACGACACCGCAGCCATTGAGCTCTCCGCTGTCGTGGTCTCCTCTGCAGTCGGTATCGGGATCTCCGACAACATCATCGTTGCTACCATCGAGGTCCCCACTGCTGATGGTAAACAGTCTATCTCTGTTGACATTGGAGCAGTAACTAAATATCACGAAACTTACTGAAGAGAGCAAGTTCGTACTGCATCGCGGCCAGAGGTGAACTGAGGGACCACTCGTCTGAACCTCGCTTATATACCCGCGGTCTATTGGAATAAGTACTACATGAGTCAAAATATTGTCTGTATTTAAAATTATTTTTTTATTAGGTACTTAAAAATTATAGAAATAAAAAACACACGAGTTCAAGTTTTACACATTTATATATAAAAATTACACAAATACATATTAGGTTAAGGAATCAAGCATTTTTGCAAGCAATGTCTGTAATGACGCACGCACTGCCTCGTAGACTCCGGTTCCAACTGGTTCGCAGGTCATGGGATCAGGAGCACAGGTTTCCAGCTGGTCATCTTCTGCGACGTCGACAACTTCGGCAAAACATGGTCGATGATGTCTGTGACCACGTCTGCGCCTGGGCTTTGGCTCAGTGATAGTTGGGACAGATTCACTGCCTGAACTTTGACGTCAAGACGAACACCGTTTGGACGTCTGCGTAGAATCATCACAGGTCGCAACAGGTTGCAACACGCTCATGTTTGGTGTTGCACGTGCAGTCGAGGTGACTACCTCATCGATGCTAGCAGGAAGGATTGTGTGTGGTCTCATGTGATAGACGGCACAGTTTCCAGGTTCGCAACAATCTAACAGCTGCTGAGTCGGTTCGTAGGACACAGGCAAGTGCGCAAACCGCCAATGCTGAGCGCCTCCATCACAGGTTTCTGTATATGTACGTAGATTCCGGGAATCCCAGTAGCTGTACTCGACACTGCTGAAGCTAGGTCGTACGCTCACGTAAACGTTAGCAGGATGAAACGTAAACATCTTCTTGCAGGCCAAACTACAACTGAAGGCACGTACGGATGTACGTCATTTATATATATGCAGGCTCCTACGAGTACTGTGTGTGCCATTTCTGCATTAACTGCGAGTTTGTACAGGCACAGACACGTTCAAACTTGTCACGTGGCTGCACGTCGTATATTGTACTAAGCTTGCGCAGGGAAGGACAGCCGTAGTCGGTCTGCAGGTCTACAATTTCAACTAACGCATCACACAACTTGCTCAGCCATTTCTTCTGTTCAGGTCCGGTAACGTATATTATTTCGTTTTGAACTAGTAAATCTTCAATAGTGTTTTTCACTTGGTGGTACGGAATTTTTTCTTCGTCCCACTCTAGTCCGTGATAATATTTACATAGCCATTCATTCGATCGTTTACTTTTTTCGTCTAGTAGTTTCCAAGGATACATTGGTCGGAAAGTGCGAGTTCGAGTCTGGTCTCTGGAGGTGACGCTAATTTCCTTGAGCACGAATCCATTTTGACTCTGAAAACCTTGCAGCTTGCAGTACATCTTGTCGCTAGCAACACTCGGACCTAACTTAATTATCATCGAAAACTAATCAGTATTTATGTCAGAATTTTCACAAGTTTATCTCGACAATTGTACGATGCAAGCCGATCGTGAAGTATCAGACAAAAAGCATAGGTGTTTGGTGGAATATTTACGCTAGTCGTTATCTCGATCCTACAGTCGATGATGTTTGAATTTATTCGATCATCCTGTTTGGAAACGTCAAACACCATTAACGGAGCCTTGTTCTTGAAACTGTCGGGACTCAGTATCGGTGACTGTCTCCGCCCATAGTAAGCTTGCTGAAACTTGGCGTACATTATTTTGATATGCGAGAAGAAATCTTCCACTTTCAAGTCCATGTTCATGTCAACATACGGATAGCTTTCGCTGTTTAAAAATATTTTTACATTACGTATTTGACAGTTATCGAATACGGAGCGACTTACTCCTGCATTGAGCTGTCTTCCGGTCTGAAGCCCGACGATGATGTATCTTGGTTTTTCCGTAGCGAAGCTGGACTTTACTATCCAATTGATACGCTGACTGTGAGGCAAGCCAGGATAAGTTTCCAGGCTTCAGGATCGGAATGGCACATCGAAGTTCTTGCCATTTTCTATGTTCTTCAACATCTTGACTCGTTCAACGGTGCTCACTTGGATGTGGGGCAGCATCCACTCGATAGACTGTAGTGTTAGCGAGACATCTTGAGGGTTTTCTGCAGCGGCGACAATTGCATTAATGTGCGTGTTGGCTAGAAGCAGTACGAGCTCTTGTTTCTAATTAATGATTATTTGCTTGTAGTCCTCAGCGAATCCAAGAAGCATGGACAGAGGATAACAAACTTCGAACTTCCCTTCGGCATAAACCGGAAGCTTATATTCATCCTCGAGAGCCCAACCGGCCATCTTTGCAGCAGACAGTTCATTTGGCGTCAGCGAAAGGTAATTTTACATCGCAGATGTTATGCCTACATCTCTCGTCTGGTCTACCTCGACGCCATTGAGTACATATGTAATGCGCTCGATTAGGTGAAGAATACCATTGCAGGATATTGACGTCGTTGTCGGATGCGTACCATCCTCTTTTGTCAGCGTGCCTCTTATACGCAGAAATGACTGTGAAGGTAAAGTACAAATATCTTGGTGCTTTACAGCAATGCGTTCTTCCGATGGTAGTGCGTACGGTCCGAGCAGGAAAGGCTGGCACTCATGCAATTCCATTTTCGTAATGCTGTCATCAAAAATGACCGGATCTTCCACGTTGAGGATTTCGTCTTCCATATTTATTTGGCACTTGTCCAATACTAAGAAGATACTTTATGCTGTCAGGTGTTAATGCAACGTTGTCTATTAGAGAACTGTTCTTATTCACACCAATGCGATTTCTTTTATAACTGTTCGGTGTTACGAACTTTATGCCCATCGCTTCAAGTGCAGACGTAATGTAATTTCTTCGTCTTGAAAATTCACCAATCGTCCTCGCTGGTCAACGATTCTGACGACGACTTCGTGTGCACACTTCATGACGACTGGAACGTAAATGATACTTTGCGGTACTTCGACCAGTTTATATCCTGGCGGGACCATCGGCGAAAACTCGTGCAGCATGTTGCTTAGTCTTCCGTTGAGGTACGTTCCACTTGCCAAATTACAGTTTATTCATATGACATTCACAGGAAAAATGTTTACTGCGCGCGTAGATTCGTACGTTCTTCCTGTATCATACACCTTTGATTCTAATCCGAGAATCGTACCTATGGTCCCAGGTTTCGTAAAGTCGACATTTTCACAGCATTATAAAATGCTTTTTTGAGTGTTTGGATTTCCACGCAGTTGAAAGTCTACATCCTGTGGTAACATATCCCTAATGTAATTTGCAATGTCGTCAATTTCGTAAGAGCCAACAGGTAACTGATTTTCATGAGCGGTCCCATCGCTTTTCAGGAAGCAGATCTTGCAATTTTCTTCGTCGATATTCGGTATGGCATTATACGTTTGAAAATCTACGAGTTCGATACACCATTCTCCATCTAAATCCAGAGGCGGCAAATGAACCGCCCGCAGCTCTGATGCGTGACCTGTCAAGGTAAGTGATATAACATGACTAATAAATTATCATCAAGGCACAATCTTTAAGAAGCAATTGTTTTTGGCAGCTAATTTTTGTTTGTTAAAAAGCGAAGACACAAGTGTCCGCAGTTTGTTTGATTAGGCTTCTGTTCCGTTTCGTAATTGTAGAAAAATATAGTGGTCCGGCCCAGGTACCGCCTAAGTTCTGGCGGAGGACATAAATTTCCAAAACTATCGTAGTACTCGGCCATTTTTCCAGTCATTACATAAGCCACCCAGTGCGTGCCACGACCAGCCGACGTATTTAAATTAATTATGGCGCGCTCACGTGTCTTTGGCTTGCTAGGCAAAGTGTCTCGCATAAACACGCCGCGGAAATTTGATATTTTTAGTTTCCGAGCGTACCTGATCAAATCTATATTGGTGAGCCGACGTTTCGGCAAAGAACTTAGGATTTTTTCATTCGTTTCTTTCTCATGCCTCGTCCTGTCTTGTGAGGTTGCAAGTAGAGTCCTCCGCCGTTTTTTTTACCCATGGCAATGGCTTCCATGCTGGCATTATGTCGCTGTGCTTCTTTTAACTGCTTGCGCTCATTCTTCGAAGTGTTGACTGCCCGCACTATACCGCTCGTTGCACCGATGAGGCCGCCGAGAGCACCCAATGCAGGCAAAAGCAAAGGAAGAAATCCTCCTATAATCTTCTTGTCGAGAGTCTGTAATTTTTGCTTGGCTTTTTGCACGCCTGAATCAGTCTTGCGTTTAGTCTTGCGTGAGTTAGTCTTTGACTTGATGGAGCTGGCTCGACGAGCACCCAGTCCTAATTTTGTCTTTGCCATCATTATTTTAGATACACCCCACGCTGCGATTTTCTCTCCTAGTCCCGCGTTCGACGATTTACTTATATCTTCGGCTTCCTGTGCAAATATCTCGTCGGCCCGGTGCTTGGATTCCAGATCCTTGCTAAGCGAGTAGGCGATATCGTGCTGCTTGCACTTTTCGTCCAGAGAATTAATGCCCACGTCACCGCGAGCTAACCTTTTCACTAGTTTCGTGCCGGGGCCGCAGAATCTGTAGCCGGGAATGTGTAGCTCGAATGGCATATTGTTTATCAGCGAGTTCACAAGTCCTGCACCGATGTGTTTTTTGTTCTTACCTCTTCGAGTCATTGCGCACAACTGACCAGAAATTATAAATGTGTTTGATTTTATACAATTTCTTCAGTACAATGCAAGTCGTCAAGCAAGAAGTGTGTTTGCCCGTGCGCATTACACAAGACGATGTATTTAGTGCGCGTGAATCGTGACATGGCTTACTGTTGCCTTCTGCCGTACGTTGCATAATGGCGGGTCCATCCAACTGCGGTAAAACGTGCGTTCTACTGAGTTTAATAGAGGAACCAAACAGTCTTAGGTTCGAAAATGTTTACCTCTATTCCAAATCGTTGCAACAGCCAAAGTACCAGCGCCTAGCTACGGTTCTACAATCGGTGGATGGTCTGGAGTATTTTCCATTTAATGATAATGCAGATGTGGTACCTCCAAGCGAAACAAAAGCTAATACCGTGTTTGTTTTCGACGATGTAATGTTCGAGAAGCAAGGCATAATACAAGAGTACTTTTCCATGGGCAGACACGCCAAGATAGACTGCGTTTACCTGTGTCAGACGTACAGTCGTATTCCAAAACATCTCCTACGATACAACGCGAATGTCATAGTACTTTTTCGCATGGACGAACTTAATTTACGTCATGCTTATGATGATCACGTAAACACCGACATGACATTCCAGGAATTCAAAGACATGTGCTCCTTGTGCTGGAAACACGAGCACGGATTCATAGTCATCGTAATGGACTGGCCTCTATATAAGGGCAGGTACAGACGAGGTTTCGATCAGTTTATCGTCAAACATGAGTCATAGCATTTCCAAATTCGGTCGTAGCAGTCGAGAGAGTCTCATGACGGCGATATCCGCAAATACATTTCGCTGCTGGCTCAAAAAGTAGAAAGTGTGAAAAACGAATTACTCGAGTATCTCGTTGCCATCGACCAGCGTGTGGAAGCCTCGGATTCTCACATTCGCGACATGATCGAAGTATCGAATGCACAAAGACGTGACGATCTGAGGACTTTTGAAAGTAGTCTGAAAGCATCACTATCTCACTTGTCAACAAATTCAGATTTGGCCAAACACAAGAAAGAAGTTTCTGCGAACGTATAAAAAAGTATAAAAGGAGGTCTTGCAATATTCTTTCAGCCAGTACAATGTCGGACCTGGCCAGTGACCTTCATCGAGCTATACAGTCTGTTCGTGAAAAATATATACTTGCTAGACGAACCAGGCTTGCACGTGAGATGGAAAATTAGGAGATATTTAAACCAATCACTAGTCGCCTCGACGATCTTAAAAACAAGGAAGAACCAGCCAACAATGTGAAGACAGAAGTTGAAGATGAAATGCCAACTGTAAAGAAGAGAAAGTATGAACCAGATAGAGAAGAAGAGGACTTAACGAGTACAGAGTCCATGCACAAGAAAAAAATACTAAAAAAGGGACATCAAGTTAATGCAATGGTCTGGCCATACCTGATATCGTTTACGAGCCGGAATAACGACACGACCTACGGAGTGTACAAAAAACATAATAAGTGGTTCCTCGGTGCTAAAGAAATAGACTTTCTACCAGGAAATATCGTGCATGTAGAAGAGTTCAAAAAGCGCGGGTCTCCGGGTCTGTACGAATTGTTGTTTCGCAGGGAGCCTAAAGGATATTCTCAAAAAGACTTACAAAGAGTACAAAAAACTGCTAGAGCTAACCAATGCACATTTTCGCGATAACGATCCAGATAGTGGTGTATATAAAGACGAAGATCATGAAAAAATTGACATTCTCGCTAATCTCTTCAGTGAACTAACAATACATGGAGAAGGTTTAAAAAAGCTAGAAAGTGGTCAGATATTTGACTATGTATATTGGGACGACCCCAATGAATTAGTTGATTGTCTTAGAATCCTACATGCTTCGCTTAGTGTAGGAAACTATTTGCACATCAACGAAATAGTCTCCAAACTTGAAGAACTGAGGGAAGCCGGCTACATACAATGAGTCGAACCGGAATCGCTCGCGAACTTCATGTTCCTGCTAGACGGAAATACCTTCGTCGCAATGTCATAGTTCGCGGAATTTATGATTTATTCCAGGCGGACCTTGTTGAGATGATACCGTATTCCCGATTGAATAAAGGTTTCAAGTACATGTTGACAGTCATCGATGTTTATAGCAAGTTCACTTGGGCTAGACTTGTCAAATCAAAGACTGCAACTGAAGTAGCCAAGGCCATGAACAATATTTTGCGGGATGGACGTGTACCGTCGCACCTGCAAACGGACCTCGGGAAAGAATTCTACAATGCAACCTTCAAGGCTTTGATGAAGAAGTATGGCATCAAACACTACTCTACATTTAGTAACGTAAAAGCCTCCGTTGTCGAAAGGTTTAACAGAACTTTGCGTTCCAAGATGTGGCGGCAGTTCACGGCTAACGGAAATTACAAGTGGCTTGACATCTTGCCGAAACTAATAAGCGAGTATAATTCCACAGTGTATTCTACCACAATCGCCTGCTTCGAACAGTGTTTTCCAACACGAAGAAGAAATATCCACGAAAGCTTAAAGCTAACGTCGGTGTCATTGTGCGAATATCCAAGCAGAAAGGTATCTTTGAGAAAGGTTTCACTGCGAACTGGAGTCCCGAACTTTTCCGTGTGACACATGTTCGTGAATCAGAGCCTAGGACCTCGAAGATTTGGACCACAAACCATGGCATTTACATGGCGGCTTCTATGCCGAAGAGATTCAGTCTACGTTGTATCCCGATACGTACTTGGTGGAGAAGATTATAAAACGAAGAAAAGGACGGTCCTACGTCAAGTGGTGGGGCTTTCCACCTTTCTTTAATTCGTGGGTAGCTGATGCAGAAATCGAGAAATCCACAAGACTTTAGTAATTTGTCTGTGTATTTTTTTTGTACTTGTAGTAGTGTAGAATTTATGTAATAAAAGTTTTTTAAAAGAACTTGTGGTGTTTTTATTTTCTCAAAACTAAAACTTTTGTGGTATTTTTTTAAATTAAATTTGTTTTGTATCACCCAGAGATCGAACCAAGTATCGATTCTATAGGTAGATTAGTGATTGATTTTTTTATAAATTTATGGGTCAATAAATACAAATATCCAAGATGGCAGTCGTAATGTCTTATAGAATGATGGTAGTAGAGGATTTAAAGTCTCTTTAAGAATTTTGTTCATGGTTTAGTGAAATTATAATTTTTTATATAACATTAAATGTTTTGCATCATCCAGGGATCGAACGAAGGACATGAATCGATCGAATCAATCTGTATATTTATTGCCAATTTATTTAATGAATTTTGAACTTTTTCTTGCATCTCTAGCATTAAAATTACTGATTTTCAAGATGGCGTCGAAATGACAAGATGGCGGGTGTCACAGTAATAATAAATGATTACTGCACTCTAGTGGGTAAGAATTAAACTAACATGGCGTCAGCGCATTCTAGTCGACGATACAATGATGATGGTTTCCAGCAACGAAGACAAGATGGCGGACATGACATCATACTATGTGACGATATATATGCTATTAACAAAGTGGTGGGGGTCAGTCTGCCAGCAGCCACTGTGAGGAAAGGACCTGTCGCCATTTTTTTTTGCTGCCCTCTCCGGGTTCGAACCGAGGACTCCTAGCTCCGTGTCGTAAAAGTAAATTTTTTAAATATTTTTTATTAAAATTTTATTAATTAAATTTTTTATAAATTTTAAATTTTTTTCATTAAAATCGGATAGTAATAAAGATTTTAAAGATGGCGGTCATAACGGAAATTGCAACGGTGACATCATAATTCAAAATGTCTGTCATGACATCCTAATTTTCAAGGTCATGACCTCAGCGGCTTAAAGCGGCTAGCTCTTAGGAGTTTTAAGCCGCTTTTAGGTATTTGGGTTTCTTTCTAGGGCAAAACGACTTTTGAGGATTTTCGAAATCCTTTTTTTTTGAATTGTGGAATTTTTTGAGATTTTTTGGCGGAATTTTTTTCCACAAAAATGGAAGTTTTGATGAATTTTGAGGAATTTTGGGCTAATTTTGCCCAATTTCGACAACTTTTGCCAATTTTTGAGGGTCAAATTTCAAGGTCAAGGTCAAAGGTCAAGGTCACAACCATCCAATATGGCCGCCGTGACGTCACAATCCAAGATGGTGGCTCGGCACCTCGCACCTCAGCCTGGAGCCTGTGCCCGGACCGTCATTTACATACTACTTACACTCAATGTCAGATATTAATGTATGTAACAGGTGTTGATACATTCGACTTGTATGTTTACAGTAGAAAACAACAGATCTGCATAACATTAGAAAAGAACTTGACGTACATTGAGAACTGTATTGATAAAATAGAAACATTTTATTTTAAACTTGTTTCAGTAAATGTCTAGTAATCAAACAAATGTACATTATAATAACAAATGTTATTCATAGCAGATTGCATTTCCTCTGTTTATCTGTTTTCGTGTAGACTTTTCATGTCTTGACTAACTTAAATTTATTAACTTTGTAGTCATACTTATTTAATACATTAAATTACTCATTCAGTATGTTTACATAGTAAAAATCCTTCTTTATGTATTATTTTTAATGATAGGATACTGCAAATTGACTAAAACACAACACATATGAACAATATCGTCAATAAAGGGGAGCAGTTCAATTGATAGTTTGTCTAAAATGTAAAAAGATTTTAATTCGTTGAATGCACCTCTCAACATGAATTCTAACACTGGCAATACTGTAAGTAATTTACACTTCTTTAGCTGTTAATTTTCCATCATGAAGGTATGGCGGAGTTACAACAACGACCCCTTTGTCGGAGAGGCTTGTTTTTATTCCTGGTAAACCTTTGTCGGCCATGACCTCATCGCCAACTTCTAATAGAATCAATAATCCACAATCATTTGTAATAAATGTGTCACTCGATCTGCCACCATAGCATTTTGATTTGAAGGTCCCCATTTCACTAGGTGAAATGCCTACCAGGAATTTTATTGTGTAAGTACCCTTGCAATTAGAATAAAGAAAAATTCTTTGATCAACAATAGGTGGCTGTACTACTTTAATTTCCGTACAATCAATTATTACTCGGCAATTAGGTTACTTTCTTTTGAAAATTGCAGGCATTTTTTCCATTATACTTTCCCTGCTAGACCAAAACACATACTTAGCCATTGTAGATGCTAGCAACATTAGAGTAGTGGTGAAAATACGTGATATAGTTGTACGGTGAACTCCGAACATCACCCTCATAGCAGAATATGACAAGCCAGTTTTCATCTTCATTAAAAATATTAGCAAACGATTTTTTTACTTATCTTGCTGTAAGATTATGTTTGATTAAGTAACAATGTTAACAATAGATTAAAAACAGCAAATGTCACGCCCGTTAAGTCTCGCAGTTCTGTCTCATCTCTTATTGAGGGGTATCCTTGAAAACCTTGTATTTCATTACACATATCACTTGTTCCTGAGCTCTTGTCATAACGTTTCTTATACGAATTAAGGCAGGCTTGCAATGGAATAGAAGCTTGAGTCGACAATTCATCCCTATCAGTTGTACAAGAAAAAACAAAATCGAAGACAATTGTTTCATTTACATCCGTCTGTATTGCAACTTCATGTTTCTTAATAGCAGCACTCGTTGAAAATTCATAATCTATAATATCTACATAGCTACTGTTTTTTTAACCTTTTCGCAAATCTTTCATACCTCTCGGAAGCGTGTGATGAGGCAGCTGTCTTTTTATAGTTTTTGGAAATAAACTGGGGACGTATGCAGGACTGTTAGGGTGTCCTGACCTTTTGTTTCCAATAAAGTGAACACTGCATATTCTTGAGGTGATTGTTGGTTCCCAAGGTGAATTATCAACACTGAAATAAAAATGTAACTTTTACCAAATAATACACTAATAGCCTCTATATAAATAACAAATTAGTAAATGTAATAAAATAAAAGTAAAATGATAGAGTAGTGCTGGCGAATATTTTTCTTAAAACCTCCGCAAGATCACGAATTGTATGCAAAAAATATAAAACTGTAAAAGCAAACATTATTTTGTTGTTTTATTTTATATAAATGTTTATTTATTTAGAAAAAAATGTTCAAAACACATAAATTTGACCACTTTTATGCAAAACTCGGAATAATATTTTCAAATGTGTTTCACAGTGCTTACATTATTTACTGTCGCAGCTACAGATGCTAGGCACAAATGTAAATAAACCATGGGATTACCGTGATACTTAACATAATTTTAGCATAATTCGTGCAGAAATTAACTGCTTTTATAGCATTATATGCCTACATATTGTTTAACTTTAACATATAATAGTTTATAAGCAGTGTACACCTACTTACTTTTGTCTGCGTACCGCTTGAACCCACACTTTCGTCGTTGTTCTTCAGTTTTCGGCTTTGGAAATGAATAAAACACTATATCAGATGATGTGTTTCTGTACGCATTACTACACCCAACCACACAGCAATTTGTGTTACCTTTCCGCTTTTTAAATACATTCATATTGCTAGTCGTTTTGAACTGTTTAGAAGTGACACACTAGGATGCGCAGTTACTCAATTCCGGCCGTCCCGCAGTTAGTTACACCGTTGGCCGACAGAGTGGCGCGCACGGTGCCTATTGTCACCTTTTTTTAGAGGCCTGGGAATTCAGGGCTTACGGAGGCCACCACGAGGAGTGGCGTGAATAAGTGTCGCTGTTCTGAGTGTTTCGGGCGTCGGGTTGGCCCGGGATGACGCGACACGTCACAACCACTCTCTTCCCTTCGAGAAGGACGCTACGGGTATATAAGCGACGACGCCGGCCTCCGCGAGAGTTCCGAGGGATCTGAGAGCTCTGAGAGAAGGGGAGAAAGTCTCCCCCCTCGAGAGTGATACCAGCGATACCCGTGCGATCAGCGAGAGGTGAAGAGCGCAAGTAGTCCTTGGTGAGCGAACCTGATCTATCGGGAGGCGATATCTGCGAGAAGGCATGGCGAGCCAGTCGGGTGCGACGAGTGATAGTTGGGGACTGTACTGCGGCGCGGTGTGGGTGAGTGTGCGAAGGAAGCGGACAGAGGCGAACAGAAGAGCGAGCCACTGTCGAGCCAAGTTCCAGTGCAAAGTGTTAATGTTCCAATGATCAGCGTAAGACTAATTGTTGTGGTTATAAATATTGAGTGCAGCAATTAAAATTATAGTGTAGACATTAGTAATAAATAAAAATGTACTAATTAATTGCGCTATCCCTTACAAACCCAGTTCCCCTACATTATACTAGTAACAATACTGTCCAAATATAGGTACTATTTTATGGTCTCAGAAAAATCACCGAAAAGTAATATTGGAAAATATTTAAACTCATTATAATTATCCATCATATACAAGAGTTTTAAAGTTAACAAGTCGGGTAGTACCAATATGGCAATAGTAGGCACCATTCGCTCTGTCCTGTAATCTAAGCATGAGCCAGACAGCCTGGAATCACCCACTCTCACACTCGCAGCTCTGTATGACTGCATACACACTCGACCACCCCTCAACTCTACCCAGACAGCTCGGCGAGTAACTATGGTTTGTCCATCTCCCACACTGCTGCCACTAAAACTCCCAAAATTAGCGTATTTAGAAACTAAAGGTGATCTGTAGTTGAAAAAATACATAATATTTCTGCCAATATATACTGCATAAACCTTTACATATTTTTCTGACGCCTAAGGCTGGAAAATAACTTTAATAACGTCTTTGATTTTTTCCTTCCCATAATCACACAATATTATTTTTAAAATTTAATAATCATTACTCCTTTATTTGTAATATTTACACAATGCATTTAATATTACAGGAAGTAAATACACAACACTCACAAACACAAGTTTGTGTGTTAGTGCTAATAGTATCATTTATGTCTACGTGCAGTATTATTACTGTACTTATCATTATGTTAACATTCTCAAAATATACTACATTGATTAATTTTAATCAAAATTTTTTTGTATGTTGTAGTAATATATTAATTAAAAAAAATTAAAGTAAAGAATTGGGAAAAAATAAATATTTGTACAGTACCAGAGAAAAGAAACTCCTACTTAAATATTACAGAAATCTCTTCATAAATTAATAATACAGCAAAAGATTAATTTAAAAATAAATATTTATTATTTATAAAAATAGAAGTAATTTTTCCAAGCAAACTTTATACATTTTTCAGTGACTTTGTTTTATGAAGTAGAGCCATATGTGTATTTATATTCTGTCCATGCCGATAGGATAGTTGTGAGTTATACAGCATGAATGTGAATTTAACCGCCAAACTTCTACTGCAGAGTCATCCCGTAAACATAAGTTGTAAACATATACACGAAAAGCTTTCCAAGACTAGTATTTAATTTTTAATTTGCAACTGAAACGACAGTTTTTAAAAATAATAAAGAAAATTTTAATAATAAAAAAAACCAAGCGCCTGGATAATGTCTGATCGGACAAAGTTATATAAACACTGCAAATAATTTTGCTGAAGTGAAATTATTTAACTGAAATAATATATTTCCCATATTTTGTTTTTCACTTGGAGGGACATCGTAGTTTTTAAAGGCCGATTATTAACCTACATGTCTAAAATAACGAAAAAGTTCACCTTGTTGAACTTCACATACCACACCGTTTTCAAGAATAACTAGTATAAAATTGAGAACAAAAAATTCATTCGACTCCTGAATGTGTGGAACTCTGACAACACTAAGTTTGAAACAACGAATTACAAACCGGAGAACTGATTGTAAAGCTATGTACACGCCAATACAGATATTTCGATGAAAAGTTGAAGTATTATCTAAACTAAAACAACTGCAGCTGTAACTCAAAGTACATAAACAAGAATTCTGAAGAAACCGTACTTGTCAATGAATATCACAAGAGAAAAAAAAGTGGTCGCACCTTTATTTGTGAGGGAAAATCTCATAAAACATAACTTGTTAATTAAGGGACGTTTTATTTCCTACCCAAGTTCACAAAATTTAGTATGTAAAATGTGAGGAATGCGTTCCAATTATATAAATCACCACGCCACAAGACACAGCCGCTGGAAACGTCTCATTTACCGCCCTTTTACATGCCTTGACGTGTAATAAGTAGTTGAGTTTGTGTTGATATAAGTGCGGGCAGTTGTTAAACGTGCTACCCGACTTCCATATTTTGAACGTGAAGTTCAGATTTCAAGTGCTACTTTTGAACTGTAGTACCTAAAGTAAAACGCACTTTAATTAATTATCAAGTTATGGCTAATGAGAAAGCATTTCCTTACAAATAGTGCAAACCATTTTTTTTTTTACTTTTGTGGTGTTTGACGACATATATAAATAGCTGAGTATTCACATTTTTATGTTTTATTTAACATCCGCAGATGCTTTAGACTGATTAATTATTAGGTCAATGATATCTTCGAAATACCTGTATTGTCATGAAAATCATTTTACAATATGTGTCCCTGAATCTAGGTAGCTGTTTTAAACTTAATGTTTTGAGTGTGGCATACCTTAACAGATGAAGTAGTGCGTTCTAAATTATATACTATTTTTTTTTCTTTCGAAAACGGTGAGGTAAAGTGTAGAACAAAAAGGCGACCTATTTAGTTAGTTTTGACGTGTAGATTAATAATTAGTCTTTACAATCCACATTATTCCTCCGCGTCACAAAAATTTATGGGAAATAAGGGCGTTATCCCAAATTACTTCAATGAAATAATTTCTCTTCAGTGACAAGACGTGCAGAGTTTGTAGAACTTTGTCCAATTAGACATTACCCTGAAGCTTGGCGTTCCATCAATAAAACTTCCTTTATTATTTTCAATAAAAGAATGGTCCAGTTACAACTTCAGAGGTGTTCACCAGCCTTGGAAAGCACTTCAGACCATAAGTTGTATATTTCTATCAACTTATTTTTACGTGATGAACCTGCAGCCAAGGTTTGTCGATTGAATTCACTCATAGTATACTTCTATACATACCAGCTATTGCATATATATTGTAAAAACTTTTAATATGATAACTTAAAAGACTAAATGTTTATTTTATGGGTACGTAAAGAAAATTTTTAAAATCAAACTTAATTAATATTTTTTTTATATTGCAATAAGTGATTTTAAGTTTTTATTATTCCTCCCCATTAGAAACTTACAGCACCACAGAATAGACTGAATAACATGCCATTCTGCAGATAATGCCGGTCTTATTTCAACACTTTATTTAGTGAGGTGTGTAGACTCAGGCTGAAAAGTTATGGGCAAATAAAAAAAAAAACAATTTAAATCATTTACATCTTAGCAGTTCACGTTGGTTAGGCAGAGCTGGTAGCTTGGCGTATGAAAAGAAGTCCGCGTACTATACATGATGCATTAGTTTGACTTCATGAAAGAAAAAAAAGTTAAAGATTCAACAAAACACTTAACATAGTTTTCTTAGCGTTTACAACAGAGTATTTTCGACCACACTTACAAACTTTCTTCAAATAAATCTACTATATAAAAATAAGTCGGGTTTTCCTTCCTGACGCTATAACTCCAGAACGCACGAACCGATTTCCACGGTTTTGCAGTCGTTGGAAAGGTCTCGGGCTCCGTAAGGTTTATAGCATAGAAAATTCAGGAAAAATTCAGGACAAACCAACATTTTAAGTAGATGGCGCCGGTGCGTGATACATTGTTTGACAGCTACTCATTGTTCTCTGCTCAGTTAATTTCATGTGACAAACCGGTATTGTGTTCACTGTGAAATTGTGGAAAAAAAAAAGAAAAAAAAAGTTATTCGTTTCCTAACATTTCAATTGGAAACCATCAAATCAACTACTCATTGTTCTCTGCTCAGTTAATTTCATGTGACAAACCGGTATTGTGTTTACTGTGAAATTGTGAAAAAAAAGTAAAAAAAAAACATATAACGTATATTGTGCAAATTTTTATTCAATTTCAACAGCAGGCATTTGTCTTTAAGGTCGTAAGTTGAACTGTGTAAATTATGTGGATCGTGCATTTGAGGTTAAATTCACCACTCTGTCCATAGCCCAAAATGCCTAGAGGACGACGTGCCAACATCGGCCGCCGCACAAGACATGCAAGCCAGCAACAAGTGTATTCACAGAACTTAAGCGAAGAAAGACAAAATATAATAAGAGAAAATGCCCGATTGAGACAACGCGTGAGCACACGAAGATCATTGGCATCATACAATCGCTTGGCATTCCAATATGATCCCACTGCGAACTACAGTGATGATGAAAATTTAGATATTGGACCAATTACGACTATATGCCGATATTGCAATGCGTTAAAGTTCAAAAGAGAAACGGCTGGATTGTGCTGCGCAAGTGGAAAAGTCAAACTGGATCCATTACTTACACCACCACAGCCACTGAAACCATTGTTCGATGGATAAGTGATCCCGATTCCAGCCATTTTCTTCAACACATCCTTGAATACAATAACTGCTTTCGCATGACTTCCTTTGGAGCTAATATCATTCGAGAAGGCGGCTTCATGCCGACTTGCAAGGTAAAGTATCACTCACACCAACACAATGAATTGCAATACATAACAACTACATATACACCACACACTACACCATCACACGATCAGAAGTTAAACCGTATTCTTAAACAAATGATTGTTTGCAATTACAGATACAAGGACAAATATATCATTTGCATGGTTCAATGGTGCCAACACCAATGCACCCACCGTTAATGATGTTGCTGCAATTATTGTTGGCGATCCAACTAAATCTCGAGACATTGTCGTTCAGCGAAGAAGCATTATCATGCATCGTGTAAACGAGACACATCGTTTGTACGATGCGTTACAATATCCAATCATTTATTGGCAAGGGCAAGACGGATACGACATCACGTTGAAGATGGTCGATCCAATTACAGGTACAATATTCACACACTAATTATTGCTATTATTGCTATTATTGGTTTCCATTAACAATTCATTTAATTTTGCATTTTCAGGCGTATCAACGAATAAAAATCTAAGCGCAATGAATTACTATGCGTATCGTATGATGATTCGTACACATGAGGAGAATGTCATTCTGAAGTGCCGTCGGCTATTCCAGCAATTCGCTGTCGACATGTATGTCAAAGTCGAGACAGAACGTTTAGCGTTCATCCGATTCAATCAGGCAAAGCTACGATCTGAGGACTTTATACAATTGCGTGATGCTATTCATTCAGATGGTGATGTTCAAAATATTGGACGTCTGACGATTCTCCCATCATCTTATATCGGAAGCCCACGCCACATGCACGAATACGCTCAAGACGCTATGACGTACGTGCGAAATTATGGAACTCCGGATTTATTTATTACGTTCACATGCAATCCGAAGTGGACGGAAATTGAATGTGAGTTGGAACTGGGCCAAAAACCGCAAGATCGCCATGACATAATCGCCAGAGTATTTCAGCAAAAACTCAAGGTTATGATGGATGTGCTTATTAAGTATCGAGTTTTTGGTGACACGCGTTGTTATATGTACTCGGTGGAATGGCAGAAGCGTGGACTACCGCATGCGTGTTCACGAGTTGGGAAACCATCCGCTTTGTTTGTGTTAACGTCAGACCAAAAAACAAAAAATGTGGTTTACCAATGAGCACTTCAATGAAACGGATAATTTGCGGACACGTATAACGCTTCGATTCAGTATTTACTTTGGATTCACTTTCATTTATTTAGAGAAGTTCAACTAAATAACACTTCATTTTTGTAATCGAAATGAATTCATTACTGTTGTGAAATGAAATAAAATTTTTCCTTTTCAAATATAAAACAAAATAAAATTTTTCTTCATCTTTCAATCACCAAACGAAATGTTACATAAAACGAAGCCATTTGGTGGCGAAACGGAGTTCTCCGGGTTTGCTAGTATATAAATAAATATGAAAAGCAATGGATATGTAAATAGCAAAAAACCCTGGGTTGAAAGTAACATTAACTTAAATAAATAACATACTTAAAAATAATTCCAAAAACCTTTAAATTCAGACTCATTCAATACCAAAAACTCAATTTACGTTATAAAATAATTTGAATTCATCTTAACACCTTATCATAATTTCCACCCGCATCAGATATTTAATAACGATCTAACATTTATCTGAATAATTTAACAAGACGTTTGTCCATCATCTTTCGAAAATATTATCTTATTATCCTAAGGGAAATTTCCTGAACTCCAGCCACTCAGCTGTTATTTTGGGAGGTGGAGGGGGGGGGGGGGGGTAGGCCGCAGTCCCGCCCTACTCGCGACTGACTTAAATAAAATTTTACTGAGCTTACATAGCTGCAAATGTCGCAAACAAACCTAGGAGTTTCAAAACAAACTTATTGCTGGCGCAGTCAAGCCTCAATCAACACCATTTTACAAATTTTGGTTTTAGGACAAGGTTTTTAGAAAACAGTCATGCTCGGTATCTATGTATATGTTACCTCTCTCGATCTCTTACTATGATATTACATTTCCCGCAATTTACACTTATTATTGATGTTTACACATATTATTAGTTCTCGGTATCCGACATTTGGTAGGAATAATTACATGAAATTGGAACGGAAGTCCAAGAACAGATAATGTCACATAAAGAGGGTGGACCTACGTGTAGCAACTTAAACCGGTATATAGTCACTTTTTTAAACATTAGCATACATACCAAACTTATTGTTGTGCCGAATGAAAACTTATGATAGCAAAACTACTCTGGAATATATTTGGTAAACTAAAGTAGCCAAGTAAAAAATAAATCTCACATTTTAAAATACCTAAGAAAATTGGCATTACACTAAGTATAATACATATTCTCATTCTCAATCCTCAATTGGCTTCACAGCACTTCGGCAAAGCAAGGGCTTGCTAACCTAAGGCACTCTGTTCGTATCTCGTCAATGGAATAGTTTTTTTTAAATTTTTTAATAAATAAAATAATATAATAGTATTACATATTAATAATGGTAACTCAGCTCATTAATGTTAAACATTGTTTGTAAGAAGTATTTTTACAGACTGTTTTCAGTCGTTAGCAAAAACAAATGCACAAACACATAGGCCTACTTAGTGTTGTAATATGTATTTAAATTTTTTCACGTTAATATTTTAGAAATGCCATAAAGGTGTAACTTCTATAGTGTGTGGCCGAATTTTTATAGTATTAACTGCTTAGTGAACTTTAATAAGATGGGCAGTATTTTAATAATAGGCTATAGTTTTTGCACTTTAAAGTTAAACGGAATATAAGCTAAATTATACAGACATTTCTTCGTATTGTATAAATAAATAAAAGTGCTTGGATCAAATTATATATAATTACATCTGAAACCACTGAAATAAATCATTTTCTTTTGAAGGAAAATAGGGAAAATTACAATGCCAGTATTAATATTATGCCATAATTTTTATGTCTGTAATGATTTTTTAGTTGCTCTTTTAAATTGGAATAGTGAATGATTGAAAACAGACCTTAATGCCCAAAAACTCATCTAAATAACCAGTTATTTAATCGAAACCATAACAGCCATAACCGGTATTGTAAAATAACCATTTTGCTCATCCCTAGCTGTTATCTGTATTTTAAGTTGGCAAGCAATCTTTACGATTCAGGCAGCGAATTATAATGGCGCACGCAGAAAGTATGTGTGTGATTCGCGTCTAGAAATGCTGGAATTTGAAAGCTAATATTTTATTCATTGATTTGTTTACCACGATTAGCATAATTTAAAAGAACTCTACGTTAAAATTCGTGTCCGATTATTATTTTATTTTTAACATGAATTACATTACCTCATTACCGAGGTTAGATGTTTACAAATCACTGGCGAGTACTGAAATACTCGCTACATTATTATTTTCATCATTGGATAAAATCTTATAAACATAATAGAAAAGGTATCTTTGTAGTTAGTTTACCAAGTGACTACGCTGTATTAAACTGGAATATTAAGTAAAAATCAGCAGTTTGAAATACACTTATGTACTTCTAAAACATATCAATGTCCGCTGTTAATATTGTATTTATCTGGATAGTTTTATGCGTGAGATATTATTTAAAAACTTACATCTACAACTCTTCATTTCCGTCATCTAACGACGCTTAAAGTTGATAATTAAAATCCTATTTCGCTTTCTTACATTATTACAATATTGATATTGTATATAAAGTCGGCGAGTAACGCTGTAATTTCAAAACTAATAGTAATTTTTATAACATATATTTGCAGGACTTGGAGTTCTCGTATTAAAATTATTTCTTGAAACACACTTATGAAACATTTTATTAAGCACAAAGTGCAATACCTGTAAGAACTTTTCTGAAATGAATACCATTAATCTATTTTCTTATTAAAGCAAAATTCATTTTGTTAATAATTACGGCGTGACTTCCGAAAAAATTAACTATAATTCAAGAACACTCTAAACAGAAAATTAAATTAAATAATATATTTTTTAAATGTTTTGCATATAATGCAAAGATAAGATAGTATTATTTAAGTCATTGCTAAAGTTTTGACATGTGTTTAGTTTGATATTGGTTTTTCACGACCACTTGACCGTTTATGAAAGTAACTTCCTGGAAATCCGAACCGTGGTCACAACAGTTCTTTTTTTGGACACGTAACGTCGTTAAGGCGGCGTGCTCCCTCGAGGCCGTGAAGAGGAGGGGAGGGGTAGAGCCCACCCCCTCCTGACGTCACAAACGAGCCAATATAACCGCAGAGAAGCGCTGTTGGAGGGGGGTGGGGAGGAGGGGTGGCGTGGCACGTGCTGGCGACAATGAATACTGCCTCCCCCCTCCTGTGTCACGTGCTGTCGGCACGCCTGGTCTCGGAAAAGGAGTGGGAGGGGGAAAGAATGAGGAAGGAAAACCTTTCTTTTCGCCCTAAAGGGTATTCTGCCCTCCAGCATGGAACTTTTTCAACTCGATATAAAAGCGTTCCTTTGCCATCGAATGGAGAAAGGTGCTGAAATTGTTCTTTTAGAAACTCAGCAGAATATTGGATACGAATTCTACAAAATTCATGGAATTTAGTGACCATATGATTTCGAGTTGCATGATGACAGCCTACCATTCCGAATACGTGCGTTTCTGCCACCTGAGTGTCACACATGTGTCCCCGAGGACATGTTCTCTTAGAAGCAGTGACTTTTGTTTTATGCAACGAAGACTTACTTTTATTCCACAAACTTTTCATTTTAAAATTTTAAAAGTTCTCTGCAGGGATAAGCATACCAAAATTTATATTAGCTTTAAGTTACAAGACGAATTAAAATATGTTTCTTAGCAGATGCTCCCAGCTTTAACATGCTAATTTGAGGCTTGATCTCATACACTGAGTTTATTCATTTTCTTAACCTTAATTATGTGTTTTACTTACAAATTTATTCCAATTTCTCTCTTGTGTTTGTTTTTTGGTAACCAATTATCTCATAAAGTATTTACTTAATGTTATTTTGAGCTGCCAAAGGTAACTAAGGGAATGTGTGTTGAGAGACGAAACATATAATGAAAAAGAGCTATGATATTAGTGACGATAAAAAATAAAATAACTAAAACGGCGAGTGAGTCCGAGCCTTATGTATTGAATTACATGCAGGACGAGGTTTATACAAGAATCTTTTAAATATATGGAAACATGAACTACAGGAGTAATAATTCAATTCATTGGAATAATAACAACAGCTTTCATAGGTTACGTAATGCCATAGTCAAATATTTTGAGGTGCTACAGATATTAATAATCTACTGTCAGCAGTACCATATTTAGGGAAAAGATTTAGTAAAAGCCTAAACTAAATAATTGAAACACTTTTTTCTTAAGAGGCAACTTACATCATGCCACAAATTTATCTGGAGTAGGAATTGTAGCATATACATACTTGAGAGGAATAGCGTGTTTGCAAGCTGCTGTCACGGTGAATTATGTTTCCTCTTATCAACTGGGTTGCCACTGACCCTTGTCGGATGCTCGGAGCGGCTTCCAGGCAGTTCAATAACATGCGTCATGCAGTCACGAAACAAGCCACTCCTTTTAGAATCAAATACAATGTGAACACAAACACCAAATGAATTTGCTTGAATTACCGAGTATTTCAATACAGGGTGAGAAAATGCTGTATGAGAGCGAACGAAAGTACACCTATATTAGATGGAATATCTGGGGAATAAAAAAAGAGCCTGAAATTCATAATGTAGAGTAAAAAAACAATGTTAAAAGTATCTAAAATATTCCAGGAGCAATTTTTGCCGAAATGCTACTCAGAAATATTTTAAGTGCACGGGCATACTGTGGAAAATGAAAATCCCTTGGGGTTCTTGAAATGGTTTTAACCCTTAACGAAACCCTGGGGGCCCCACCCCTCTCTTTACGAAAAAAAAAAATAAAGTAAGGATATAAAAAGTGAAGGTGAATGCCGTGGAAAATACCAAGTCACGCTTTGCGAAGGAAATTGGAGAGAAAATAAATTAGCGGCAGACGGAAACGAAGGATGATGTGAAAATAAAATGTGATGATTAGGTACAAGTCCGGCACACAGCGAGATGACGTAATAATTAAATGAAAATAAAATTGGAGCGGCAAAGCAAGTTGACTAGCCGCTGAAAGACTCAGGACAATACCGGAGCATCGCGAGGCTTCTAAGTTATTAAAGAAGGCGGAGGAAAGTCTCCACATTACCGGAGACGGTTTTTTTTCAAAACTGTTTCCCTTACAGCTTCTCTCCGATATTATATTACATGAGAAAACTATACAACCGTCAAATGTACTCTTCTGTCACTCATATTCTGAGCTGATTCGATGGACCACAATTCTTTTGATGAGTTGTCTACGCCTTACAGTTAGTTGAAAGAATGGAGAGTTTTCTCGCAAGAACTTTAGTCCACGAAGTTTCATCCTGCGAAGTTTATGTTGGTAACAATGGCGAACTTTCCGAGTCTCAGGCGATGCCAGCACGAGGCTGCGATCTTCGAGTTTCATTTGCAAGGCGGGCGATGACTCAGGCACTCCGGGTAGCTCAGGTAACTCAGGGAAGAATGATGGCCTCGAGTGCGTCACGGAAAGCCAAGACTGGATGACAGGCATATCTCGTGATACAGGGAGAATCATAGGTGCCGCGCATCTAGACTACAATGCCTGGCAGTGAGCCACTTTGACGATGCCCTTGCGAGCTTCCTGTCCACTGTGGACTGTCGGTTAGTGAGTGTGCAACAACCAGAAACACTGATACGTTCTTTAAATGATTCATGTAATGAGGAATTTTTATTTATTACAGTTTTTTGCACATATGCCATTGCAGTTTTTCACTGTTTGTCATGGGAAGAATTCTGTTTGTGCCTGATGACGGGTACATATGCCAGTTCTCGAAACGTCGCTACTGTTTTGTCACAGGAAACTTACTGCTTTCATCGGTGTTGTTGTCCATAATATCTATTTATCTTTATCGTTGTGTTCGTATATTTGCTGCTTTTTCCAGGTTTTGTTGTCTGTCTGCATTTACTGTTATTGTTTAAACTGTCTCGTCATTGTTAGTCTACTGTGTTGGTCTGTGCTGTTATCATTTTTTATGACTAAATTTCTTCCACATAATTCTTGTGTTGTCTGACATTAAAGTTTCAATGTGTTTGCCTGTGCTGTCATCATTGTGTTGTCAATAATAGCTCTTTAGGTTCAATGTTAGGTTTATCTATCTGACATTAGCTGATTTAAGCTTGTTTTCTATGGGTTTATGTTTTCATATATTTTTTTTTTCCCATGAAAAACAGTGCAAATCTGCAATGGGGGTTGTCCAAGAAATTGTATTGAAGCAACATTAACCTTCATCCAGAACTAATATGAGCTGTACTTGGCTATGAAACACTCCAAACCCTGCAGCTACCGCATGAATCCACACGCCTCTCCACTGAAGAAGCGTGAGTTGTGTCGGCAGTTTGACGTGGGCGGGCCGGGAGCTGGGTGTCCCTGGACGAGCGTGGGGCAGTCGGTGCTCTGGGAGGCCCCTGCACGTCGCTGCACGTCCCTGCACGCCCCTGCACGTCCCTGCACGCCACCGGCGCGGCTGTACCACCACAACCCCTGGAGGCGCCAGGCCCACATACTCCCGGCCTGGCAGGCACCACTGGACACAGCTCCTGCAGATATCCCCTCTGTGACACGTGACACTTGACAGTCCTCCTGCGAACCCTCTCATCTCCGCCACTGAGCTGGCCGCTTTCTTTCAACAAAGCAACTGATATTGAGTCGCGTCGTGCTGTACCTGATTCACTCGCTGCAATATCTCGCAATACTTCTCTCATAGGAACTGTGATTTATTGCGTAGGTGTTCAGTATTTGAACGGCATTTACGAGTCTACGTAAAAACAAAAAAATTGAGCGAGTCTTTTAATACCTGCCAGTGATGTGTGACATTTAACTTCGGTAACGAGGTGTTGCAAATACACGTATAATACGAAATTCGGACACGAAATTTAACGTAGAATTCTTTGAAATAATGCCGAACGTTATTAATACATAAGCAAATTGTGTTGTCAAACACATTTCTGGACGCGAATCACACGCATTTTCCGCATCCGCCGCTAGAATTCGCTGCCGGAGAAGCTACTTTGACTATCGAATCATGCGATTTATAGAGTGAAAATTTAAAATATACAATAAAAGTGTTCCGATAAAAGCGAAAAAGACTTAACAAATTACTAAACCCCGGCTTTGTTTTAATTTTTTGACAAGTAATTTTCTTAAAATACTGCCCATTTTTTTTAAATTAATTAAAAAGTTAGTACTATAATGTTTCGCTTTGTCTTTGTGAACTTTGTTTCATGCCATCCATCACAGATGTCAGCACCGTGATTTTTACACATTTCCGTTCCCTGAATTCCGTCGAACTAACAAGATTAATCCCACCAAATGCCGTATACCAAGAGATAAGATGTTACACATAATTTAAGGAGTGCATTTAAAATTTCTTACTGTGATTGTAGTCATGCTGTGTATGTGACCTATTAGGCTTTAATAGTACGGATGAGGCAATACTACACCCTACTTGCTTTATTCGCCTTAACTTTCATTCGTCTTGAAACTGACATGGCATTGGCTGGCTTGCAAGTTTTAAGCGGAAGAGAGATGAACCTAGGTACGTCATATTGGTTTCAACAGGATGCGTGCATAAAATGTTTTTAACTCTAATACTGATAATTGTGCTTTGTTAAGATGGTGTTTGAAATAGGTCCACCTCAGGCAGTTTCATATATTTCGACTGAAGTGTTCAACAAAATGTTCGGAATCTCCTATAATGTCCGAGATTTATCCGGTTGAGTGTATGTGTTTGGGCCTGCGAGTTGACCTAAGGCTACCGAACAGCTAACACTGACCACCCGTCATTGAATGTATTAGGATGTTCTCGAATGTATTAGAATAAACTGAACACCGAACATCCACTATGACCACCGAACACCAACCACCAGTTATTGAATGTACTACAATTATCGAGAATGAACTAAATGAACTGGACCGGAATGAACTACAAATATGTACAAAAAAAAACAGCGAAGCGTGGTGTCCTCTGCTAGTTGTTCATGCAATATTAGTTAGGCCAACCAAAAAGTCTTACATAAATAACTATCAAAACATTTAAAAACAAAGTTAAAAAATAACTCCAGAATGTAAAGTTAAAAGTGACCAACTGTGAGCAAAAATAAAAAAAAAATCTCGTAACAAATACTAGAGATGCCTTTTCTTAAATTTCTGAAAGTCCAGCCAATACGTACAAACCCTAAATAAAAATGCGAAAAGACGGTGGAATTCACCACATCTTAAACGTATCCACGTTAATGATTTGGAGGAAGTACATATTTTTAATAATTCATAAGAAGTTGAATCGGGCGTAGAAAACAGAAGACCTCAAGATGTGTTTCCGATGGCTTTTCGTTGACCTTCTTGTGTTTCCCCTCTTCCTCCTCCATCGCAAGTGCCCCACGTGACCTCTCTGTCTTATTCCCTCCCTTCCTCTGGATTTGACGCATGCGCAGTTGGCCTGTTACAACTGCTTATAAGACACTGTCACCTGTAAACTCGAGTGATATTTCTTCTCTAGTTTTAGATTCTTCCTGGAAGCAGAATGAGTGGCCAGTGTGTCCACTCACCACCAGTGAAGCTTCGCGCCCCCGGCTACAAAACCCAGAACTGGACAACACAAAAATTGAACCACGAGTCCAAGTTCCCAACCTCCGCATGGTAGACTCTTTACTGCTCTGTCGAACTCTTCATACAGACCATCCTCGGTCACCTGTATTTGCACCCCGCAAGACAGTGCCCAGGGTTTTCCCTGCGTCTATGCAGGTGTTACCTGGACCCAACTTATCTAGTATAGTTAAAGTATAGAATTAAGAGTGAGGGGAGTTAGTCATGGCATTAATCGCTGCCATGGCTGGCCAATCCCCGAACAAAGCACACAGTGTATGAGACCCTTCCCTGAATGGCTAATCCCAGCAGAACTAGGCGTATAGGCTTTGGCCTTAGACGTACCTAGGTCCCTCTCTTAACTCGGACCCTCCCAAATACACATAGATTTAGTTAGGCTAGCAAACGAAATAATCTCGAGTGACTATTGGAGTGTGCCGCGGAGGTTGCCAGGTCAGTCATGTCCACATCATGATTTGTTCTGGTTTGTCTTGCGTGGTACATGGCGGTCGTACCAAACAAAGTATATGTAGCTTTGCTAAGGTCTTGTTAAAATTGTTATTTCGGCCTACCATGGTATAAATTTATGTCTTGGCTTGAGTGTTGTTTTTGCCATTGTGGCCTTAATGCCGAGGACATTTTTTTTGCCTAGCTTGTGGTTGCCATGATAAATCTCTTTGCGTGTCACTTTGGCTTTGAATTATATAACAGGATTTCTTCCTGCTGGAATGTAGGTTTTTTATACCTTGTTTCAAAGCCTTTTTGTTTAAAGGACACAGTATTCTCTTTAGTGATCACGTCATGCATAGCACATGGAGCCACTCCCAGTGTAACCTCTCCTGGAGTGTCGCGTGCGCGCACTCAATATCGCACTGTAGTTTGTAACGCAATTGTTAAATTTCTATATTGTGTAACATATTCTTGTTAATGTTCATAGTTCGAGTCAACACTTAAAATCGTTGCCCTGTATTGTGATATCTGGGTTCGTATAGGGATAACCCAATTATTTATTTTTTTGCAGAGTTTTATTGACTGCTAATATTTACAACACTAATACATAATCTTACTTAAAATGCCTACTAATCAATTACTCTCACTCAGTATCTCTACACACCGCACACCTCTGGCGCAACTCTCGCCACAGCATTCCTCGTGGACCTCCGTCGCCGGACTCTCGTCGCACTCCGTCGCCGCCGTCGCACTTCCCTTCGCCGAGCCACTCTCGCGGAGGCCGGCGTCCAGGCTTATATAGACCCTGGCGCCCTTCTAGAAGTGACGAGCGCGGTTGGGGCCAGTCGCGTCATCCTGTGCCGACCCGACGCCCGAAGCGTCGAGAAGGGCATCGGCAGCTCGCGCGAGGCAAGGCGGCGCGCGGGGAGCGGGAGGAAGAGGGGGGTAGCGACGACCCTTGTAATCCGGGCAGACACGCGTGGCATGTCTTACGTCAATGGATGGCGCATGGCGTCAGTGACCGTGCGGGGCCGCCAGCCAGCTCCGAACTTGGCATCGCGGTCTGGTCTCTCGCGTTCGTAACAATATACATATGTATATTCATAATGCTTTTTGGAAAATAAGGATCTTCCAATTTTCTTCTAGTTGTGCAGACAACGTATGACTTGCCATGCTTTAATATCATGAATAAAATCTTTATACAGGATAGTTATGGATCCGTAGATTTTATTTATTTTTCCTTACTATCCTTTCTCTATACCAAAACCGAGCCACCTACCGTTTTGTGTTTTATTTTAATGTTACCTTCAAGACAGAAATTTAACCATTGGGATATGAGTGAACTCAATACGAAGCAAATGTATGAAAAAAGCACATATAATTAATGTGTAACATCTAAGTTTTTGGTATACAGCTTTTAGTAGATGTAACTTCGTGAATGGAGCGGAAGTCGCATGGAACGGAAATGTGTAATCACGATGCTGACATCAAAGGCAAAATGAAACTTTATAACATTATTTTTTTATAATTACAATATTATAATATTACAATCTACTTCTTCTTACGAATTATATATTCAATATCTACAAGAAAAAACTTGGGTGGAAGTTTCAAATAAAAAGTGTTAATTTTATAAGGGTAATTTAACTATTTGGCGACTGACTAATTGTTTAGTAGAAACAAACTTTGCAACAAACAGTTTATACTGTTATGTAATATAAAGGGTTTTCTAATTTAATTTGTAGAGGCAGAAAAACTTTCTGCTATGCCAAACCACAAAATATGTCGCTACAAAAATAAAGTGAATAAATTTTCATTGGTTTGTTTGCCTTGATATCATCTGATGCATAGCTTCTCACAATTTATTACAGCCACGTGTATACAAAAAGAAAGCTAATAACTAGAGGGTGAGCCCGAAACTACTTGAAAAACGAGGTCTCAGTCTCGGCAATCAGAGTTCCTCCCACATGGCCGTAGCTGCGAGCCTGGTATGCGCCCCGAGTCGGGAGTCAGGAGACGGACTCGCCAGCTCATCCCGAGAGGCTGGGTGGGAGACAAGCAGACGGAAGCACGATGGAAGCACAGGGAGTACTGCGGAGGGGATATCCGGCAGTTATCTGCGGCGAAGCGAGCTCAGCGCTGCAGCAAAGAGACGAACAGAGAAAACGGAAGTTCAAAGAATGCTAATAAAATGAACAAATATATTACTTCAATAAATATCCTTTGATTCCGTTCCATGAAAAATAATAATAAATACACCACATATATATATAAACCTTAATATAAGCACCAAGATTTTAAGATTCCAGGAAATATCAGCAGTTCATTCATTTAAGAAAAATCCCACTATTCTTCATAATTACTTGTACACTCAGACGTTAGTTTTTTAAATCCCTTCCGCTATGATGCTTCGTAATTTGGTATTACGTTCACGATAAACTTAAAACAAATGTATCTGTGCGAACAACGTTAATTCTTTGGCTGAAAAAGTGTGAATAGTTTTTTTTTTACTTGTAAAGAGCTTTTTTATAAAGTTTTATATTGTTAATTTATCAGTCAATCCAGTTAGGGATCATTTAATTTTATCAGTAATTCCAGCTAGTTACTCTTTGGACTGATGTGTAATGCTATATCTGTAGTTGGTGACATGTTTAATTCAAACTGTTCTCCCTGACAAATTTATTGGTTACATTCAGTGATATCGTATTTTCAGGTATTTTTTTGGACATTAAGTATTTTGTCATAAATTTTATCTAATTTTCTGTGTATTTATATACTACTGCATAGTATTGATACAAAGCCAGAACTTTAATTATAATATTATAATAGTATCAGAAATCCATGCTGTAGAGAGTTGGATGTTAACTATGAGTATTGTTTTAATGTTTGGATCGTATATTTGAAATTTTGTGGTATGAGAGAATTATGTTAAGTAGAAAAAAAGAACGTTTTGTAAACCATGATGGAAGACCATAGTTTTAGGCTTGGCTTCAGTCTTTGAAGGAATTATTAGGGTTTTATGCCAATTCCTGGTATGATTTGCACACCAACATAGAATATTGAAGTGCATCAATCTATAGTAATATGGGTGTGTAAATTCTGCAGCTATACCAAGATTTGTTTTGCAAACATACATATGTGGCTATGTTAGTGTTTCTATATGTTATAACCATTACTAGAAGAGATTGTTGAGCCTTTATAGTTTAATTATTAGCCTTTTTGGGACTGAATCAAACAGGCATTATATAATTGCTGAACTATTACCAATAAACTATTAAAATATTAAATGTACTTCATCTGTTCCAATATTTTTCACAATACTCGCACCACAGACATTATTTTGTTATTGAACTATAGTATTTTGCAGATTTGTGAGTTCAGGTCTAGATGTCCTAGGATTAGTTTGTCATGCAAACATCTAGCTAGTTGTGGACAAAAATAATTTATTTTTGAAATATACCCTGAGATATAATATAAAATATAGAAAGATTTTTGAAAAATAATGACCTCAGACATTTCAATTAGATAGTTAAAAATAATAAATCTATAAATTTTTCTATTCAAGCAGACTTATAAAAGGTACCGATGATAATTTTATAATATATGTAGTATAAATAAAAAAATTGTAAAGGTAAGATCTTATACTGACATCATTCTGTTTTTACACGTACTGATTGTTATGTGATGTTTATATATTTTGTTTATGTTTTGTGATATAAGGGTTATGTTTGTTTAGTGTACATGTCCTATGCTAGATGTGTCAATGTGTTGGCCATATTAATAAATAAAGTTATATAATAAATTGACACGACATGTATTACAATTTACTAAAAATACAGTATATCATAAATTCACACATAGCAGCAGCTACTATTCTTCATTTTGTTATTTCCTATGATTGAATAAACTAGTTTTACACTAATTTTAATATTTATTATATTATGCTTACAAGTAACATAGTAATAGTTGTAAGCGGTGTATTTTCAGTCTTACCATACTCACACATCACATCTGATTTATTTATATTTTGTTTACTACAGCTCTATCATACTATCTATACATATATACACAACATACAGTATACTAATATTCATCCCTCAACAAAATTCCTCCTATTATTTCCATTGACAATGTCCTAAAAACTTGAGACCTTACAACAAATGCAGATTACTGAACCAATGACACAAGAACCAAACCAATAAAACAAAAAGAAAATTGTAATTAGAAATCAGCAAACATATATAGGAAAGCGTGATCCGATGTACAGATACAATGAAGGTTTATCCTACGCAACTCGAAGTCCTGGGTGGAGTGGAAACAGCCGGTGGCAAGACCAGACGAACTCTGCTGTCCACTGGCCCGCGCAGAGCTGGGAGCGCCCTCTGCTCCGACCACAGTCACGTGACACCTGGAGGGCGGCCAAGGTGACAGACTGTCCCAACACGCCCGCCCGCGCCCCCAGCTAGAGCGTGCGCAGTCTCCAGCCGCCCGCATGGCGAGACGTCGAGGTACTTCGGTATTCGCCTCTCCTCCCCCACTCCGCCCTACCGCGTCTTCCCTCTGCTCCTTGCGCGTAAGCTTCATTTTTGGTATGTAAGGCGAATATGTCAAATTAAAAAAAAAACACTGAGCGAGTTATTCAGTACCCGCCAGAGATTTGTAACATTTACCTCGGTAACGAGCTAATTCGTGTGTTCTCATGTTGCAAATACACTAATAACACGAAACTCTGACACGAAATTTAACACATGATTCTTTAAAATAACGCCAAGCGTGATAAATAAGTGCGCTAATTGTGTTTTCAACTACATTTCTTGACGTGAATCACATGTAGTTTCCGCACCCACTGCTAGAATTTGTTGCCGGAGAAGCTACGTCGAATATTAAATAATTTTAGTAGCAGACTGAAATTTTAAGCTAAATAATTAGTTGGATCCGTCGAATGCAAAAAAAAAAAAAACAAACGAAAGACTTAAAAGAAATACTAAACCTCGGTTTTGGACATGATTTTTGGCAAAGAATTTTATTAAAACACTGCCCATTATGTTAACATTCACTAAAAAAGTTAATGCTATAAAGTTTCCTTTTGGCTTCTGAACTTTGGTTAGCGCCACCCTCCACAGATGGCAGCACCGTGATTTCACATTTCCTTTCCATGCGACTTCCATTCCAAACACGAAATTACTCGTACAAATTGCTGCATACCGGGAGCTAAGATGTTACACATCAAAATAACCACAGCCTACATCTTATCATCTTCTCCAAGGGCTTATAACACCGGCGGGTGCTCCATCGAGGTTCTTCGGGTGAGTCATGGCAGATTGTTAACTTAGTACTTCACTGTAGGCGTGTATTGGCTACACCCTAAGTACATATGTAGTTTCAACTTAGCCGCTTTCTTCTAAATTTTTGTTTCGGCCGCCACTGTCAAAATTACATTCGGGATGACTTGTGTTCTTACGGCTGCGCGCCATCGCCTTGCTTGCCAAGACTCCCTGCAAGCTCCCTCTAGGAGATATTCGTAAAACCTTGACATTCTAGGAATTATATTCTTTTAATTGTTTTTATTCTACCCTTAATACGAGTGTAAGTCCGAAATCATCCTTAATTGTGACAAAACTCTTCTGACAGTGCTCATACTGACCTCTGCCCTCGTAAATTTTATTGTTATGCTGTTGCGGTTATGCTATAAAAGTTTGATCTTAATTACTCCATTAGTTTTCTTTTTGTTGGACATAGATCATGGCCGCTCCATTAGAAGTTTACACTAAAGAGGAACTACGAGCAGTGATGAAGTTTTTGTGTTCGGAATGTGTATCAGGGGCATCAATCCATCAAAGACTTTCGGCACAATACGTGAACAGTGTCTAGCCGAAACGGAGTTTCTACGAATGGATTGAAATTTCATGAATGGTCGCACAAGTTTTACACATGAGGAAGGAGCCGGCCGACCATGTACGGCCGCAAATGATGACAACATTGAGCGTGCACGTGGCATGGTTCTGTTAGACAGACGAGTGACTATTGGCACATCGTCTGCAAATTAGTCATGGTTCTGCCTACGAAATCATCCACAACAGACTTAGGTTTCACAAAGTCTGTGAAGAAAGATCCCAAAACAACTCACAGTGTTGCATAAGCAAACGCGCTTAGACATCTGCCAAAAATATCTGGATCGCTATGGTAACGAACGTGACGGCTTCTTAGACAGAATCACAACTGATGACGTTTTTCATTGTATTTTATGCATGTTTTAAGTAAACACGGAGTAGACATGGCATGGTCCATTTTGTAATATTCCTTCATGATTATTTGGGCTCACAGTGTAATCTTTCATTATTTGTTTTTTAAATCGTAAATGATTACGCGTTTGTAATATTTATATTTAATCTTATTTTCTGTCATTGAATTTGAATTGAGCATTATTTTTTTTTTTAAATGAGTTCTTAATATTGTACCTTTTGGGCTTTCTCATTTGGTTATTAGTGAGAATTCTGATTATAACATGCCTATGTGTGCCAGTTGTTTTTAGTTGTTGCCCAATGTGTCTGAGGATGTCTTACCTAGTTGGGTTTTCTGTGCTCGTTCATGTCAGTAGTTTGGCCCATAATAATTGTATATTTGGAGTGCCAGAAATAATTAGTAGCTTTAACTTATTGTCTTTCGTTAACATAGTTTCATCTTGCTGTGTTAGAGTTTGACGGTTTTAAACTAGTGTGCTTGCTCTCTGTTTATTGTTTTACCACTACGCGGTATTGTAAATATTTTGAGCATATTGTGGATAATCTAGTTTGTTACCCTTGGAATGATGCCTGTGCTTTAATAAACTAATTACTTTTCAGTAATTATAAGCTCTTTCCCTGATTGCTAATAATATAACTAGCTTTTAACTCCTATTTCTTTTTGCGCTACACTCATTAGCGAGAAATGAACTATATTGGGAGCGAGTCTGCACCAATACCCGGGACAGAATTTCTACGTCTCCGTTGAGTCTACCTCCGAATCTTAGCAGCGTTTTCCATCTGACAAAATTGTTTTCACCTTTCCACATACTGCTAATTCATCTTTATCTTTTCTCTGCCCATATTTCTAAAAAATAATTCTATTTTTTATATTAAAAACTCTTTCTTTTATTTCCGCTTTTATGAAGAAAGAAAATTAAAATATTTTATATTAGCATTATATGTTTTTGTCCAATTTATAAATTTATGTTAGCTGAAAATAAAATATTCTTCTCAATAATCTTAATTTGACTAATGCTCATACGTTTTATAATTTTTGCTTGGGCAATCGTGCCTTTGTTATGGAAAGTCATCAGAGCAACACGATTTGTGTGTTCTGAGGAGAAGCAACACACGGGAGTAAGATTCTTTGGGTTTCAAAGAGCATCCAGCCAGCTAGAGTGTTGTAGTTGCCAAGAAGAAGCCCCCATGTCTGTAGACCCCCCCGCCTGCCGGCGAGGCAGTCCCGGTGAAGACAAGGTTGTCGTGAGTGAAGATTCGAGGCAAGCAATGAGCGGGGCACCAGCCGAGTGTCTTGGGTTGTTCCTGTAAGGGTTGGGGGGGGGAGAAGAGATATTGACGGCAAGCGGTAATCCAATTGACGAGGAATTCTTAAACTCCCGTGGAACCTGGTGGTCGGAGGAGAAATCAGTCACTCTCTTTGCAATGCAAATCACACGAGATTTTATTTTTTTATTATTTTTTTTTTTTAGCTGGAAAGAGGACGATTTTCCGTTATTACTGTCGTACTTTGTATCGATATGCGACCTTTAAGACATTGTATCACATGCCGTTTTTCCTCAAGTATTTCGGGTCTTCTGGATAAAGCTTTGGGACTATGTAAAGAGGCGTGATTGCTTTGCTTAGTGACGTAACTAGTAGAGAGAAGCGACTGTACTTCCTGATAACAGTGAGCTGCTAGAACATTGGTATCCGAAATGCGAGATCGAGGAACCACAATTTATCATCGTGTAAGGCCCGGGGGGAGGGATGTGAGGCTCTACAACTGAAATACTATTTTCCAGTTTCTATAAGCGTTTTGACCACTTTAAATCTGACGAGCGACCTCCTGTTCTTAAGTGATTTCAATAGACACTATTAAGTGCCTCAAAAATGTTATTCATTGAAAATAACAGTATTATATTGTACACTTTTAAATTAACATCTTTTTATAATTTGTCAGCAAGGAGCTATCCTCACGCCTGCGTCATATATGAGAGGTAGGTTCGTTCCACATTTTACTAACACTTAAAAAATATGTTCGCAAGTTCGAGAGTACAAAGAAGAAATATTAATTTTGGTGACGTTACCAATTCCTAGAAGTTTTATACTTGATTTATTTTTGAAAGTAATCTCGCATACGGCTGAAATTCGTGTAGAATCTGACAATATGTAATCAAAGTTGCTTATGCCTGGAAGTTTGCGGGAAAATGCATGGAACTTTGCTACATTAATTTGGTACGTGGTGGTGCCTAGATACGGTTGGTGAGCAATGAACTTGAACTAGGGAATAGTGCAAACGGCGTCTTGGTTTAATAATGAGCTTTATTCTTTTTTTGTTACCTACCTACAGGAATTAAATTGGAAGTGTAAATGCCGCGGCAATATAATGGACTCGGTTAGCTTTGAAGTAATATTTTTAACTAATTGTGGTTTAAATTGGAAAACGACGAGTGAGTTTACTTGCCCCTACCAATCGCTATGGAATGTTAAAGTTTTTACGCAATGGTGAAAAATGCGCGAGACTTGGAACTATCACTCCCTATCTCTCTCTTGAACATGGATGCATAAAAGGAAAATTAACTGCGTAAATTTTATTTTATTTTTGGTTGTTTCATTGCCCGAGAAATATCATATAGGTTTTTTAACCGTTCACCAAATTGTAAAGGGAGCTAAAGTAATACATACAAATATGCCGTTAAACAGATAATTTTGTTCGGGAATTTAATTTAATCACAGTGTTATTGTTAAGCGTTGCAGTAATAATAATTAAGCCACAAGGCTGCAGACAAAAACATTTTGAAATAGTTATTTTTTTTGTTTGCAAGTTTTACAAATGTTTTACGAGTACTGGATTTTGGAGGAAATGATTGGGAAGGTTGTTAGATATTCTGGTTTTCGGAGAGATAAAGCACTGGTAAAAATATTGTTATTTTTTGGAATTTTGAATAAGACAGTAAAGTTCATATCGGATACGTTATTTATTTTGGATGCACGAATGTCAAAACTATTCTATTAGGTACCTTTTTTTTTATTGTTTACGGATGTTTACATTTTGATGCAAACCACAACACTTACCATAAAGGAATGTCCCAGTTATAATTTTTAATAGTATGAACTGCAATGGTTGTAGACTGTTGATTTAAGGTCATAATTAAAGAGTAACTCAAATAGTTTTACATAAAAGCATGAGCGAGTAATGATTTGTAGTTTTCTCGCTTGCCGCGCCACCTACGCAAAATGGCGACACTTAAACGTAAAGCGTTTTATGTTATGCAATTTGCTAAGATGAATCTGTAATTTCAGTTCAACGTGCGTTTCATTTAAAGTTTAATTGTAATTACCTAGGTGGAAATACCATCCGCTGAAGGTATAGGCAGTTCCAGACGACATAGCTCTATTTCGCTGGCCTCCTAAATGTTCACCTGACATAATGCCATGCGAATTTTTCTTTGGGAATTTTTAAAATATCGTTTCTACATTCCACCGCTACCTAATGATTTGCCAGAGTTGGGACACAGAATTAAAGAGGCTATTGCTTCCATTACTATGGACTTCTTAACCAAAGTATGGGAAGAATTTAACTTTAGGTTATATGTGTACCGTATAACTAAAGGTTCACACATTGAACAATTATAAGAAAAACAAGGTTAGTTTACCTTCAATATGATGTATGATTTATTGTAAATAGTATAAATTACACTTTTACAATGTACCATGGAATCTGGGACATTCTTTTATGAACATCCTTTATGAGCTGGGCAAGTAAATTGCCATTTTCGGGAACTAATATAATATTTTTTTTTAATTTTTCATAGCTTCCAGCTAGATGGCAAATATGTCTAGCTTACCCCGTAGAGGGAGATGTTACAATATATATATATATATAAATATATATATATATATATATATATATATATATATATATATATATATATATATAACTTTAGCTCTCTTTACAATTTTATGAACAATCAAAAAACTTATGTGACGTTTCTCGGGCAACGAAACAACTAAATACAAAAAATAAAAATTGACGAAGTTAATTTCCCTTTTATGCATCCATGTTCAAGAGCTAGAGAGATATACACACTGATAATAAAAATATTCAAGATAAAAAGTATGGATGAAATGATAAAAAAATTAATATTGTAAATGGGTATTTACATTATTAGAACTAAAATGTAGTGATTCAAATTTTGTTTGTTTGTTTGTCTGTTTGTTCCAGCATCAAATGAAAACTACTTGAAGGACATTTATTTTATTTTGTATGGGTTTTGGCTAACTTTAAAAACTAGGCTATATATTGTCGCGTGTCAAAATTCTTCAGGGCTTTTGAAATGAAATTGGCGGACTTGGCTGTTGGGTCTCCGGGCAGGCTGCTCTGTCCACTCGCCTCGAGGGTGACGTGACCGGGCAGTCGGGGCTCGGGGCTGGCCGGCAGATCTGACGCGGGTTGTTCAGCCGCGCGCAGGCGCAGGCTCTGGAGCTAGGTGCGGCCGCACGTCTGGGTGGAGGGGGATACCTGCTCAGCTGTCCTGGGTAGTTGTCTGTGAATCTGGTTCCAACAACCACGGGTTGTTGGTAGGCGGTGCGCGGAGATGTAAGCGGGAGTTTGAGAGAGCTCAGGGCTCACTCCGGCAGTGGTAACGAGTCCCCTAGTTCAAGATTTGGCGTTTTAGGATCACTTCAAGGATACGATTAGGTTAAAAGAAGAGGAGTCAAGATTGTGCACGTTTTTAAATATCACTTAGTCGATAAATGCACAAGGGGTTATTGGAAAACAGCCGGTCTAAGGTACGATAACGAAGTTCTCCGTATTTATGAAAAATAAACCAGATTGATGTAGCACTTAATGAGGAGATTTACTTTAATGGTTGTGATCCTGTGTATCGAGAAAACTTTAAGAATTCTAAGATGGAATATTAGTTTCTGACACTCCTTTAGATGAATGAGGTAATGATAAATCATAGTAACTCGTTCGTTTGGAATTTATTAAGTTTACAATAAGTTTGTTTATGTAAAGTCAGTTCCTAAATAATTAATTGTAAGTTTGAATATCTTGTTATGATCTTAATAAACAATTATTTTTATAAAATTTAGTTTTATTTTTTATCAATTACGTTTTAAATCTTTAGGTTAAGATCGTTATCATGCCAAAAGGAACTTCCCATACGGGAAGGAAAGTAGTCGATCCTAGAAATGAGATAATAAATTTTAAAATTCCTTTCACAGCATTTAGAGGCTATACCATAAGAAGAGTTACGTCGTTTCCCCCCATAATAAGAGGTTGAAAATTTGATTCAAAACAACCATAGTTACCTATATCTTTATTTTATTGAAGTTAATCTTCTTTGGGTGTGATGGAAGTAAAATTTCAAGGCCGAATCGTAACGCAACATTTTCGTGAAACATTGTTTTTTTTTTCTAACCTAACTAATTACTAAGTGTGTTTGGGAGGGGTCTGCGTAGGGAAGACTCTAAGTGCGTCTCAGGCCGAAGCCTATACGCTCTAGGCATGCAGGTTATGAACCATGCAGGAGAGGGAGCATGCATCATGTGCTAGGAGGGGATTAGCTAGCCATGGCAAAGTTTTAGCCATGACTAACTCCCCTCACTGACTATTCTATGTTAAAACTAGATAAGTTGGGCCCAGGTAAAACCTGCATAGACACAGGGAAAACCCTGGGCACTGACATGCGGGATGAAAAATTTCATGCATTAATTACAAGCAGGTTGGTTACAGGAAACAGAAGGATGGTTCTGGAAGAACAGTTGGACAGAGTAGAAAGACTACTATGCAAATGGGCGGGAGCTTGGACATTTTGTCCGCATTTGGATTTGGTGGCACTGGTTGTTTTGGGGGCGACTTTAGTCGTTTCCCGCCAGGCTGCCAGCCAGCCGAATAGTTTAAGAGAATAATATGATAATTATACGACCGCAGCGCCCAGGTTGCCCCAGTCGCCGCGGCCGTGTATGCCGACTCATTGTGCTGCCAGCCTGGGCATGTCAATCATCGGCTAGTCCAATGTTGCTTATTTGCACCGCATAAACATTCTTGGGCAAAGGGCAGCACAACACGGTTTGAGGTTATTGCGCACCGCGCCACTGGCCATCTTCGCAAGAAAATGGTGTTCTCTTAAGTACGTATTGTTTTAATTACTTTTGTAAATCAGTATTGTTAAACAGTGTTATATGAGTATTGTTTTAGCTGTGTATTTAAATATTTTTTGCTGGTATAATGTTTTTCACGCTTTTGTTTGACAGAATGATTATTTGTCACGTATTATTATTAGTTTAATTATATCACACACCGTATTATAACTATGAGCACACCAGAGAGAAAATATGTGGAGTCCAACTAAAAATAAGCTAGTTAAAAATGTTTAAACAAATCCCGTGCGTAGAATATTAAATGTTTTTATTTTCACTTTGTGGCAAAATGGTTATAATGAAAGAATCACTGTGAGGAAGGTCCGTGCCGTTTAGTTTTCGCGTCGCGGGGCGACGGACATATTACTCAATGTTTATTCATTCGATGGCAGAACATTATCAATGCCTATGAATACATTTCGGTATGTCTATGTAGCCTATTAGCAGACTCTGTTGCACTATAACTCAATGAGAAAGTGATACTTGCAAAACAATAATAATATCAGTCTAGAAAAATGCTCGATCACATCTAATCTATACATAATATAAAATTAAATTAAAAACCAATTTATTATAATCAATCCTAGCTTTAATATTTACTAAAAAAATTATCTTTATGGTTTGAGTATTTCAACAGTGTTGTTAATTAATCAATATTGATTGATAAATAATTATTGATATCCTGACCTGTCATTTTGAAGTAAGTAATAATTTAAATAATTCATATTTATTTATTTCTATTTGAAACAATTTAATAATAAATACACAAATTTAGGCTCTAAATTACTTAAAAAATAAATGAAAGGCGAAATTACTACGCTATGTTATCTTGTTATTAAAATGTATAAATGGTTTTGCTGAGTAATACTAAGTAATATTACAAATATGTTTGAGAATAAATTCATCGAATTTTAGTTAGGTACTTTTTAAAATGTGGATAAATTGTAGCTAGAATTGTTTTCGTACTATAGTTGGGGTTCTTAAAATTTTAGTTTAACTTTTTATGGTGTGATTATTTCAACATTGAGTAAAATTATTTGTTTATTAATCATTATTGATTGATCAATAATTATTGACATCCTAAAGAGTTATTTTTAAATGAGTAATAATATTTTATACTAATGTTTATTTGGAAGAATTGTCTTCTTTCTTTTTCTTTCATTGCCATTTTCCTTCTTTAGATGTACTTATGAGTCGAGTTTTGAATTGCCAATTAAGTATCACTTCTATCAAATGTACGGAGTTACACGCGCTTTTTTAATTTTAAAAATGTTCCGTTCTTTTACAACATAATAACAGAATTTCACTCATAAGAGGGTGAAAAATAGTAAA
The DNA here is from genome assembly GCF_032445375.1 of Bacillus rossius redtenbacheri. Classification (NCBI taxonomy): domain Eukaryota; kingdom Metazoa; phylum Arthropoda; class Insecta; order Phasmatodea; family Bacillidae; genus Bacillus; species Bacillus rossius. Next base: position 87,683,599 of record NC_086330.1, read on the forward strand.
TATGGTTTTAATGTAATACATATATCCGAATCTAATCAAGCATAAGAAAATATAGAGTACCAATATTAAATATACGATTAGTACAATACACAGTTGTACCATTTTACGAAATTCAAACCCTAAGGTTTAAAAAAAAGTAAATTTGATGTTAAGATAAATAATAAAATGTTCGAATCTAATCAAACATAAATAAATAAATACATATATATATATTGGATACCAATAATACACACACGAAAACTACAAACAACTATTTCACCATTTTATGAAATTCAACCCCTAAGAGGCGAAAAAGGGGTAAATTAGGCTTTAAGACAAAACGTTATATCTCCGAATCTAATCAAAAATCAAGCTTAAGAAAATATATTTGGTACGAATCATTAACATACGAATACTACCAACCAAAAATTTACCAGTTTTCGAAATTCCATCCCTAAGGGTTGAAAAAGGGGTGAATATGGTTTGAAGATCAAATAATTATATCTCCAAATATAATCAAATATAAGAAAAGAGTATTTGGTACCAATAATAAATATAAGAAACTACCAATCTCAATCTTACCATTCTACTAAAATCAAACCCCTATGATGGATAAAAAGGGTAAGTATGGTTAAAAAATAAGTAAATGAACACTTCCGATTCTTTTAAAACTAGGGGTTGGAAACTAAGAAAGAACAACTTGTATGTAGAGTTACTTGTTGTGTATATATATATTTTTTATTTATCGAAATTAATCTTGTAATGAGTTGCACTGGGGATATACGAAAAGAATTAATTAAGATGTAAATTATTTGGTAAAAGTAAATAAAAAAAAATTATTTCACCTCTTTGAGAGATTCCGTAAGGTGTGTAAAAGGGGGAAGGAAGTTTGGGTTAAGAAAAAATGCATACTTCTGAATCTACTAGATCCAAGGATTATAAATAATGAATAAAAAACAAGCATCACTTATAGATTTACAAATTATATTTTTTCATTTGTTTGGAATTCTACTTTTAAAGAGGTGAAAAGGGGACAAACAAGTTTAGTTTTATCATGAAAAAAATCATTATCTCCACAGAAAACAAAGCGGTATGTAAGGAACTAAGCATGAAAAACTTAAACAATCATTATACAGGTTTCTTTTACCAATTTTAAGAACTTCGAACCTAAATACAGTCAATCGAGGGTACGTTAGTTTTGATAGAAATAAATAATGTATTTATGTAAATTGAGCTGGAGGTAAGAAATTGAGCAAGAATAACGTACACGATATAATTTATAGATGTATTTAATCTTTATCATTTTTATACACACAAACGCAAAAAAGTGTAAAAAAGGCTGCCAGTTTGTTTTTAATATTAATGTAATATCTCTGAAGCTAATCAAGCGGGAGGTAAGTTATGCAGTATAATTTATAAACATGGATAATCTACCAACTTTTTTTACTTCGTTCTTAAAATGATTCATGCACTGGGGAATTTTGATTTAATACAGTTTCTTGACATATGCCATTGCTGTTTTGCACTGTTTGTCCTGGGAAATATATTAAATGAAAATACGAAACAGAAATGATAACTTAAAACACAGAAAAAAGCCTAAATCAGCAGATACCAAACAGATAAAGCCAACTATGAACCTAAACAAGTATTATAGACAACACAATAACGACACATATTCAATCTTTAATATCAGTCTGCTTGTGCCTGACGAAGTGAACAGATGCCAGTTCCCGAAACGTTGCAACTGTTTTGTCATAGGAAATCTACTGTGTTCGTCGGTGTTGTACATAATATTTGTTTATGTTCATTGTTGTGTTCGTATAATTGCTGCGTTGTCCAGGTTTTGTTATCACTCTGCAGTTACTGTTATTGTTTAAACTGTCTCGTCGTTGTTAGCTTACTGTGTTGGTCTGTGCTGTTATCATTTTTTATGACTAAATTACTTCCACAGAATTCTTGTGCTGTCTGATATTTAAGTTTCAATGTGTTTGTCTGTGCTGTCATCACTGTGTTGGCCATAATACATTTTTAGTTACATGGTTGTGTTTATCTTTTTGCTATCAGTTTATTTAGACTTGTTTTCTGTTGTTTTGTGTTCTCATTTTTATTTACTATTTTGCATTTTCGAATTTTCCCTTGACAAACAGTGCAAAACTACAATGGCGTATGTACAATAAACGGTATTAAACTTTTGTTACTATTTCCTTAAATTATACTTTTTAAGGGGTGAAATTTTATAAATATAGTTTTACCATTAATAAATAATATATTATATTAAAATCAAACTTAATTTAAGATATTTGCAATAATTAATCAATATAACTTAAACTACTTCTCTTATTAAAATTTTCTTCTAAATTACACCTCTTAAGTTGTAAAAGAAGTTGATATTATTCTAAAAAAAAGCAATGGAATCCACTGAATCAGAATTGGCAAAATAAACTAACAATTCAATATGAATTAATGTTTATTATTAATATTTCAGATATCACATATGTGATAAGAAGTGGGTAAGTTTGGTTTTATTTGGTTAACGTATATTGCCATATTTACTAATTCTGTAGTTCTGAATTTTTACATAGGCATCCCTATGGGAAAAGAGGAGAGGGTTGTAAAAATTCTGAAATTATGTTCAGGTAATATTAAGCATAACTAAAAATCAACTAATATGCCTGATAATAAATTTGTCAACTGTACTCTACATTTCAAATAAAGATGCAATTGTTTCAAAAAGTTTAAAAATAATGTGTTTGTAATAAAGATAAATTATTTCATTATTCTAAGCAAAGTTATAACCAAAATAAATGAAAGTGTGAGTTTAAACGATGGCATTATATTAATAAAGATTAAATAAGTGCGCGTTTATTAGTTTTCTTAAATTGGTAACCTCATCAAATTGAACACATGTGTGTGAGATTTCATCTAGTAAAATATATTCTCGAACATACTTTAACAGTATCTAAAAAAAAAAAAAAAAAAAACACTTCATTTATAGTAAAAAGTAAAAAAAAAACATAACCACTCTATAATAGCCTATATCATTCTTAAATGTTTTTTTACGAATTAAACATTTTACACTCCTGACATTATATTGTGTCTATTTCTTTCGAAGAAAAATTTGAAATTAATTACATACTTTTCTTAAAACGGTGCAATTGCAGCAATATCCTGAACTTGCGCGAGCAAAGCCGCGTGCCAGTACCTTGTTTTCCTATACAGGAAAACCTTGAACCTACGCGATAGGTGGGTCCGAGCGATAACCGTGCAAGTCGAATCCGCGTAAGTCGGACGACAATTTTGCATATAAATAAATACACATGTTTAGTTGGGAATAAAAACCAAACAAAACAATAACATAGACAAATATCACACTAATATCACACAAATACTATAAATGCGAAAATTTGCGAGTGGGAGTGTATGTTTGTTAATCCGTGACGCCCGAATCGCTGATCGGATTTGGATGAGATTTGGCATGCAGCTAGCTCGTAACCTGGACTAACACATAGGTGAATTAATTTTATATCAGAAAACCATAGGTAACAGACATACAAACCGCGAGTGTGTGCCAGTTATCTATGTCCGCCACACGATCATATATTAAGGTCTGGCAACTTCCTATCCTCCTTGGCGAGACCCGTCCGCTCAGTGGAGCTCGCGGTGGCTAGCGAACTGACGGCGCTAATAACAGTTATCTCTGTCGCTAACAATTGGCTTTGCGTGTGTTTTGGATTAAGCAGATTTTGTTATTTATCAGTTTGGTTTTATTTTATAGGCAAATTTTATTAGTGACTTGAATTTATTTTTATAATGGCTCGCAAACACAAGTCGAATCTTTCGCAGAGATCACAACAAGCTCGATCTGAAGGTAGCCAGACAGCAAGAAACGCCTCTTTATTATACTACATACCTACTTATTTTTCCACATAATTTGTATTAAATTCCAAGATATTTTTGTAATACTGCACCAGTTTATTTAACCTCTCTGCATATGTATACGTTTTCGGCCTGGGAACATCCTCAAAGACAGTCCAACAAACAGCAATCAGCAGCAACAGCAACCAGTCTCTCGGATCGCTGAGTCACGCGCCAGGAGGCGCGGCTACTCGCAGTGCAGTCGAGTGATGCGGGAAGCCCGCACACAGGGGCATCACAGGCCCAGCGACGACCAAGCCGATGGCATCTTGCGAGTCACAGGCCTGGCAGGCACGGCTACTCGCCGGCAGCCCCAGGTCACAAAAAGAGAAAGGTGACAAGAAGAGCGAGGTTAGACGTGTGAGGACGCGCGTTGTGATTAGATTTCTGTGTGCAAGACGATCTGCACCTGCCCCTGTGCAATGCTCCTGTGAGTAGGCTTCTCGCTTCACTCGTCTGCACTGCGAGTTGCCGTGCTTCCTGGCGGTTTAATTCCCAGGCGGCGAACTTCTATGCAGAGGGGTTAAAGAAAATGGTGCAGCATTACGAAAAGTGCTTAGAACTGAATTTCGGTTATGTGTAAAAATGAAGTAGATATGAAATAAATTAAAAATGCCAAAAAATTTTTTTTTCACGAGGTTAAAATTTTAATGACCAAAAGGACTTTACTTTATGAATATCCCTCATACAAATTATTTTTGTTGCAAATAGTTACTCCATTGAAGTGAATCCTAGTTCCGAGTGAATACCCAGAGCGAGGGCGTCTTGGTGGAGACCGGGGGCCAGGAGTGTGAGTCCACACACACCACCGGACAGGACCAACCCTGCTCGACCACGTGACGCTGCGGTGACGAGCTGCCCCGCCCCCTCGCCCCCGGAGCGCTGGGGCGTGGCCTGTGAGGGCGGCGGAGCGCAGCGTGGTCAGCCGGCGGCAAGAGTCCGAGGTAATTAATAAACTAATAACCAACCTCGGGCCGACACGCCCGCTAATTGAGATAGCCGTCACACCTAAATTACACTTCACGCACCAGTTGATTTGGCATTTCCCTATTTTGTGATGGATTTGTTTTCATCACGAGCTTCTTTTACTCTACTACAGGGAAAAAAAATTTAACCACCACAACACATTTCCTGGAAACTCAACTTTCTACATGTTTTATGACATGCTGAATCGCTCAGTTTTTAATTTACCCGATCACATTTACACAGAATTGGCCGATTTCTTTGTGAAAAAACTAATTTCTTATTTGGTCAGAGTATTCATGGTTAGGTAACTCTACCAATAACTGGGAATAGTGAGATTTCATCCAAATAACTTTTAGCTAATCACCAAAGCAACACATTGACTTAAGTATAAATATTCGGACTTTAATCTGCATCCAAAAATATTCGCGAAATTTCAGGGTCGATAGTGAAAACAGTATTTTGTTTTTACTAAATGCAGTGATACGACTCTTTGCCACATAAGCTTTCAAATTGCTAGATGTTTCACTGTAAGGACTAAAATCTGATTATGCATATTTGAACAAGTAGTTGAGATTAACGCTAACAGCATGGAGTAGCTCCTGCAAGCAGTACAGACCACACAACCACTATGCTGTATTCTGGACTGGCGCTGCATGAGACTACCACTCTTCCATGGCACGGATACTACCTCTTGGTGCATCGCCAGCATATATTGGTGGTTGTGTCTTCCCCCCCCCCCCCAGTAACCGTGGGCACCCTGGTTTCCTCCGAGCAGACAGATGATTGACCACTGCACCGTGCGAGTTATCTGCGGAAGAGAGCCTTCGAAATAGGAAGACAGAGTTGTGGGTTTATGAAAAATGGTTTTATTGATCTGATACTATATATATTTATTATGTTCCTATTTATATTTTGGGTCCTGGTGTCCTGGTTGCCTTGAGGGTTTCAACACCTCACACTTGGTTGGACAAATGGCGCCATCTACCATTTTGAATTGCAACTGCAGGTACCCTTCTCAGAAACTGAGGACACAGGAGCCACAGGGATGCATAACATAGCACTGATTTGTTATATGTATAGCAAACATGGAGAGCCAGAGTGTCGTTTTATTTGAATAAGCCATTCAGGGAGATTTTAATGGTCGTATTGGACACTTCTAATATATAATAATATTTTAATCGTCAGTTTTTCTTACTCATTTTAAAGTACGATTGTGGCAACTCATGAAAGTGTTTTAAGCATTGTGCTGTCGAGCTTTAAGCCTTTAAGCATGCCACTCAAGGCAATGCAATGTGCTGCCGCCTAGTAAACTACAGAAACAGAATTAATGAGCAAATTATTAATAAACAAATGAGTGTTGTTTCTGAAATTCTACTCAGATGTAAACAATTCAGAAAAATTAATACATAAATTTTCAGAATAAAATTTGGACATGACTAAATATTTTAGGTACCATTAAATATATAATTATGCTCATTACTCACTGATTCTGTAACACCAAATAAATATGTATACCTTGGAGACAAGCGTATAATGAAGCACAAATATTAGCCTACTTCATAAAATAGTAAATGGAAGTGTAACAATACAGTAATATTTCAAAAAAAGTTACTTAAGTGGAACACGTCTTAGTTATTAAATTGAAGTGTTTGTTATATTCATCATTAGGCACTTTATGAATATGCTTATAATTACTCAAAGGGCATATTTCTCAGGAAGTTTAGCTCTAAACGAAAAACGGTGGAAATTAATTTTTTTTTTTTGGAATCTAAGTTTGTGTCACTGGGAATCTTTTGATATTTTGAATTTTGTATTTATGCATCATCAGAAATCTTTGTTTTTATTTTTGAAATGAGCTTGTATCTATGAAATTAAAATTTTAGGCACCTTACAACATTCTAGTTAAATATAATGTGGGTAGAATGATTCCGGTTATAATCACTGTTGGTAAGATGCATTTATTGAACCAGCACTTATTTCAAAATTATTTTCCCAACATGAAATCATTATTGTTACGACAAGTTTTAGATCCATCATTAATCTTTCCAGTAGTGGTTCAAGTAAACACCCATGTTATCTCTCCAGCACAGGAGAACAGTATAACAAGACCTGCCCTAGATGCACATTTTGCCACTTGCCATCCGTCCACCAAGATGGATTGCATGTGATGCACAGGCAAACAATTAAAATGTGACAGAAATGAAATAAAACAAACATGAAATATGAATAGCGTGACAGTAGCTAGTCCTGGAAACAACGGCGAGAAATCACAGTTTTTAATTGTAAGGGGAGGAGGTCCGTGCCGCGTGAACAGCGATGCTGCAGAACCGCCTGCCTCCCCCTACTAACCCGAGCAGGTGTGAGTGGTTGCGGCGCCGCAGGGGCCAGGGCGGATGGATGTGCCAATACCCGAGCCCCGGGCGTGAAGTGGCCGATAGCGGCCTGCCAATCGCGCAGATAGCGGGCCGCTGTTTTATAGGCGCCGCCCCCAAAGTGCACTGCGCTCGCCGTCACATTACCGGAGATGGATCGCGCGGGAACCCGTGTTTATTACCCGTGCCCCCGCCCCGGCCACTGCCCCGCCCTCCACAGGCGTGCCTATCAACATTTCACAGGCAATCTGAGCGCCGTTATTAACTGTGGTGGACGTCGGTGGCGCGGTGCCGCGCTCAGGCAGCGTCGCGGCAGGTACTGCAGGCGCGCGCTGTCTTGGGCGTGGCGTGACCGTGCAGCGACCTGGCGGCCGGCAGCGGAACGACAGCGACACGTCGCCACGCGGTGAGCACAGCTTTGTGAGCTGCGCCGGCCACGAACAGCAGTTAGCAAACAGTCTGTTAATTCGCCGGTGATGTTACCATGACTGCGCCAGCTCAGTATCTTGCTCATAGAGTCCAAGAGACACTCGATGTGGCAGCCGGAGTCACCCTTAATGCTGGAGCTACCAGACATGGAACAGCGTGGCTAGGTTGAGAAACATGTTAAGAAAACAAAGTAGTGTTTTTAGGAAATGAATGCGTGTGTATAAAATACGCTGCAACGCAGTTGTTGATTCCAGTTAAGGGTGGGTTCCCATAGTTGTCTCACACAACGGCCCGTGTTGAGAAGGTACGCGGACATCTGCCAGTACTGGAGACCGGATCAGGGTTCGAGCCGCGCTTCTTTCGAGTACGCCACTTCGGCCGGTCCGCCCTGTATGTCCACAGGTAGAGAGTGCTTGCGACCTAGAACTGTGGGTACCAGTGGTCGGTCATGAAGAACACGGATCTGGGAGTGGCGTCAGGACGAGCCAGCAGGCAGCTCTCTCGCTTACTGCTGAAGTCACCCTCCCTTCCTTGACTCGCGATGAAGGGCAATAACAAGGGCGCGTGGTCGCGAGGGATGAGAGACAGCGCTGCCATCTGGTGGCGCCCGAGGCAGACCCCCTCCACGCGTCGCTCTTAATTTGCATGATAACGGCCTCCTCCCCCTCCACCGACCCGGGCCCGGAGCTGTTGGCCCTAACTGCAGCCGGAGAGTGACGGCTCCACTGACTGACGCTGGCAGTGCTCGAGGACTTCTGGCACAGGGGCTCTTATAGAGTATCATGTGGCGTCCTCCCATTAGAACACCACTTCAGTATCATGCCCTCAGTGATGATACATACAGCCGCGTATCAACATTGCGAGGCAGCTACTGCTCGCCGCGCGAGGCCGTCCAGGGGCTAGCCTCTCCTTCGCATTGCCGTTGTCTTGTCTCGCGCTCGCGGCCACGGAGCTCGACAAGTCTTTCCGTAACTATTCCGTAACTATCTCGCATGCATCCATTCTCACAGCACGGCTTATCCGTGAAGTAATAATACAATTATGAAAATTATTTTTTTTAATTACTAGAGACGTTCATGTATTTGCCCTAAAATAAGCGTCTTTATATTCCTACTGGTTTCTGAGAAATAATTATTTGTAGCTCATATTAAAATACACGTGCATCGATTCGGTCATCGCCATTTTCTTTTATCGTTTATAAGTTATAAATTAGGCAACCTGTGATGTGGCGGCCGCCTTTGTGTCTTAGCGCAGCAGCTTTATTCTGTGGTTTCCTATATATAAAAAAAAACGCGAGTCCTTACTGTGCATCCAAACCCAAGTGTCAACTCTTGACAGGAATAATTTTTTTTAGCAGTATAGAAGCGCGAAGCGGTCAGTAGTTACGTGCGACAGCCTGTAACGTGTACAAAAATGTATTATTATTACGTTTGATACACGTAATGACAATTCCTTTTATGCGTCAGGTTACGTGCCATCGTACGTAACATCTCAGCGTTTCGCAACTCCATACTGCTAAAAATTATAATTCCTTTGAAGAGTTAACACTTGGGTTTGAATGCACAGCAGGGACTAATTAAAAATAATATATATTTACTTTCCATTTGTCACAATATTCAAATGAAAAACCACAGGATCGGCACAACATAGCAACGGCCGCTTTACTGCATACGCTATCTAATGTGACATTTAAACAGAAATTTCTCAGAAACCAGTAGGAATTCATAAACGCTGTTTTTAGGGTAAATAAAGAAACGTCTTTAGTGTTAGAAAAAATTGTTTTTCTGAATTTTACTATTACTTCGCAGAAAAACTGCGCTTTAAGAATATTACCCGCTTTTTTATGTGAGAACCAAATCAACAAATTTAAGCGCTGGAAGTTCACAATTTTATTTACAATAATATTGATAGTTTCGTAAGACATATCCTGCAACACTAATAAATATCTTTGTGCACAAGAAAAGTGGCAAAATTTGTATTTTAATCCAGTGAAAGACTTACCTACACACAATTTAAATAATTTTGAAAACTTGATCGCGGATCAACAGCCATGATCTGAAGGAGCGCGGGACCGCGTGTAAGGTCACGGAAAACTTGGATATTTAGTTGTTTATTATTTTTGTTTTGCTTCCCGACACCACCAATACGGACAAGGACGTGAACATAGTAGATTAAACCTTTTAATGAAACATAGTGTGGGAAAAAAACTAGACGATTTATGAACAAGATATAGATAGGGAAAATGCTGTGTGTTGTAGAAAACTATATATATTCAGAGCGAACGTAGATTGGGTAGATGGATGGAGTGAGATATCTTGTTTTCGTTACTAGAAAGACTCAGGAGTACCAACCGGACAGATCGAGAGTATGGTAATAAGAAGAATAAAAAGCATTATTTTCACTCAGAACCGATTGTGCCGGGTATGTTTCAGAGTAGTGAAGAATGTTCAAGAAGGGTTTAGTTGCATCTCGGATGTTCAGGATCCACAGGGGTTTCGATTGACAAGAGGAGGGATGGGGGAGGGAGCGCAGGGTTTATTTACTTGGGGAATTAGAAGATAAACAGGGGAATCATGAAGCAGACACACTAAAGGCAACACTGTGATAAAGAGGGCCAACGAAAGGATGGAGGTTTTGAGGGTCAAGTACTTTAGTTTGTATTTATTTCTATATTATGGGCAATAATGTTCCAGTGTCTGGTTTTAAACCTAGGTGAAATGATAGCGTTCTTTAGTTGTTTTCCTTGCAGTATGATTATATATTCTATGGATATTTCCCTTGTGTCATGCGCCTGTTATTTGTATTTTGGGTGCTCATAAAGTTAGTTACGCATGGTGCACTTAGTGCACATTTTGCTCAAGTGATTTGAAGACCATTTTGTTTCAGAAAAAAAATATTTTTAGCTCTCGAAATACCCTGACGGTAACGGCATGTCTGAACTCCCATGGCAGAAACACGAGACCCAGTGTGAAGAGAATTATCACCACAGTTACGAAGTTTTACTTCGTAGTAGTTGGAAATGGGGGGTTCAAGCACAGGCGCAGGAGCCAGGAGCCCGCCATCTTGGATGACGTCATCGGCGGCCATCTTGGATGACGTCATCGGCGGCCATCTTGGATGACGTCATCATGACCTTTGACCTTGACCTTGTCAATCTATGCTAATCTATGCCAATCTATGCCAATCTGTATGCTAATCTATGCTAATCCATGCCAATCTACGCTAATCTATGCTAATCCATGCTAATCTGTATGCCAATCCATGCTAATCCATCCGCCATTTTGTATTTCTAGAAATTTCCACCAACTTCGAATCATGACGTCACCGTTGCACTTTGTGTCACGGGCGCCATCTTGGATTTGAATTTTTTTTTTCGAACTTTGAAATTCGATGTAAACATCAACCGCCATCTTGTTTTCGTCTGCTGGTGGCCGCCATCTTGTTTTCGTCTGCTGGTGGCCGCCATCTTGTTTCGTCTGCTGCAGGCCGCCATCTTGTTTCCGTCTGCTGGAGGCAGCCATCTTGCGACGTCATATAGTTCTGTTGGTCGCCACCAGATAGCAGCAGGGATTATTTTATTTTTTTTCTTTAACTAAAATAATTTCAGTGACGAGGCTGGGATTCGATCCATGGGACGTGAAAACGTCCAGGATGTCGTGGTTACGAGGCGGACACCTTGACCACTAGACCACGAGACCAATTGGGATATGGTGGAATAAATAATCTATATATGCCACGTACTGACGTCAAGTTTTATGATAAAAGGGGGGAGGGTGTCTTTGCCTTCCCAAATGCATGAAATTCAAATTATTATTATACCATCGCCATCTTTAATTCCAGCACAGACTACCAGATGGCGCCAAATTCAAAAATTAGTTGCCAGAGGCGCCGCCATCTTGGTTCTCAAGTTGGCTGGTAGATGTCGCTAGTATCGCGCGCCAAATTCAAAAATTAGTTGCCAGAGGCACCGCCATCTTGGTTCTCAAGTTGGCTGGTAGATGTCGCTAGTATCGCGCGCCAAATTCAAAAATTAGTTGCCAGAGGCGCCGCCATCTTGGTTCTCAAGTTGGCTGGTAGATGTCGCTAGTATCGCGCGCCAAATTCAAAAATTAGTTGCCAGAGGCGCCGCCATCTTGGTTCTCAAGTTGACTGGTAGATGTCGCTAGTATCGCGCGCCAAATTCAAAAATTAGTTGCCAGAGGCGCCGCCATCTTGGTTCTCAAGTTGGATGGTAGATGGCGCCACCGTCGCCATATTTTAGTTCATACAATCGATACCAGATGACGCCACCATCGCCATCTTTAGTTCCTAGTGTTGCTACCAGAGTGTGCCACCATCGCCATCTTTAATTCTTAAAGTTACCGCCGGAGCGCGCCACCATCGCCATCTTTAATTCATAAAGTCGCTACCGGATGGCACCAGAAATTTTTTCAGAGACCTAACTCACAAGTAATATTCTCTTCTCATGTTTGCATACTCGTATTTAAAAAGCTGCATGGAAGCAGATATTTTTATTGTCTGCGTATAATTACATTTTACCATTCTCTAAGACATTTATAAGTATCAGAACATAAACTGAAACAGAAACTATACAACAAAAATAAACTATACACCAAAAAATTGAAACTTTACAACAAAATGAACACTATAAAACAAAAAATGGAAACTATACAACGAATAGAAACAGAAACCAAACTACCAAACTATTTAAAAAAAAACTATTTACAGAAAAAAAAATTATTCGTCGCCTCCGATATAGCCGTGGGGGACCGTGCGGATGCCGTCTTCACAGATTAAACGTTTGTCATCCTCCCATGTTATGGCTAGCTTATTGCTGTATTCGCTATACAGTACATGCTTTCTCGACCGTATGGCTCTAACACCTACCCTCCTTGTGCGATGGTCTTGCAGGGCATCCAGGTAATCACCGAATGTGATGTGGTTTTTGACCACACAACGCTGGATGCCCTTAGCCTTCTTCTCGACCTTGCCACCGCACCTGTATGCATAGAGTTTGGTACGCAGACTGACAAACTCGCTCATTACTTCTCCCCCACATTCATCTTTGAATTTGCCAACAACTTTCTTGTTGATGGGGGAGAAGCATGGGTGGTCAGGAGGGTAGCAGCTGGTGTCGAATTCAGACATGAACTTAGGGTCGGCTCTTAGATCATGGTAGAAGTCCTGTGTCTGAATCTCATACACAAAGCTGTCTGTATCCATATATGCCAGATGAATATTTTCCTGGTATTTCGGTTTCATATTATTATAGTGGAAGTCGTACATGAGTGTTTTTGATAGATCAAGTGCTGCGAGTCCGGCATAGATCGGCTTGTCGAAAACGATGGTCTCATGGTTCAGGTGGACAAGACTCAAGTTTGGCTCATACATCGTGCGGTCCTTGAAGGACGGACGGCACACCAACTTCTTAAATCTCTTCTCAGAACACACCAACTCCATTTTGAGCCTCCGCCTCTTGTTTTCCATCAGTTTGCCAAATGTCGAGTTCACAGCGAGCTTGAAGAACTCCTTCTCGAACTCGTTGGCTGCTGCTTTGCGCTTGTTGGTGTTCAGCCGAATATAGGGCTCCAACCATGCCGACTGCTCAAACTGAAGAACTTTATGTATACTTATGATTTTTAGACCATGCGATACTGCTTGCTGTAGGTTTTTGTAGTGAACGATGTAGTGCTCTTTATTTTCCAGCGTTGTCATCAGCTTTGATTGCTTTGAGCCGGGCGGACACTGATTTACGGGAAGAAATGGCAGGTCTTTGTGACTTTCGTGGAGTTCGAGAGGGTACTCCACATCACACTCGATAATGTAGCCTGTGGGTGAATTTTCCGGAATAGACATGACATCAATTGATGTGTCTGTCCATTGGAAATGACGAATGGGGAGCGGCAGAGACATCGCCCACCCGTACAAGTTGTTTGCATCAATGTACTCCAGGAATGTGGATGGCTTGGAAGCATCATGTGTTTCTGGTACGTATGCGTTATTGGCTACGCAATGACGTTTAATGCTTTGCGCTACACCACCACGAATACCAGCCTCCACAAACATATACATGTCATAATCTGTGAGTAGCTCTAGCTGTACACCTGTGGTTCGAAGCATCGCGTCGAAAGCGAACCCAGGACAAGAAATGTAGTGAGACGGATCTAAACTATATGTTTCCAAGCAAAGACTGCGGAAATTCTCGAATACGTCCGCCAAAATCAGAACATCCGTCTTCAGGTACAAGTCAGCGTACTCCCCTAAGTTAGCACACTGAAACTTGTCCCAGACATTTTGTGCGTGAGCGTAATCCGCCTCGGAAATACCAGAATCAGTCAGAATATTAAAGAACTCATCGATGGATGGAAGACTAGTATCGTCTAGTCGAGCAAAAGAATCAACGAAGTCGTAGGGGAAGACTCCCTTGCGGGTAACCAACTCCAACTCATCAGGAGCGAAAAACTCAGCAGTACTTATAAACTTGTCTGCAGGCAAGAACTCGGCGAGCGAAGCAAGACCCCGACTCATGAAACGGAACGTATCGACAAACTGAATGCTGAACTTATCATGTAACTTTTTGGAAAAAGTTATCAGCTTCTCCTCTGAATTCGGAATGATGAAGATGTCTTTACTATCATACCCCAACTTCCTGATAATGAAGTTCTGGTCGTATGCCAGGTTGTGGAAGAACACAATCAACTTTTTTGGTCTGCGCCTGAGAAGGTTGCAGTCATTACATGCAGACCCAATAAATTCGCCGGTGAAGTGATTGTGGTCACGAACTTTCTTTACAGCCCCTCCAAACTTTCCCCCACAGTAGCAACAACACCTTGCTTGCAGAAAAGCAGTGTTCTGTGCATGTGTGAGCGGAGTCATAGGAACAGACGTAGAAAAGATTTTCTCGACATCCTGACCGATTTCGACAATGCGAGAAATGAATTTATCTTCTGCATCACACCCCCTGTATACTTCAGGCTGTGAAGGAAGTGAAGAAGTGAGGTGTGCAGGAATGACTGTATTATCTGCTTTCACGTAAATGCAGTAGCTGTATGCCTTATGCTTTTGGTACTGCAGCGTACATGACTCATCAGGATTCGGGTGACACGTATGGATTTTCTCCAGAATAGCTTCAAAGTCGCAATATACCACGATGGGCATCTTATCAGCATGATGGAAGTTTTTGAACTTCAGAACAGGAGGCAAGCCATTTTGATCGAGCGATGGCATTTCCATCCTAACAGCAGCATGCTGTTTGCAGAACTTACTGTGTTTTGCCAAACACTGAAGACCAGTGAGCCCACTAACCCTTTCCCGATCATCATAATGCTTGAAGCATCTTTTACAGACATGAATAGCATCATGATGTGAAGTGATTTGGGACCGAACCAGGGCAGAAAAATTAGTGATGTAGGTGAAATGGGACGAATTGTCATTAACCAAGAGCAGAAGATCGAAATGATGTTCTTTTTCTTCAGGAGCGACTCGTGCAGGTACAATGTTCTGGTTCTCATCGATACTGTAGAGGTTGATTGAGACTCCAGGGTTCTGTTTTTCGAACAGAGGTATTTGCCGGATTGTAGTAGGAAACTCGATGTTGTTGAAGTTGAATTTCTCTTCCAAGTCATGGTAACGCTGGTTCACACGTTCAGGATGCTCACCTTCCACATACTTGACCAGGATCGCCCACTTAAAGCACATGTGGTCTTCAAGATTTTGCGGATTTATCACTGCATGTTTTGTTTCGATGCATGTAGGTAATTCGATGTAGGAGCTTGCACGGAGTGGATCGAGCTTGTTTATTCGTAGTTGAAGTCGCTTAACGGCCGACAACGTCCATCCGGACCCCTTTCCCAAGTAGTCTTCCTCCTCCTTGCAGATCTTAGAGATGGACACAGTAACTGCCTCCTCCACCTCATGAACTGTGTAGAGGGGAACATTCATGGTTTTGAAGGCCCTCTTGTCTTCACTGGCATCTACTGGTTTTTCGTAGTCGCACTCGAGTACGATATTGAATTTTAGAGGTCCGTTCTCTTCAATCTCCTCCACAAGTTGGTTTATTATTTTGTTCTTGATGGAGTCCATGTACGTACAAATGTCCTTGGCAGAACTTGACGTATTAACAGCAATGTAAGTCTTCAAATTACCCTTGAATCCTACTTCAGCGGTGATGAAGCCATGGGTATTGACCAAACCCGCGCCGGTCACCACCTTTGTTCGGCTGGTCGATGGTTTAGGCAGTACTGCAGGCTTAACTGCTGCCATCCTCTGCTTCTTTGTCGGAGGCGGAGCAGGCCCCTTGCACACCTTGATGTGGGCTTTCAATTTGTCAGCCCTGACGAACTCCTTGGCACAGTTGTCACAGGTATGTGCTATGCGGTTAGGGTTGAGACCACAAGCAGACTTCTCATGACGTCTAGCAAAATCAGCACGGGCGAAGACCTTATAGCAGAAACTGCACCGCATGCCTGATGTCGTGGCGACAGCTCCAGCACATTTTGACAGGTGCTGCTGCATCTTGTCGCTGCGTGCGACCATCTTGCCACACAGATGACACTGCTGGAAGTCACGCTGCATGTTGTCAGCACACTGACGTTCGTGACGGTAGCGGTTGTGGGCCAGCGAAAACACGGCAGGACAGAAACGACATTTCTGCACGGTAGATGCCATCACAGCAATCGGTAGTCCGGTCTTAACGTACAGAACACGTGAAGGCAGCTCGATGTACGGAGAACTATAACAGAAGAATTAAGAATACAATGTAGCTAGCCATTACACGAAAACAAACATAACCTCAAAACTCTAGCCCTCAAGCTTACTAACCTAAACTCTTAGATATGTTACTAAATATAAAAGTTGCAAAAATAACCTCAAAACTCTAGCTCTCAAGCTTACTAACCTAAACTGTTAGCAATGTAACTAAATAAAAAAGTTGCAAACATAACCTCATAGCTGCTCCTTCATGTACAATCCAAAAAATGGTATAATATTTAAAGTACTGGTAAAAGTTAAAGCTGAAAAAGTATTCAATGTTAACTAAAAATGATTGATTACATAACCTCAAAACTACTCTAATGCACAACCCAAAAATGCTAGAATATTTAAAGTACTGTTAAAAGTTTAAGCTAAACAATTCCTGTTTACCCACACATAAGTGTACAGAGAAAAAACTAGCTATCTTATAACCTACAAAAAAGCTGAGAAACATAAAAATATTAACGAAACATGTAGCATACCTCAAAAAACGATGAAGTGAAGCTGCAGAAGATGATGTAGCGTTGGCGGTAGGAATCGTGGTAGCAGCGAAACTCACACACGAACTAACTTACTCAATCTCTAAGAACACACTGAAGCTCCGACAGCTAATCCCGGCCTTTTATAAGCAGTTCTGCTTTTCAACAACAGATGACACCAGGTGTTGTGTTGAGTCATAATTTATTTAGTTCTTTTATGTGGTATGCAGGATGCTCACTAATGTTCGCAAAACAAGGATGGCTTCGCTAGACATCAAGGAGAAGGAAGTTTGTCTTTCATGTTAATGCTTCTCAGCTGTCTCAAATCATATTATTTGTCTGAGTAAAGTTATTATTTTTTAAATCCACCTGATAAAAATATTGTATGTTCTGATTTATTGACAGAATTTCACTGATTAAATGTAACTCTGAATAAAAATGACATGACTCAGTAAGTAAAAAATTCTCCATGCAGAGATATATCTCTAACAAATAATCAGGAGCACTCGGTGAAAACCATCAGATGTCTAGCCAGGAATAATCAGAAACACTTGGAGAAAGCCATCAATATAATATCAAGATTAATCAGAAGCACTCGGGGAAATCCATCAGATGTCTAGTTAGGTATAATCAGAAGCACACGGAGTAAACCGCCATAATATTGTCAAGAATAATCGCAAGCTCACGGAGTAAACCGCCATAATATTGTCAAGAATAATCAGGAGCACACGGAGAAAACCACCATAATATTAACGATAATAATCGGAAGCACACGGAGAAAACCACCATAATATTGACAAGAATAATCGGAAGCACACGGAGAAAACCACCACAAGTTTTCTTTGATATCATAAAAATACAGAAAAAAATATTTAATAAATAACAAAAAAAATTAATAAAAAATTTTAAATGACAAAATAAAATACAAAAATACATAAACAGATTCTGCTAGCTTGTGAACTTCTCATTGTTGAGCAAAGATATAGTTCTAGTACAAGCCAGAATTTTATGTATTTTTGTATTTTATTTTGTCATTTAAAATTTTTTATTAATTTTTTTTGTTATTTATTAAATATTTTTTTCTGTATTTTTATGATATCAAAGAAAACTTGTGGTGGTTTTCTCCGTGTGCTTCCGATTATTCTTGTCAATATTATGGTGGTTTTCTCCGTGTGCTTCCGATTATTATCGTTAATATTATGGTGGTTTTCTCCGTGTGCTCCTGATTATTCTTGACAATATTATGGCGGTTTACTCCGTGAGCTTGCGATTATTCTTGACAATATTATGGCGGTTTACTCCGTGTGCTTCTGATTATACCTAACTAGACATCTGATGGATTTCCCCGAGTGCTTCTGATTAATCTTGATATTATATTGATGGCTTTCTCCAAGTGTTTCTGATTATTCCTGGCTAGACATCTGATGGTTTTCACCGAGTGCTCCTGATTATTTGTTAGAGATATATCTCTGCATGGAGAATTTTTTACTTACTGAGTCATGTCATTTTTATTCAGAGTTACATTTAATCAGTGAAATTCTGTCAATAAATCAGAACATACAATATTTTTATCAGGTGGATTTAAAAAATAATAACTTTACTCAGACAAATAATATGATTTGAGACAGCTGAGAAGCATTAACATGAAAGACAAACTTCCTTCTCCTTGATGTCTAGCGAAGCCATCCTTGTTTTGCGAACATTAGTGAGCATCCTGCATACCACATAAAAGAACTAAATAAATTATGACTCAACACAACACCTGGTGTCATCTGTTGTTGAAAAGCAGAACTGCTTATAAAAGGCCGGGATTAGCTGTCGGAGCTTCAGTGTGTTCTTAGAGATTGAGTAAGTTAGTTCGTGTGTGAGTTTCGCTGCTACCACGATTCCTACCGCCAACGCTACATCATCTTCTGCAGCTTCACTTCATCGTTTTTTGAGGTATGCTACATGTTTCGTTAATATTTTTATGTTTCTCAGCTTTTTTGTAGGTTATAAGATAGCTAGTTTTTTCTCTGTACACTTATGTGTGGGTAAACAGGAATTGTTTAGCTTAAACTTTTAACAGTACTTTAAATATTCTAGCATTTTTGGGTTGTGCATTAGAGTAGTTTTGAGGTTATGTAATCAATCATTTTTAGTTAACATTGAATACTTTTTCAGCTTTAACTTTTACCAGTACTTTAAATATTATACCATTTTTTGGATTGTACATGAAGGAGCAGCTATGAGGTTATGTTTGCAACTTTTTTATTTAGTTACATTGCTAACAGTTTAGGTTAGTAAGCTTGAGAGCTAGAGTTTTGAGGTTATTTTTGCAACTTTTATATTTAGTAACATATCTAAGAGTTTAGGTTAGTAAGCTTGAGGGCTAGAGTTTTGAGGTTATGTTTGTTTTCGTGTAATGGCTAGCTACATTGTATTCTTAATTCTTCTGTTATAGTTCTCCGTACATCGAGCTGCCTTCACGTGTTCTGTACGTTGAGACCGGACTACCGATTGCTGTGATGGCATCTACCGTGCAGAAATGTCGTTTCTGTCCTGCCGTGTTTTCGCTGGCCCACAACCGCTACCGTCACGAACGTCAGTGTGCTGACAACATGCAGCATGACTTCCAGCAGTGTCATCTGTGTGGCAAGATGGTCGCACGCAGCGACAAGATGCAGCAGCACCTGTCAACATGTGCTGGAGCTGTCGCCACGACATCAGGCATGCGGTGCAGTTTCTGCTATAAGGTCTTCGCCCGTGCTGATTTTGCTAGACGTCATGAGAAGTCTGCTTGTGGTCTCAACCCTAACTGCATAGCACATACCTGTGACAACTGTGCCAAGGAGTTCGTCAGGGCTGACAAATTGAAAGCCCACATCAAGGTGTGCAAGGGGCCTGCTCCGCCTCCGACAAAGAAGCAGAGGATGGCAGCAGTTAAGCCTGCAGTACTGCCTAAACCATCGACCAGCCGAACAAAGGTGGTGACCGGCGCGGGTTTGGTCAATACCCATGGCTTCATCACCGCTGAAGTAGGATTCAAGGGTAATTTGAAGACTTACATTGCTGTTAATACGTCAAGTTCTGCCAAGGACATTTGTACGTACATGGACTCCATCAAGAACAAAATAATAAACCAACTTGTGGAGGAGATTGAAGAGAACGGACCTCTAAAATTCAATATCGTACTCGAGTGCGACTACGAAAAACCAGTAGATGCCAGTGAAGACAAGAGGGCCTTCAAAACCATGAATGTTCCCCTCTACACAGTTCATGAGGTGGAGGAGGCAGTTACTGTGTCCATCTCTAAGATCTGCAAGGAGGAGGAAGACTACTTGGGAAAGGGGTCCGGATGGACGTTGTCGGCCGTTAAGCGACTTCAACTACGAATAAACAAGCTCGATCCACTCCGTGCAAGCTCCTACATCGAATTACCTACATGCATCGAAAAAAAACATGCAGTGATAAATCCGCAAAATCTTGAAGACCACATGTGCTTTAAGTGGGCGATCCTGGTCAAGTATGTGGAAGGTGAGCATCCTGAACGTGTGAACCAGCGTTACCATGACTTGGAAGAGAAATTCAACTTCAACAACATCGAGTTTCCTACTACAATCCGGCAAATACCTCTGTTCGAAAAACAGAACCCTGGAGTCTCAATCAACCTCTACAGTATCGATGAGAACCAGAACATTGTACCTGCACGAGTCGCTCCTGAAGAAAAAGAACATCATTTCGATCTTCTGCTCTTGGTTAATGACAATTCGTCCCATTTCACCTACATCACTAATTTTTCTGCCCTGGTTCGGTCCCAAATCACTTCACATCATGATGCTATTCATGTCTGTAAAAGATGCTTCAAGCATTATGATGATCGGGAAAGGGTTAGTGGGCTCACTGGTCTTCAGTGTTTGGCAAAACACAGTAAGTTCTGCAAACAGCATGCTGCTGTTAGGATGGAAATGCCATCGCTCGATCAAAATGGCTTGCCTCCTGTTCTGAAGTTCAAAAACTTCCATCATGCTGATAAGATGCCCATCGTGGTATATTGCGACTTTGAAGCTATTCTGGAGAAAATCCATACGTGTCACCCGAATCCTGATGAGTCATGTACGCTGCAGTACCAAAAGCATAAGGCATACAGCTACTGCATTTACGTGAAAGCAGATAATACAGTCATTCCTGCACACCTCACTTCTTCACTTCCTTCACAGCCTGAAGTATACAGGGGGTGTGATGCAGAAGATAAATTCATTTCTCGCATTGTCGAAATCGGTCAGGATGTCGAGAAAATCTTTTCTACGTCTGTTCCTATGACTCCGCTCACACATGCACAGAACACTGCTTTTCTGCAAGCAAGGTGTTGTTGCTACTGTGGGGGAAAGTTTGGAGGGGCTGTAAAGAAAGTTCGTGACCACAATCACTTCACCGGCGAATTTATTGGGTCTGCATGTAATGACTGCAACCTTCTCAGGCGCAGACCAAAAAAGTTGATTGTGTTCTTCCACAACCTGGCATACGACCAGAACTTCATTATCAGGAAGTTGGGGTATGATAGTAAAGACATCTTCATCATTCCGAATTCAGAGGAGAAGCTGATAACTTTTTCCAAAAAGTTACATGATAAGTTCAGCATTCAGTTTGTCGATACGTTCCGTTTCATGAGTCGGGGTCTTGCTTCGCTCGCCGAGTTCTTGCCTGCAGACAAGTTTATAAGTACTGCTGAGTTTTTCGCTCCTGATGAGTTGGAGTTGGTTACCCGCAAGGGAGTCTTCCCCTACGACTTCGTTGATTCTTTTGCTCGACTAGACGATACTAGTCTTCCATCCATCGATGAGTTCTTTAATATTCTGACTGATTCTGGTATTTCCGAGGCGGATTACGCTCACGCACAAAATGTCTGGGACAAGTTTCAGTGTGCTAACTTAGGGGAGTACGCTGACTTGTACCTGAAGACGGATGTTCTGATTTTGGCGGACGTATTCGAGAATTTCCGCAGTCTTTGCTTGGAAACATATAGTTTAGATCCGTCTCACTACATTTCTTGTCCTGGGTTCGCTTTCGACGCGATGCTTCTAACCACAGGTGTACAGCTAGAGCTACTCACAGATTATGACATGTATATGTTTGTGGAGGCTGGTATTCGTGGTGGTGTAGCGCAAAGCATTAAACGTCATTGCGTAGCCAATAACGCATACGTACCAGAAACACATGATGCTTCCAAGCCATCCACATTCCTGGAGTACATTGATGCAAACAACTTGTACGGGTGGGCGATGTCTCTGCCGCTCCCCATTCGTCATT
Organism: Bacillus rossius redtenbacheri; assembly: GCF_032445375.1. Taxonomy (NCBI): domain Eukaryota; kingdom Metazoa; phylum Arthropoda; class Insecta; order Phasmatodea; family Bacillidae; genus Bacillus; species Bacillus rossius. The sequence goes on from NC_086330.1 coordinate 87,705,779, forward strand.
TCCAATGGACAGACACATCAATTGATGTCATGTCTATTCCGGAAAATTCACCCACAGGCTACATTATCGAGTGTGATGTGGAGTACCCTCTCGAACTCCACGAAAGTCACAAAGACCTGCCATTTCTTCCCGTAAATCAGTGTCCGCCCGGCTCAAAGCAATCAAAGCTGATGACAACGCTGGAAAATAAAGAGCACTACATCGTTCACTACAAAAACCTACAGCAAGCAGTATCGCATGGTCTAAAAATCATAAGTATACATAAAGTTCTTCAGTTTGAGCAGTCGGCATGGTTGGAGCCCTATATTCGGCTGAACACCAACAAGCGCAAAGCAGCAGCCAACGAGTTCGAGAAGGAGTTCTTCAAGCTCGCTGTGAACTCGACATTTGGCAAACTGATGGAAAACAAGAGGCGGAGGCTCAAAATGGAGTTGGTGTGTTCTGAGAAGAGATTTAAGAAGTTGGTGTGCCGTCCGTCCTTCAAGGACCGCACGATGTATGAGCCAAACTTGAGTATTGTCCACCTGAACCATGAGACCATTGTTTTCGACAAGCCGATCTATGCCGGACTCGCAGTACTTGATCTATCAAAAACACTCATGTACGACTTCCACTATAATAATATGAAACCGAAATACCAGGAAAATATTCATCTGGCATATATGGATACAGACAGCTTTGTGTATGAGATTCAGACACAGGACTTCTACCATGATCTAAGAGCCGACCCTAAGTTCATGTCTGAATTCGACACCAGCTGCTACCCTCCTGACCACCCATGCTTCTCCCCCATCAACAAGAAAGTTGTTGGCAAATTCAAAGATGAATGTGGGGGAGAAGTAATGAGCGAGTTTGTCAGTCTGCGGGCCAAACTCTATGCATACAGGTGCGGTGGCAAGGTCGAGAAGAAGGCTAAGGGCATCCAGCGTTGTGTGGTCAAAAACCACATCACATTCGGTGATTACCTGGATGCCCTGCAAGACCATCGCACAAGGAGGGTAGGTGTTAGAGCCATACGGTCGAGAAAGCATGTACTGTATAGCGAATACAGCAATAAGCTAGCCATAACATGGGAGGATGACAAACGTTTAATCTGTGAAGACGGCATCCGCACGGTCCCCCACGGCTATATCGGAGGCGACGAATAATTTTTTTTTTCTGTAAATAGTTTTTTTTTAAATAGTTTGGTAGTTTGGTTTCTGTTTCTATTCGTTGTATAGTTTCCATTTTTTGTTTTATAGTTTTCATTTTGTTGTAAAGTTTCAATTTTTTGGTGTATAGTTTATTTTTGTTGTATAGTTTCTGTTTCAGTTTATGTTCTGATACTTATAAATGTCTTAGAGAATGGTAAAATGTAATTATACGCAGACAATAAAAATATCTGCTTCCATGCAGCTTTTTAAATACGAGTATGCAAACATGAGAAGAGAATATTACTTGTGAGTTAGGTCTCTGAAAAAATTTCTGGTGCCATCCGGTAGCGACTTTATGAATTAAAGATGGCGATGGTGGCGCGCTCCGGCGGTAACTTTAAGAATTAAAGATGGCGACGGTGGCACACTCTGGTAGCAACACTAGGAACTAAAGATGGCGATGGTGGCGTCATCTGGTATCGATTGTATGAACTAAAATATGGCGACGGTGGCGCCATCTACCATCCAACTTGAGAACCAAGATGGCGGCGCCTCTGGCAACTAATTTTTGAATTTGGCGCGCGATACTAGCGACATCTACCAGCCAACTTGAGAACCAAGATGGCGGCGCCTCTGGCAACTAATTTTTGAATTTGGCGCGCGATACTAGCGACATCTACCAGCCAACTTGAGAACCAAGATGGCGGCGCCTCTGGCAACTAATTTTTGAATTTGGCGCGCGATACTAGCGACATCTACCAGCCAACTTGAGAACCAAGATGGCGGTGCCTCTGGCAACTAATTTTTGAATTTGGCGCGCGATACTAGCGACATCTACCAGCCAACTTGAGAACCAAGATGGCGGCGCCTCTGGCAACTAATTTTTGAATTTGGTGCCATCTGGTAGTCTGTGCTGGAATTAAAGATGGCGATGGTATAATAATAATTTGAATTTCATGCATTTGGGAAGGCAAAGACACCCTCCCCCCTTTTATCATAAAACTTGACGTCAGTACGTGGCATATATAGATTATTTATTCCACCATATCCCAATTGGTCTCGTGGTCTAGTGGTCAAGGTGTCCGCCTCGTAACCACGACATCCTGGACGTTTTCACGTCCCATGGATCGAATCCCAGCCTCGTCACTGAAATTATTTTAGTTAAAGAAAAAAAATAAAATAATCCCTGCTGCTATCTGGTGGCGACCAACAGAACTATATGACGTCGCAAGATGGCTGCCTCCAGCAGATGGAAACAAGATGGCGGCCTGCAGCAGACGAAACAAGATGGCGGCCACCAGCAGACGAAAACAAGATGGCGGCCACCAGCAGACGAAAACAAGATGGCGGTTGATGTTTACATCGAATTTCAAAGTTCGAAAAAAAAAATTCAAATCCAAGATGGCGCCCGTGACACAAAGTGCAACGGTGACGTCATGATTCGAAGTTGGTGGAAATTTCTAGAAATACAAAATGGCGGATGGATTAGCATGGATTGGCATACAGATTAGCATGGATTAGCATAGATTAGCGTAGATTGGCATGGATTAGCATAGATTAGCATACGGATTGGCATAGATTGGCATAGATTAGCATAGATTGACAAGGTCAAGGTCAAAGGTCATGATGACGTCATCCAAGATGGCCGCCGATGACGTCATCCAAGATGGCCGCCGATGACGTCATCCAAGATGGCGGGCTCCTGGCTCCTGCGCCTGTGCTTGAACCCCCCATTTCCAACTACTGTAACGGGACATTTTTTCGTGCGTACATGGCTGATGAACATAACGGGACACTTTTTCGTGTGTGCATGGTCGAAGGAAGTGACATAATCCCCGAATCCCCCTCCCCCCTCCCCTGTCCCAGAACGAACCAAATACATCTACTCTTCGTATTCCCATTAATTTTAGTATGATTCAAATATCTATCTCTATGCAAGCCTAATATTTTCTTTTGATTTGCCGGATTAAAATCATGTTTATTCTTTAGTTTCTAATATTTTCTTAAAATTTTTGACAATAAATGAAAAGTGAATTTTGATATGTCTACAATTATTTTTAAACATGACAGTGTTTTTTTTATCGTTTACCATGGTTTAAAACTACTCACAGAAATCTATTTAGGTGTTCTAAATTGTAATGCAAAGATTAGTTTAGCGTTATAAATGTTTCTGTAAGTATTTTTAGTAATTTTAAAGTAGTCATTAGTTGTGAAAGAACCATTCGGATTGGTTGAAAGATCTAGGAGATGATTGCATAAACTGGCGACCAAATGTTAGGTATAAACAGTTTGTTTTAAGCCATTTTTTAGAAGCAGTAGTGTATGCCATCTGTCCTGTTCTGAATACACTTTTGTGAAATGTGATTCATTAGTAAAGGACAAAGTAGTATATACTATTCCAATGAAAGATATTTATAACATAAATGTGGAGATATTAACGAAAAATTATGTGAAGTATATTATAATAATGCTGTTATCAGCCCACTCCTGAGTACCCTCCCGTTCTCAGCCATCGTTGCACTTATCGTTGACTTCTGAGCGTTAAGCTAGAGTCACAATACCACGACGGTCATGACACGACAGGCCCAACACGCTCAGTAGCCAATCGAATACAAGGTCGCCGTGACGTCAACACGACAAAACACGCGCCCCGACGGCCCGCAAGAAGTAGATTATATTTCTAACTTCGTCGTGTTGACATCCGCACGACGGAAAGGAAAATGTAAACTTTACAGAACTGAAGTTCAAAAATATTTACCTATTACGTAAATATTTATGTTGAAAAATGAAATTATGTGTTAAGTTTGGATACACTTTCACGTTTGCAGTGTGACTTCAACTGTTTATTAAGTTTATTTTTAATTTTTAGCATAGATAATAGCCCCTTATATACATATCCGTAACTTGCTTGTATTTTAAACAAACTTAATATCACTTTATGCAATAAAAAAATTAATGTTATATTGTTATGCACTTCAGCTATAGATGGAAATAAAAGATTCCTATAGATACTACATTGTTTTTAGTGCATTATGTACTGCATTTTATGGACGCATTTGGCTTGGAATGATTAGCTGACAGTCATATTAGAGTTCGTTGCGTTAATGTTGACGTTGTATTGTTGCCCTACGCTATTAACACTGTCGTTCTGAAACGATGTACGACGCTAAAACGGATTTATCCTGTCATGTTGGTCGTTAACACTTTGCCTTAGCTCTGATTACGTTAACACCTCGACTAACCATATCGACTGTAAATAAATGTCATCTTAATAGAAACCTCTTTAATGCAAAATTTTTGAGGTATTAATATATTTTTGACGTGAAACGAATTAAAAATTACACCGAAACTACGGGTACCCGAACTGAAATTTGTACCGTAACGTAAAGGTCTTTATCGTCCTGCCTTAATGATTCCATAACTATTAGTAACAAAGACGTAAGTGCTGGGTCATTATTTAACGTATATAGTCATCTTGCTAATACGACCTTGAGTTTGCGTCGCGGGCGGGCGGGTTGGCGCGGATTGGTCACAACCGGCGCTCTCGCTCCTTCCTACTCGGTGCAGCTCGTGACTCAGACGTGACAGCGCGGTGGTTAGTGTGTTTGTGTGTAGAGTTTATTTAGGTCGATCATTTAAGCCAAAAAGAGTGTATTTTAGACAGTAGCTATAGGTAGAAATGTAAGGTAAATATAAAAGGTATTGAAGCACCATATGCCAGAGGAGGCCGTGGCCCCAGTGTCCGGCGCCGAGCAGCGAGACTGTCTCTGGAGCGAGGCAAGCACCACGGCTCGCCGTCACCTCTACCGCTGCTGTGCCTGCTGAGTGGAGGTCACACTCAGAGCGACTCGCTACACAGACCAGCGGCCGCGTGTCCCGACACAGCCACACACATGATTTTTCGTCCGCCTAATCTCGCCAGATGCCAAGGTACAGACCCCGAGGTCCGGGCGGGCATGTTGCTGCTCGCCTGGCGCGAGCGGGGGCTCGGAGCGTGGGAGGGGCGCGGCCACGTGGTGTTGCCGAGTGTTCGGAAGAAGCGAGTCGCTGGAGTTCGGGAAGTGTTGATGAAGCCACGGAGCGAGGCGGACGGATCAATAGAGGTTGTCGGCGACACTCGGAGCACACGCGCTGCTTGCGGCGAGCTGACGAGGTCCTGAGCACGCCTCCGCCACTCTCTCCCTCGTTCCTGGCCGAGCCTCGACGTGGCTCTTGGTTCATCGGCCATCTGTCTGGCGTGGGGAAACTAGGTTCATCATCACCTCTGAGTGGGATTTGAAACATGTATCATCTATTCGGTACGAAAATAAATCTTTTAAAAGCGTCAGAAACCTTTGAAAGATAGATCGAGTGTGACAGAATTAATCAAATTTTATGGGGCATCAATATTTAAAATAAAAATGTAATCACCTATCATTATATATATGAATACATTAACATTATTTTTGCAATCCCTGACAAAGGAACTAAACATTCACTTCTTAGAGAGAGTCCAATGTGTATACTCATAAGTTATGTGTTGATGTTAGTTTATATGTTGCTCAAAAATTAAATACCATGTAGATGAACAAATAGTAGTCAAAAGTTATAAATTGAATAAGTTTTGTCGACTAGCCAAAACGGTAAAGCAACTATGTGAAAACTCGTAATTCAGGAATTTGTGGGATAGTGCAGTTTAAACGTGGCAACAGCAAACAAATTTAAATTAAAAACAAATAAACTATTTATCATTAATAACCACTGATTATAACTTCTGCTAACGATAATATTAATAACTAAATGAATTTCAAACAAATTCAACTCTAAATTTTACACCTACATCTAACATTTACACTTCATATCTCGTGAAAGTTACGTTCAGTTGCAACTATATAAAATACATTACCATACTGAATACTAAACATAATAAATATTTTCCAGAAGATTTACACTCTCTTAAATCTTATTATTTTTTTCTGCCCTGCCACGGGTTATCAGAGTAAGAGCAGAAAACCATAATCAGCACAGTCATTATAGCCAAAGACAAAATTAGACAACTATATTAATACTAGCGTTAAGAATAACATTAGTTTTCCTAATTACAATATTGCTCTGAAACCAATGGATAGTGAAAGAGGAGTTACAAACTTTTACAATCGCTTACCACGAGTAACGAATATGCCATAATAAGAGCTAAATCAAAGTCAAATAAAAAATATCATTATAACTTGAAAAGATCTGCCTTAAGCATAACTACAAACATGAAACGTGCAATGGCCAGCCCTGCTAAGTTACGACCAGATATTGGACTGCGCGCGTGGACACTGCATTCAGACTAAGATCTAACTCTCGTCTTTTCAAACCTTACGTTCCAAATTAAGCCGTTTAAAATCACGAAGTGTACACGCAAAAGATCGATAGGTTCCATGGGAAAGCTTAAAAATTAAAATGGCTTTTTGTCGAAACAAGAATTTTTGTGAACAGTTACACACTCAAAGAAACAAAATGGGAAATAGAAAAAATTAAACAAACGTATAACTTATATGTACTAACCCATCCTCGAACTTCAACTCAACAAAACCCCGAGGGATACCACAAAATACGAAGCGTGTGTTTTAAAATAAGTATCGTTGGGAAATAAAAAAGAACAATGAGACTGTTCTTAACAAATTTATTTTTACATGAATGCCCGTACCTTAATCTACGTTTTCACATAATTTCCAATAATATTAAGGGAACTTATCGTATCGTACAACCAGCTTTTGGATCTCATCCTCGTAGAAGTCTGCCGCTTGATTTAACAACCATCGAAACTTAAGGAGACTCATCAGATAACGACAAAATAGTAAAATGTCTGTTCTCTTTTATTTTTTCGTCAACTTTCTGCACCAAATCTTCAGTATTGACCGAAGATCACCCACTTCTTCCGCCATCATGAACATTTGTATGCCGTACCATTCCATCGGCCATAATGTTTTCTCCATACAATTCACTGATCTGAAAATGAATTTCAGTTGCTTTCACGCCTTTAGCACAGCGTTTTTTTTTTTCACAGTCGGAGATATTCTCAATCGTTGGATGTAATTTAAATACTCACAAATAAACGTATAGTTGGTCGGATGTTTCCTCAATGGCGTTGTGGCTTGACTATGGATGTAGGTAAACAGCCCGCATGCGCGGAATGCCAAGCGCAGCACTGCAGCGGCCGAATTTCAAAACCACACTTACTTAAAGAACACCCCTCGTACGATGATCCCGTAGATTAACACGTCATTCTGACGAGCTCAGGCAGAAGAAGAATGAGCGGAGCATTACACCCTCTGCGCATGCGCACAGGGGCAGGAGTTCAGGAGGCTGCGACACACAGGAGGAGGAAGCATTGATTAGGAAGACAGTCACACAGCGGTAGTCGATGAAACCCAGCGCGCAATACAAACATGACGTACCAGCTTCCTCACCACCGGCTTAACAAATCTACACTACAGTGAATTATGTATTTCGTAAGATTATATCCAAAACCAAACACATATTATTGTTGTTGTATTGTTGCGGCCACATATTTTCAGTGTGTGTCCCAAAGCGGTGTAAGGTAGTCATATACCGTAACATAAGTGGCAAACTTCTGGTACTTTAAATACAGAGTGTACATAAAATAATGTCCCAGTTTCAATTGTATATTAGAACAGTTTAATGTAGACTATTTACAACAAATCATACATCAAATTGAAGGTAAACTAAACCTCTTGTTATCATCAATTTTCACTATGTGCACCTTTAGTTATACGGAAAATATCCAACCTAAAGTCCAATTCTTCCCACACTTTGGTTAACAAGACCGGAGTAATGGAAGAAATAGCTTCTTCAATTCTGTGTTTCAAATCTGGCTATTCATATGGTAGCATCGAACGTAGACAAGATCTTTTATAAATCCCCAAAAGGAAAAAAAAATCGCATGACGTTATGTCAGGTGAACGTGAATGCCAGCGAAAAAGAGCTCTGTCTTCTCGATCATTACGACCAATCCAAAGGTCAGAGGCTTAGACGTTCAACCTCTCTCGTACAAATAGATTCCAATAGAGGGTTCCAGCCTGTTGCTAAATAAAGTTTACAGGTTCATCCTCTACTTATTGGGAAAAGAACAATTCTTTCGCGCTGCAAGTGAGAAAACAACAAAGGAATACTCCCGCATGTGCTTATCAGAAACGGTTTGAGTTACTCTTTAATTGTAACCTTGAACCAACATTATAGGATTCTTTCAGTTAGTACTTTTAAAATTTATAACTGGGGAATTTGTTTTATGGAAATACTGTATTTACGCATGTAACAAGGTTGGCGGAGAGAATCAGTAATCTTTGGCTTTAACACAAATATTATAATTTTTTTAACGGAACCAGACTTCAACCTTTAACTATCGGAAGCGTTGTACACTTCATATTTCAAGCTTTGAGATAGTTCGCGTTTTTGTTTGACTTGACATGTGTTTCCTGCGCCTTTGGTTACTTGTTAAATATCTTTAAATGCTACTACTTAAAGTTAACAAACATTCCTGAATTAACCAACAGAACTTTGGAAAGTTTTAACCCAAAGCTTTTAAAGAACGACTTAACATGTTTCATTGGTGCAAAAAACTTAAAATATTTAGTGAGGTCCCAGAATTCAAAGTTTAGGTGAGCGCCATTAACTACTGTAATTATTTTCGCCTTGATACCAGACATTAATTTGGATATGAGTTTTTTTTTAAATTATTTGGCACGATTATATTCACGTCAGCTGATACAAATCCTAAACTGGTGCGTGACCTTGATGTAGTTCGTGGAAGTGACAGATGAGTCAGTGGGTAACCAGTCGAATGGGAGCTGGCGCAAGTGCACACTTGCGTGACTAAAATAATATCAGTTTTTCCTTGAGCTATAGAGAATACCTGAGAAATTGTTCTAATACTCAAGAAACATTTCTAAGTGACCACGCCATTCGTGCAAATGTGAACATGACAGCAAATTTAGACATAGAAGAGTTAAAGTCTTTAACTTAACTACGCTATTCATGTCACCAGCATTGGTTAGTGTTTTGCTATACGCACTTATATTGAAATATTTATACAAGCCCTTTAAAAACCAATGCGTGACAATTTTATGCATTTTTATACAAATTGTTTGTCTGTTTATATTACAATAATTTTTATATAAATTTTTTCAATAAAATTAATTGTTTTTGGTAAATATAGGTCCAAGCTAATATCTTCTGGCGAAAGGACCTTATAGTGTTTTATATATTTGTGAGATTATGTGTTATAAACCTTTTTTAATGGTAACGCGCAAATTTGATCCCTAGTAAAAAACTACCTCTGAGGAGACTTCTTTGGTTATTCTGGGATAAAACCTGCCAAACCGGGAATATGGTTTGCTTTAAGCTTTCCTAAAATTTGTTTTTGTAATAGGCCTAAACATTAAGATTTAGCCTCCCGGCTCGGCCTCGAAAGCTGATTGTAAATTAAGGGAGATAACTCTTGAATCACTTACAGTAAAAATATGCTATTAAAAACAAACCGAAATAGATGCGAGTGGAGCTCCAAAGTATGAGTGTCAAGAATTTAAGCCAATAAGCCAATACCTGAAATGTGAGAAAGAACACAGTGCAATGGCTGCTTCGCTGTTTACTAGCCCCCCAACAGCCACCACAAGTGCGACACACGGCTAGAATAAAACAAAATATAAAAAAAACCGCAGCTCAACTACCCATGAAACAATAATCCCTAGTGCGGATGCCACCCAAAGAATAAGAAATATATGGTCCAAAAGGGCTGCTGTATAAAATAAAATATTGAGCAAAAAAGGTATATATTCACTTTTAAATAGATTTATACATACCGCTGAAATTGATTTTCCACCAGGTCGTGGATTTAACTCAATGCCAAATACTTTACAGGAAAACCAGGCTAAATACCTTACTACTATTTTCATAAGGCTTTGTCAAACGATAAAAATTACTTTCGCCATATATGAAGTTAACATTTCTTACTTTAATTAAAAATATATTTAAAAGTGATGAAATGAATATATAGATTAAAATTGAAAACGGGACAATGTGCGTAACGGGACACTTTTTCGTGCGTGCAGCCGGCGTTTATCGATTTATTGGACGTTGTCACGTAAAAAAAAAACTCATCTGATCACCTGGAAAATCACGCACCAAACGCACATGCTATTTCACCACAAAATATTGTGAATATTAATTATCATTCCAAAAATGTCATAATTGGCATCAATGTTCAGTTACTTTCGCATGCAAAGTTCCTGAACAAATTTTATGACGCACACGTAGTTTCATGCATGTAAAATCACGTGACTTGTACACATTCATTGACTCAAAATTCCTTCTGCAGTGAAATAACTCAAATAATAACAAAATGGAATCAGACAGACTTACGTTAGGTAGACTAGTTGCATCTCGTGAATGGAGATCGCCCACGCAGCTCCCAAGGTCTCTCGTTAGCAGGCGGCAAGGCTCCGCCGCAGAACCACCAGTCTTCGTGAGAGGAGTTCGCCAGTTTCCCGCTGGTCCCACTGAGCGCTGCGCTCGCTGCTGCACCGACCGAGTCACCTTCCAGGGTCCTGGCCGTGGCGCCTCTGTCCCGTGCTCGCCGCCTCAGCAGCGGTGGTACAAACAAACTGTCCCAAACTCCGTTAACAAACGATCGTTCTTTTAAACACATTTACAAAGTGGCAGCAAAATAAACCCTCCACTGAAAAGAAAATTACAAATTTAAAACCAAATTACAAAGCAACAATTCTAAACTACGAAGAAGAAGCCTCTTGGATGAGACTACTTCGGGCGTTCGCCAACCTTCCCTCTCTTCTTTCTCCACCCCACCTTTCCTTCTTCTCTGGCCTGACGTTACATTGTTTTGTATTTGTGTTGGTTCCTTCCCCTCTTGTGCCTTAGCGCAGGCGTAGTGGCGCCTCCGCCAGGCATACGTTATGGATGTTCCTAGAGAACAGGCTTCTGTCTTAGTCGCCAAGTGTCTCTCCTTGTCTGAGGTCTTGAGTGTGTTTATGACCCTTGGCGATGGGAACGTCCGACTTAGCATGGCCTGTGCTTCTGTAAGTCTAGTTCGTCATTAGCTTGCTTGGTGCAGTTCAGTTTCTGCTCTTTTGTTTTTACTAATCTTTTGGTTGCCACTGTAAAAATTTAAATGAATTTAATCTGTTTGTGTGCTATTGCATGGTAATGCCCAATTCATCTACTGAAGTTGACGAACATGGTGTAAGGCCATGTGAAGTAGGGGCGTGTTCCGGGCGCTTGTAGATACCTTAAGTTGAAGAGATTACTTTCATGCACTAATAATTTTGCCCTTGTTTTGGCTTAAACATTATTTCTTGCTATTCGTGTAGATTTTGCAGGATTCATGAGCATAGTTGGGGCCTCTTGTTGTGCCCATTTGACACGTGTTTTGGTGACATAGCCGAGTCATGTAATACCATAACTACGTATTTTTGCCGCTTTAGAATGATTCTTTCCCTGGAGCACGTAGCTCATATAATCACTGTTAATATGCTGATTGTTACTTGTTTCCTATTTATACATACCGCGGTACGTTTGATTTGGATCCTATAAAATCCAGTTAGGATTCGTTGTATTGTTTTGTTCCTGCTTTGTACAGTTCATGAATATTCTAGTTTTTAAATAATGTTTAGAATCACGCTTTATCATTAGGGACTGGAAAAATTCGTGGTTTCATTGACCACTAGGATAGACTCCACGATTCTCTATGTACTCGGGCAACTATCACCTGGTCATTGGCTACCGACTCGGGGCACCTGTTTACTGCGATTCTTATGATTTGATACTTCTTTTGTTGAGTGTTCGCCATTGGCTCAGAGTCCTTCAGGTAAATTGCGGTCCAATCACAGACGCAACAGTAAGCTAAACGAGTTTGGATTCCAGCCTGTATCGAAAGGAATCCGCGAATTTTTCCGGTCTCTATTTATCATGCATGTGTTGAAACTACGTGCTGTAAATGTCAATTAAGGTACTTGACATTTAACTTTTGGACATGTTAGGTTTTGCGCCATTTTTTTAACCCGAGTTTGAAATTTGATATTTATACTAGCACACATGACTCTCAATTGAAATGCATGACTCTTCTATCCGTTATGAGAAAACTTCACATGGTTTTTGTATTTTAACGTAAATTGCCAAGTAAGTTTGCGTGTCGCTTAGATGCACGTAATTAATTTTTTTACCTGCTTAATAGTGTATAAACTCTTATTTCTTAACTGTGATGTATTTTGCCTCATCATTATTTGGACGTAATCGTTTGGAGTTATCATGGTAACGCTTTATGCATGCATGTTCTTTGAATCTAAGCCAGAGGGCAAATGTTATGGCAAATCATGTTTATATGAATGTTTAACTTTGAGATTATTATTAAATCATGCTATTGCTGTTTTTATCTGAATCTAGCGCCGTCTTCATTCCTGCTTTTCTTAAAATTACCTTAATTTCTACACATGCCTTAATGCCCTGCGGAGTAGTACCAGAACAAGTTCTCTGTTGTCTCACGTTCGCCGCAGGTTTGTAGGCTGCCGGGATCTGTGGGTCCCAGGAGGCTACAACTTTATATTTTAATATAATCTACTGGCACCAGAAGTATTTTTTTTTTATATTTAACATCTTTGGGTTACAATTTGTGAGTAAAACATTTTAGGTTAAACCCATAAAGGAATCAGCAGCATCTTCTATATTACCAGTTTTACAAAGTATTTATTTACAAAATCTTTTATGTTAGTTGCAGCACGTCACGATTTCCACAGCTAACAAGTTGGTGTGTAATTTTAATACAATAACAAATTCAGAAAGACCAACACCCGATCCAATAAAAGAAACATCAGTAGTGATTTATTTAATATTTAGCTATTTAGTAAATAAAATTAGCTTTCAAAATAAAAACATATGCATAGAAGTGAAGTTATGAAAGATTTGTTGGTTATGTAATTATGGGTTAAGTATGCTCTATAGGTTGAAGATATTTATTAAAGTAGCAAGTAAAATGTTTGCCTACATATCGAGGACGTTAAATATGATGATTACAAAGAATATAACTGCAAATGAAACTGTAGCATACTTCGCGTGCCCTATAGACTATTGGAAGACTTGAGTCGTTTACCCAACCCTTTTTTCATCATTTTTAATATTAATTGTAAGCATTATTTTGCGATCTGGTTATTTGTAAATGATGTTTTAGGTTTATTTTAGCTTTTTAATAGTTACGGCCTTTTATTTTGATGTTGGCATAGTTTTCTCACTATTTGTATTTAAAATTTTTTAAAAATTATTTATAAACCTCAAGTTTATAAATAATTTATTAATTTTTTAAAAATTTTTAAAAGAGCTTTGGAAGGCTGTTTATATTTTGATTAATGTGTGGAACTCTGCATGGAACCCGAGTTTTCCTCCCACGCCGCTAGAGGGTCTATTTGTAATTGGGAAGGGGGGGGGGGGGGGGGTAAGCGGAAGACTGCCATATCGGAAATATACCATAATGGAGGTATTCCGCCTGGCGTTCTTCGAAAAAGGCGGAAAAGTACCATAACGTAAATTTTCCATAAGTTCAAAGGACGAGGCGAAATTATACCATATATCCTTATACACTCCATGGAATGAGTACAGCTGCTTTGCTCTCGAAGTAGTGTATAGAATACGTCGCTAGGTAGCACTGTTAACCTCCTAGCTGTTTCTTAGGTTAACTTAATAGTCTACAGATAGAGCTTCTGACGGTTACTTTCTGTAGTTCCAGTCATCTTGAGTTCAACTGAAAACGAATTTTACGATATTCCATTCACGAAAGGGAAAGCGGGGGCGTTATAATGAAAGTTAAAAAAAAATATTAATAACTGTTCAGGCTATAATGAATAATAACATTAATATGTAGGATTCTACACGGGTTTAATAAGATTGCTGATGTTGACAGAAATATTCTTTTGTTATAGAAATCGAATAAGCGTTGTAAAAAACATAACCACAATTCTTTGTTTGTCAATAACCTCATCAGCATTTGGTTTCAATCAGGGTCTTAAGTATTTAAAAAAAATGAAAAAAGATTTTAGCTAACCAAGTATTAATTTTTATAATTGTCACTACATTATAAATTAAAAGTTATATCTAATCTAATATTGTTTCCTTATGCATAGCTGTTCATTGCTGAGAATACAACAATTAAACTTGGAGTTCAGTTTTCGCACGTAGATGACGATGACATTTATTTTCTCTCCTTTTCAATTCTCGATTTTCGATTTATTACATTCTTTGACTATTATTTAACCTCTGAATTTGCAAACCTCCAGTTCGAAAGATTAAAATCAGAAGAAAAAGAATAAATTTTACAAATTAATTATAATTAATTTAATAAATTGTATTTAATTTAATTATAGAGGTCATAATGTATTGTCTCCATTTATTTTTAATTGCTCTAAATTAAATTATTTATAAAGTATTAGCCAATTTTTTTAATTAGTTTAGTAGTATATAATAGTTCCTCCGAGATCAGGCTTCAGGCTGAGGAGCCAAGGAGCTGACCGCCATATTGGATTGTGACGTCACGGCGGCCATCTTGGATTGTTGTGACCTTGACCTTTGACCTTGACCCCGACGGCCATTTCTGATCCGCCATCTTGGATCCGCCATTGTGGATGACGTCATTGTGTTCTAGAAAATTCCGGCGATGTGTTTTCCGCAATTTTGAATTATGACGTCAACGTTGCATTTTCCGTTACGGTCGCCATCGTTAACTTTTTTATTTATTATCCGATTTTAATAAAAAATTTTTTTAAAAATTATGAAAAATTCAAATAATAAAATTTTAATAAATTATTTATAAAAATCATACATTAACGACACGGAGTTCGGAGTCCTCGGTTCAAACCCGACGAGAACAAAAAAATAAAAATGGCGGCCGATCCTTCCCTCACAGTGGACGCAGGCAGACTGACCCCCACCACTTTTACCAATGCACATATACCATCAGGTAGTATGACGTCATGTCCGCCATCTTGAAAATACGTAATTATAATGCTAGAGATTCGGGAAAAAATTTAAAAATCATTAAAAAAATTAAATAATAGAATTTAATAATAAAAATCTTAAAAACTACTGTTGCACGTATCGTTATGGTCGCCATCTTGGATTATATCATTGTAGCATGTTTCGTTACACCCGCCATCTTGTCTTCATATGCTGGAGACCACCATCTTGTTATCGTCTGCTAGAGTTTGCTAATACCATGTTAGTATAATTATCTGGTCACCACACCTTTGACCTTGACCTTGAAATTTGACCTTGTCCTTGAACTTTGACCATGACCTTGAAAATTTGACATTGATCTTGAACTTTGACCTTGACCTTGAAATTTGACCCTGACACTGAGACTTGACCTTTACCTTAAAATTTGACCTTGACCTTGAACTTTTACCTTGAACATTGAAATTTGATCTTGACCTTGAACTTTGACCTTGACCTTGAACTTTGACCTTGACCTTGAAATTTGACTTTGTCCTTGAAATTTGACTTTGTCCTTGTCGACCATCATGGATCCGACATTTTATGTTCAGTACATGCTACCAGGAGCTACCACCTGCTGGAGTACACCATCTTGTGTGTGTACTCGTATTATAGAGTACATTTCCATCTAAATAATTTTATTCTAACCCGCTACAGTGCAGTAATCATTTATTACCGAGGAGCCCCCCGCCATCTTGAAATTCAGCCGCCATCTTGGAAATCCGTAATTATTTAGCTAGGAATTCGGAAAAAGTTCCAAAATTCATGAAATAAATCACTCATTAATTACATATCGATTCGATCCGCTCCAGTCCTTGATTCGATCCTCGATTATGCATTAATGTTTAATTTTATGGAAAAAAAATAATTTCAATAAACCATTTTCAACATTCTTAAAGAGACTTTAAATCCTCTACTACCACCACCCTACCAGACATCAAGACCACCATATTGGAAATTCGTAATTGTAATGCTAGAGATTCGGGAAAAAGTTCAAAATTCATTAAATAAATTTCTAATCTATATACCGATTGATAAGATCGACTAAAGTCCTTGGTTCGATCCCTGGTCGATACAAAACAACTTTAATTTTAAAAAAGTACCAGAAAAGTGGCAGGTTCGAGAAATAAAACACCACAAGTTCTTTTACAAACATAATATTTAATACATTAATTTTATCCTACTACAGAATCACTTGCGATAGCCAGCAATCTCATAAACATTTAGTCCTGCATAGACGTGCAACGACTACTTCTTAGCTCCAACAGCTCCAAATGGCTCCAACAGCTCCAAATGGTCCCAAAAGCTCCAACTGCCTTTTCTTTCAACAGCTCCAATGATATTGGGCTACATTGCTACAAGTCTAAGAGACTTCGTGGCTACAAGGCTACGAGTCTAAAAGGATCTAGCCGGTTCCGAGTTATACATGGCTGCGAGACTGCATGACTAAAAGACCGCATGGCTACGAAACTACATGGCTATGAAGCTACATGGATACAAGTCTACTCGGCTCCAACACGCAATGTACGCAATGTACGTGCAATACATACAATTTACACACAATAAATGTAATGATTACACAGTACACACAGAAAACGGAACGTACACACAGTACACACACAGTAAATGGAACGTACACACAGTACACACAGGAAACGGAACCTACACACAGTACACACAGGAAACGGAACGTACACACAGTACACACAGGAAACGGAACGTACACACAGTACACACAGGAAACGGAACGTACACACAGTACACACAGGAAAACGGAATTTACACACAGTACACACAGGAGACGGAACGTACACACAGAAAAACGGAATGCACACACAGTACACACAGGAAAACGGAATTTACACACAGTACACACAGGAAAACAGAATGTACACACAGGAAATCGGAACGTTCACACAGTACACACAGGAAACGGAATGATCACACATACAGTAGCGGAAACACACACACACACAGGCTTAGTTAGAAATCAGGATACAAGAAATAAATCATACTTTTTTAAAATATAAATAATTCATTTCATTTTTCAATAGTACACGCATGACAGTTAATCAAATGATTATTGTATGTAGCCAGCTTTTCGCAGTTCGTTAAGTATGGACGATACTTCCTCAATATGCGAGTAGTTTCCTCTACGAACAGATGCCACCAACAGTCTTAGCCGGTCAAACATTATGTTTGGATCTTTCCATGATGTGAAATCAATCGCTTCTGCCACCATCTTCTTTGCTTGTTTATTATAAATATTATTACCTCTGTTGTCTTCCGTTTTAACACCAACCTCAGGGTTACTTTCTTTATCGAGACAGTGATCATCACAAGCTTGATCAGATTTATTTAATATATCTCGTCGTTTCCATCGCTTCGGCCTCAGGACACCACCACATTCATCGATCTTGTCAGCTTTATGTTCTGCATTACAGTCTTTACCTTTGTAAACAGCCTCAGAGTCACTGTAGCAATCACCGTAGAAAACAACGTCTTCACCCAGATTACTGCAAAAACTCGATATCGTTGATGTCGAAGTGTCTTCATCGCCTTTATGCTTCCTTTTTAGGAGACCATCATTTTTACAAAGTATGGAGGATATGCTAAATATAAGCTTGAATGTATTCTCACTTATCACGGTGTTGATACCTTCATTATTTTCAGTCTTCCCGAAGCCATCATCATCTATCAATTTATGTTCTTCGTCACGATCGACGTGTTACGGCTTCCATCTTTTCTATATTAATAATATTATTTATCTTAAAATCTCCGCATCCGTGTCACTATCGCAGATTCAAATCATCATCATCATAGCTGTCATCAATATTGTCATGAGCTGCATCAATATCACACATTTTATGATATCGTTTCCTCATTTCAGTTGTCAGAGATTAACCACAATCTATGATCTTGTGAGCTCCATTCTCAATTTCTGTAAAAGCCTATGTGTCCAGTTTTATTATTTAATCTGTCAACCCATCATCACAAATTCAATTAAATCATCTTAGTATATAGAAAAAAAATCATCAAAGTTCCTTTCATTTAATCCTAGAAACCGCATCATCCTTTCCACCTATAGTTTAGTTTCTTGAGCCCAAGAGTCTTTCATTATATATACCATGCAGTGTTCTTCAAGAGATGTGGTATACCACCATTTCTACATACAAATCCATCCTATCAATGATTTGTTTACACATAAAAAAAACCTTCACGTTATTTTTACATGTTTTATTAAATTATCTCTTCGACTACAATAATTACCACACATAGTAATTTCTACAAAGAACACTTTGTCCAAGACATTTTAACCATCATCTGTCTGAAAACAACCATGTCTCATCTACATTACAAAGTAAACGAGGGTTAGAGGAGATAGGTCACTCATAGGGTAAGGAACAGGTGTTCGATACCTATTTCAGACATTGTACCATCTATGAATTTTTCTCAACTCATGTAGAAAAATATGTTCCAATGCATACGAATTTAAACTTATTCACGTGCCTCTAGTCAAAAGTACATAAATTCAAGCACGTTAACCTAAAAAAAAAATGCTCAAGGATAGAGGCAGAGACTACACGATCGAGACACGCCTACCATCACCAGAAAATGAACATTGACCCCTCGCGCGGGAATTACAAGCTAGCAGAATGATGCGACACTCATATGTTTTGCTCGAGACATGCATAAATAACGCCGCTAGCCTTTCAACTCATTTCACGTAAAACAACAGTGAAATCATAATCCAGCATACGTAAAGTACTTGCTGGATCCACTTCAAAGTATACATCACGGGTCCATAGCAGAAAATCAGCCTACGAATGTGTATCTTGCTACCTATAAAAATAAATGTGTAGCACATATACGAGAGGAGTCGAACTCCATATACCATACTCAATACTCTGATAATTATAAGCAGCAAAAAATTGTAAAATCAAGACCCCGGCCAGTATACATTCATTTTCCCATGTTGTAAAAATTCATGTTAGTAATCAGCAACCAAGGAGTGAGTAACTTGGACGAAGAACCGCTTTCCAAGTATCCAGAATCTTACTGATACAGCCCATCCAGTGCACCAGCATACTCCGAGGTGTGGTCAATTGATAAACATTCTTTAATTTTTTAATATCACCTCCGTAGTGTACACCAATATATGACAGGTTACTATTTAAGACCATAAATTTCCCACAAGTCTGTTAGTTTTATTTCTGGAAGTTATAAATTATTTCTCAAAAATAATAAATTAAGTTCCTATCAGATTTTCTCTAATGTTACGGCATTACCTGTACCTGCACTTTACCAAAACATCTCCCATAAAAATCTTAAGAATGCAGATGGCATACTCAGACAAAAACAATTTTAGCATTATTGGTAAAAAAAAAAAATAATACACACAAACAAGACGAAACGGACATTACAAATCCGGCCTCAATTACGTGTCACATGTAGTTTATTACATTAAGATGAATGAAGTAGGTTAAGAAAAATGTATTAAAAATTCTTTAATTCTATAATTTATTTAAAATTGTACATTTATACACAATAAAATCTGACATGGTATATATATCGTATACATTTCTCAGTTCATGCGACATTCATTTTTATTAAAATAAATTATTATAGTTCGTTTTAAGAGTGACAAAATACAAATAATTCATACAGATCACGATACATCAGATCAGGAGTGTAACACCTTAGAGGACCAGAAATTATGCTAGAAACCCGCCTTTACAAAATTTATAATGTTTTTTCAAGTAAAATTTTCGTGTAACCTGTATACCGCACTTCCAACACAGAAATTTTACACAGTCAAGATTTCTTCTGCAGCCATGCTTTTCATGGATGCGTGTACTTCGTAGTCGTTCAAATCGTTTACCACAGTAGCAGCACTGATACAGATATTCATCGCAATTACCATCGCTTCCCCACTGTACAACTTGCAAATGAACTTTGCTTTTACAATGCCTAATCAAATTACTTTTGTTTGTGAAATGTACACCACACGAGTCACACGGAAATGTCACACGATTAGCGTTTCTTCTACAGACATGATTTTCATGTCGTCTTGCATGTTGACGGTATTTAAAACTTTTGTCACAGTACGTACACAGACGTCTCATCGTTAGACCTTGAGTCACCGACGGCTCGGAAAGTATCTTACTTTCAATGTACACTGCTGTTGTAGGCGACGAAGTCCCGTATGTTGCATGAGCTGGAGATTTCCCAGTCGACATTGACAGATCATCTGTACTGGTTGCCAAAGAATCTGATGTATACACGACTGACGCAAAAGCTGGGAATTGCTCACAAAATGTTGTATTTACCAAATGCGGTGTAGTTGCAGGTATCGGAGTCTCCTCTGCGTTCGATAATGCACACATTGAAGTCTCTTGGAGTGAAGAGACAGTAGATACAGCCATCATCGGGATCTCTGGAGATGGTAGCCTCGTTACAATCGGAATCTCTGGAGCTGCCCTAATCGTTGTCATCGGGATCTGCTTCGTCATCATCACCTCCGTCGTCAGGGACCCCGGTGAAGTTGCGAGACCCTCCGTCAAGATCTCTACAGTCGTTGACCACGCCACCATTGGGATTTGTACCGATGTCGACGTTGCTACCATTGATTTCGGATACACATCAATATTCATATACAAGACTTATATGCAGACGAGCCAATCCATCAGATCTGCACTGTACCACTACAAGAGGTGAACTGAGGGACCTGCTGTCTAAGACTCGCTTAAATAACCATGTTCGCTTGTATAATACGCAAGTCAATACATCATCCATTGTAATTACTTAAAAAAATAAGAAATTCAAGGAATGAAAATTTAAATTATATATACAAACAACTAATCGCACAACCTACATACAAGGTTAATTTAGACTTAATAGAGGAGCAAGAGTCTGTAATCAATGGAACTTTCACAACCCAAACAAAATTTAAAGTAGGTACCCAAATTTAAATATTATTATGTACAACTACACATATCATCCAACTGACTCCAAATGACTACAACACATGACTAAAATAATTTATACGATACCAGGCTAGGTCCAAAGTCAATTTTTTTGTACCTCCCATCTACAGTTCAGAGGACCTTCAGTGTTGATATAGCTACAGCCAAGACATGTCCAGTACCATACATCATCAAAGCCTTCAAAGTCGATCCTTGTTAAGCCTTACGACAAAAGTCTCCGAAACAAGAGACCTACTCAATAAGTTTACTAGACATTTTAAGCTTGTCATAGCACACATCGATAAATATCTTCGTAAATAACCCAAAATATTATCAGACCACTAGCATTCGATTTATGCGCATACAGTAGGTCACCAACATATTCATCAATACATGTCCATTCTACATTAAGCTACTCACTTACTTATATCAGCCTACTCGACTACACTCAGCACACATAAACTAAAAGAAGTCAAATAACATCCTACTATTTATTTACATTCGAATATTTAACAGCATGCCGACTGCTAATTAAATAAGCCTGACAGTGAACATGTTAGCAAAGTTTACTTTTATATAGGACCAGGAATCCATTGAACCTTCAGAACCTAGCTACACATACACAGTGCTGGATGCAAGGAATTCTACACTCATTAGCCATCACTGACACTCATATTACATAATAGGCACTTGAGTCAACACTCATTTTCCATCATTAACATGTACACAAATGCAAATTAACCATCATCGACACTCACATTCCATAATATAATCTCAATTCGGCACTCATTTTCCATCATTGACACTCAATTCAACACTCACATTCCATAATATAATCTCAATTCGGCACTCATTTTCCATCATCAACACTCAATTCAACACTCAATTTACATAATCTAATCTCAATTCGGCACTCATTTTCCATCATCGACACTCAATTCAACACTCACTTTCCATCATCGACACTCAGTTTCCATATTCGACACTCAATTCAACACTCATTTTCTATAGTAGACACTCAGTTTCCATCATCGTCACTCATTTTCCATAATCGACACTCAATTCGACACTCATTTTCCATAATCAACACTGAATTCGACACTCATTTTCTATAATCGTCACTCAATTCGACACTCATTTTCCATCATCGACACTCAATTCGACACTCAAATTCCATCATCGACACCCAATTCGACACTCTTTTTCCATCATCGACACCCAATTCGACACTCATTTTCCATCAACGACACTCAATTCAACACTCATTTTCAGTCATCGATACTTAATTCTACATACTCTTTCCTTCTTCGACACTCATTTTCCATCATCTACATACAGTAAAATGGAAACTTTCCATCATCCACACACACACACACACAGATACATATATATATATATATATTCATACTCAACTCAATTCTTTAAAGTAGCAAACACACGAACTTTATTAGGGCATGAATAACGACACATTTTAATAACAATTTTTAAAATTAAATTTATATCAAAAATACAAAAGTATAAAATTTCATCAGTCAATACACATTACTAACTTATTATATATACCCTGAAATTCTAAGTTCATCAAGAATAGTCCACGTTTCTTTGATAACTGATACAATTTCGTCATCTTGCGAAACAAGTAAAAGTCGCAACCTGTTCGTTAACACGTTCGGGTCTTTCCACGATATATAATCAATTTCACTTGATGCCACCATCTTCTTCGAATGTTTGCTGAACATATTCTGAAAATCGTTGTAATAATGATTATGATAATTCGTATCATCATCATCGGTGCTGTTCACATCTTTATCAAACACACTGACATCTTCATCTTGCATATTCCAGTATTTCGAATTTTTTGACATTGGAGTACCATCATTGGTATCAAGCTTACTTGCTAATTTTCCAAAAAAATATTCCAAAGTCCGTAGAAGTCTACTATAAGACGACTTGTCACTTTTTCTGGAGATGTTACTTTCATTATCTTCTACCTTACTTATATCTTCAACACCAGTTAAGCTATTTCCTTCCTCAAGACCTGGAGATATTTTAACACAATCGCTTTTAAGACTAGGTAGAACAATTTCATTGTAAGGCATACTGTCCCCGAGCATAGCGTCTCCATCTACGTACTTTATCTTCTGCGCGAGCTTGGCTTTACAAGTTTTATCGTGTCTTTTTAAATTATCTCTTCGTGTCAACCGTCTTCCACACTTGCCAAAAATTAGTATTTGACGGTATGGGCTTTTAGCACATTCGTTCTTTTCATGTCTACGAGCATTATAGATGTTATCAAAGTATTTGCTACAGTATGTACAATGTCCTCCAGATCGAGATCGATATTTGTGTATCGTACTTTCACTAGTCTGTACGTACTCCATAATGGTTGAATAGCAACTAAAAGTATTTCTTAGGTACTTAGTATTTTTATGTATGAACATTCATCAATTATTTACGAAAAAATATTTTTTTTTCTCATTTTGAAAAAAAAAAATCATGTTCCACGTAGTTTTACTACCCACCTACATATTTCCTCAAATGTTATGTTGTAAAAGCAACCAAAGTTGGTTGTAGGTTATGGAATGCTCACTCACGATCTCTTGAAAAAGGTGTACCTCCCTAAATCTCAAGAGGAAGAACATTGACCTTATTTAAAAATTAGTGAATAATATCATGGTCTAGCAAGAATCACAAGATAATCTATTCTCATATTAGCAACCATCATGTATCAGTTGTCTGTATAAGCAGTCAATGTTTTGTGTGGGATGCAGGATGCTCCTTTATGATCGCAACAGAAGGAGGGCTTCGCTAGAACTCAAGGGGAAGGGAAATCTTCGTGTGTGATAGCGTTTCTCAGTTGTTTCATGACGTAGTAATCGTCTGATTAATGAACTTTTGTTTTTGCCTGATTTCCACCTGTTAAAATTCTTTTTTAAGTGTTGATTTGATAATATGACTTCGGAAATTTATACGAAACTCTGAATAAAATTACCTGTCTTAGACACCAAGAACAATACAGTTTGTCCTTCATGTTAATGCTTATCAGCTGTCTCAAAGCATATTATTTGTCTGAGTAAGGTTATTATTTTTTAAATCCACCTGATAAAAATATTGTATGTTCTGATTTATTGACAGAATTTCACTAATTAAATGTAACTCTGAATAGAAATGACATGACTCATTAAGTAAAAAATTCTTCATGCAGAGATAGATTTTTCACAAATAATCAGGAGCACTCGGAGAAAACCATCAGATGTCTAGCCAGGAATAATCATAAACACTTGGAGAAAGCCATCAATATATTAACAAGAATAATCAGGAGCACACGGAGAAAACCACCATAATATTGTCAATAATAATCGGAAGCACACGGAGAAGACCACCATAATATTAACAATAATAATCGGAAGCACACGGAGAAAATCACCATAGTATTGACATGAATAATCGGAAGCACACGGAGAAAACCACCATAATATTAACAATAATAATCGGAAGCACACGGAGAAAATCACCATAGTATTGACATGAATAATCGGAAGCACACGGAGAAAACCACCACAAGTTTTCTTTGATATCATAAAAATACAGGTAAAAATATTTAATAAATAACAAAAAAATTTATAAAAAATTTTAAATGACAAAATAAAATACAAAAAATACATAAACAGATTCTGCTAGCTTGTGAACTTCTCATTGTTGAGCAAAGATATAGTTCTAGTACAAGCCAGAATTTTATGCATTTTTTGTATTTTATTTTGTCAATAAAAATTAATTAAAAATTTTAAATGACAAAATAAAATACAAAAAATGCATAAAATTCTGGCTTGTACTAGAACTATATCTTTGCTCAACAATGAGAAGTTCACAAGCTAGCAGAATCTGTTTATGTATTTTTTGTATTTTATTTTGTCATTTAAAATTTTTTATTAATTTTTTTGTTATTTATTAAACATTTTTTTCTGTATTTTTATGATATCAAAGAAAACTTGTGGTGGTTTTCTCCGTGTGCTTCCGATTATTCATGTCAATACTATGGTGATTTTCTCCGTGTGCTTCCGATTATTATTGTTAATATTATGGTGGTTTTCTCCGTGTGCTTCCGATTATTATTGACAATATTATGGTGGTTTTCTCAGTGTGCTCCTGATTATTCTTGTTAATATATTGATGGCTTTCTCCAAGTGTTTCTGATTATTCCTGGCTAGACATCTGATGGTTTTCTCCGAGTGCTCCTGATTATTTGTGAAAAATCTATCTCTGCATGAAGAATTTTTTACTTAATGAGTCATGTCATTTATATTCAGAGTTACATTTAATTAGTGAAATTCTGTCAATAAATCACCACAAACAATATTTTTATCAGGTAGATTTAAAAAATAATAACCTTACTCAGACAAATAATATGCTTTGAGACAGCTGATAAGCATTAACATGAAGGACAAACTGTATTGTCCTTGGTGTCTAAGACAGGTAATTTTATTCAGAGTTTCGTATAAATGTCCGAAGTCATATTATCAAATCAACACTTAAAAAAGAATTTTAACAGGTGGAAATCAGGCAAAAACAAAAGTTCATTAATCAGACGATTACTACGTCATGAAACAACTGAGAAACGCTATCACACACAAAGATTTCCCTTCCCCTTGAGTTCTAGCGAAGCCCTCCTTCTGTTGCGATCATAAAGGAGCATCCTGCATCCCACACAAAACATTGACTGCTTATACAGACAACTGATACATGATGGTTGCTAATATGAGAATAGATTATCTTGTGATTCTTGCTAGACCATGATATTATTCACTAATTTTTAAATAAGGTCAATGTTCTTCTTCTTGAGATTTAGGGAGGTACACCTTTTTCAAGAGATCGTGAGTGAGCATTCCATAACCTACAACCAACTTTGGTTGCTTTTACAACATACCATATGAGGAAATATGTAGGTGGGTAGTAAAACTACGTGGAACATGATTTTTTTTTTTTTCAAAATGAGAAAAAAAATATTTTTTCGTAAATAATTGATGAATGTTCATACATAAAAATACGAAGTACCTAAGAAATACTTTTAGTTGCTATTCAACCATTATGGAGTACGCACAGACTAGTGAAGGTACGATACACAAATATCGATCTCGAGCTGGAGGACATTGTACATACTGTAGCAAATACTTTGATAACATCTATAATGCTCGTAGACATGAAAAGAACGAATGTGCTAAAAGCCCATACCGTCAAATACTAATTTTTGGCAAGTGTGGAAGACGGTTGACACGAAGAGATAATTTAAAAAGACACGATAAAACTTGTAAAGCCAAGCTCGCGCAGGAGATAAAGTACGTAGATGGAGACGCTATGCTCGGGGACAGTATGTCTTACAATGAAATTGTTCTACCTAGTCTTAAAAGCGATTGTGTTAAAATATCTCCAGGTCTTGAGGAAGGAAATAGCTTAACTGGTGTTGAAGATATAAGTAAGGTAGAAGATAATGAAAGTAACATCTCCAGAAAAAGTGACAAGTCGTCTTATAGTAGACTTCTACGGACTTTGGAATATTTTTTTGGAAAATTAGTAAGTAAGCTTGATACCAATGATGGTACTCCAATGTCAAAAAATTCTAAATACTGTTATATGCAAGATGAATATGTCAGTGTGTTTGATAAAGATGTGAACAGCACCGATGATGATGATACGAATTATCATAATCATTATTACAACGATTTTCAGAATATGTTCAGCAAACATTCGAAGAAGATGGTGGCATCAAGTGAAATTGATTATATATCGTGGAAAGACCCGAACGTGTTAACGAACAGGTTGCGACTTTTACTTGTTTCGCAAGATGACGAAATTGTATCAGTTATCAAAGAAACGTGGACTATTCTTGATGAACTTAGAATTTCAGGGTATATATAATAAGTTAGTAATGTGTATTGACTGATGAAATTTTATACTTTTGTATTTTTGATATAAATACAATTTCAAAAATTGTTATTAAAATGTGTCGTTATTCATGCCCTAATAAAGTTCATGTGTTTGCTACTTTAAAGAATTGAGTTGTGTATGAATATATTTATATATGTATCTGTGTGTGTGTGTGTGTGGATGATGGAAAGTTTCCATTTTACTGTATGTAGATGATGGAAAATGAGTGTCGAAGAAGGAAAGAGTATGTAGAATTAAGTATCGATGACTGAAAATGAGTGTTGAATTGAGTGTCGTTGATGGAAAATGAGTGTCGAATTGGGTGTCGATGATGGAAAAAGAGTATCGAATTGGGTGTCGATGATGGAAATTGAGTGTCGAATTGAGTGTCGATGATGGAAAATGAGTGTCGAATTGAGTGACGATTATGGAAAATGAGTGTCGAATTCAGTGTTGATTATGGAAAATGAGTGTCGAATTGAGTGTCGATTATGGAAAATGAGTGACGATGATGGAAACTGAGTGTCGACTATGTAAAATGAGTGTTGATTTGAGTGTCGAATATGGAAACTGAGTGTCGATGATGGAAAGTGAGTGTTGAATTGAATGTCGATGATGGAAAATGAGTGCCGAATTGAGATTAGATTATGGAATGTGAGTGTTGAATTGAGTGTCAATGATGGAAAATGAGTGCCGAATTGAGATTATATTATGGAATGTGAGTGTTGAATTGAGTGTCGATGATGGTTAATTTGCATTTGTGTACATGTTAATGATGGAATATGAGTGTTGACTCAAGTGCCTATGATGTAATATGAGTGTCAGTGATGGCTAATGAGTGTAGAATTCCTTGCATCCAGCACTGTGTATGTGTAGCTAGGTCCTGAAGGTTCAATGGATTCCTGGTCCTATATAAAAGTAAACTTTGCTAACATGTTCACTGTCAGGCTTATTTAATTAGCAGTCGGCATGCTGTTAAATATTCGAATGTAAATAAATAATAGGATTTTATTTGACTTCTTTTAGTTTATGTGTGCTGAGTGTAGTCGAGTAGGCTGATATAAGTAAGTGAGTAGCTTAATGTAGAATGGACATGTATTGATGAATATGTTGGTGACCTACTGTATGCGCATAAATCGAATGCTAGTGGTCTGATAATATTTTGGGTTATTTACGAAGATATTTATCGATGTGTGCTATGACAAGCTTAAAATGTCTAGTAAACTTATTGAGTAGGTCTCTTGTTTCGGAGACTTTTGTCGTAAGGCTTAACAAGGATCGACTTTGAAGGCTTTGATGATGAATGGTACTGGACATGTCTTGGCTGTAGCTTTATCAACACTGAAGGTCCTCTGAACTGTAGATGGGAGGTACAAAAAAATTGACTTTGGACCTAGCCTGGTATCGTATAAATTAATTTAGTCATGTGTTGTAGTCATTTGGAGTCAGTTGGATGATATGTGTAGTTGTACATAATAATTTTAAATTTGGGTACCTACTTTAAATTTTGTTTGGGTTGTGAAAGTTCCATTGATTACAGACTCTTGCTCCTCTATTAAGTCTAAATTAACCGTGTATGTAGGTTGTGCGATTAGTTGTTTGTATATATACTTAAATTCTCATTCCTTGAATTTCTTATTTTTTTAAGTAATAACAATGGATGATGTATTGACTTGCGTATTATACAAGCGAACATGGTTATTTAAGCGAGTCTTAGACAGCAGGTCCCTCAGTTCACCTCTTGTAGTGGTACAGTGCAGATCTGATGGATTGGCTCGTCTGCATATAAGTCTTGTATATGAATATTGATGTGTATCCGAAATCAATGGTAGCAACATCGACATCGGTACAAATCCCAATGGTGGCGGTGTCAACGACTGTAGAGATCTTGACGGAGGGTCTCGCAACTTCACCGGGGTCCCTGACGACGGAGGTGATGATGACGAAGCAGATCCGGATGACAACGATGAGGGCAGCTCCAGAGATTCCGATTGTAACGAGGCTACCATCTCCAGAGATCCCGATGATGGCTGTATCTACTGTCTCTTCACTCCAAGAGACTTCAATGTGTGCATTATCGAACGCAGAGGAGACTCCGATACCTGCAACTACACAGCATTTGGTAAATACAACATTTTGTGAGCAATTCCCAGCTTTTGCGTCAGTCGTGTATACATCAGATTCTTTGGCAACCAGTACAGATGATCTGTCAATGTCGACTGGGAAATCTCCAGCTCATGCAACATACGGGACTTCGTCGCTTACAACAGCAGTGTACATTGAAAATAAGATACTTTCCGAGCCGTCGGTGACTCAAGGTCTAACGATGAGACATCTGTGTACGTACTGTGACAAAAGTTTTAAATACCGTCAACATGCAAGAAGACATGAAAATCATGTCTGTAGAAGAAACGCTAATCGTGTGACATTTCAGTGTGACTCGTGTGGTGTACATTTCACAAACAAAAGTAATTTGATTAGGCATTGTAAAAGCAAAGTTCATTTGCATGTTGTACAGTGGGGAAGCGATGGTAATTGCGATGAACATCTGTATCAGTGCTGCTACTGTGGTAAACGATTTGAACGACTACGAAGTACACGCATCCATGAAAAGCATGGCTGCAGAAGAAATCTTGACCGTGTAAAATTTCTGTGTTGGAAGTGCGGTATACAGGTTACACGAAAATTTTACTTGAAAAAACATTATAAATTTTGTAAAGGCGGGTTTCTAGCATAATTTCTGGTCCTCTAAGGTGTTACACTCCTTAGGTATCTGTTGTATCGTGTTCTGTATGAATTATTTGTATTTTGTCACTCTTAAAACGAACTATAATAATTTATTTTAATAAAAATGAATGTCGCATGAACTGAGAAATGTATACGATATATATACCATGTCAGATTTTATTGTGTATAAATGTACAATTTTTAATAAATTATAGAATTAAAGAATTTTTAATATATTTTTCTTAACCTACTTCATTCATCTTAATGTAATAAACTACATGTGACACGTAATTGAGGCCGGATTTGTAATGTCCGTTTTGTCTTGTTTGTGTGTATTATTTTTTTTTTTTACCAATAATGCTAAAATTGTTTTTGTCTGAGTATGCCATCTGCATTCTTAAGATTTTTATGGGAGATGTTTTGGTAAAGTGCAGGTACAGGTAATGCCGTAACATTAGAGCAAATCTGATAGGATCTTGATTTATTATTTTTGAGAAATAATTTAATACTTCCCGAAATAAAACTAACAGACTAGTGGGAAATTTATGGTCTTAAATCGTAACCTGTCATATATTGGTGTACACTACGGAGGTGATATTAAAAAATTGAAGAATGTTTATCAATTGACCACACTTCGGAGTATGCTGGTGCACTGGATGGGCTGTATCAGTAAGATTCTGGATACTTGGAAAGCGGTTCTTCGTCCAAGTTACTCACTCCTTGGTTGCTGATTACTAACATGAATTTTTACAACATGGGAAAATGAATGTATACTGGCCGGGGTCTTGATTTTACAATTTTTTGCTGCTTATAATTATCAGAGTATTGAGTATGGTATGTGGAGTTCGACTCCTCTCGTATATGTGCTACACATTTATTTTGTAGGTAGCAAGATATACATTCGTAGGCTGATTTTCTGCTATGGACCCGTGATGTATACTTTGAAGTGGATCCAGCAAGTACTTTACGTATGCTGGATTATGATTTCACTGGTGTTTTACGTGAAATGAGTTGAAAGGCTAGCGGCGTTATGTATGCATGTCTCGAGCAAAACATATGAGTGTCGCATCATTCTGCTAGCTTGTAATTCCCGCGCGAGGGGTCAATGTTCATTTTCTGGTGACGGTAGGCGTGTCTCGATCGTGTAGTCTCTGCCTCTATCCTTGAGCATTTTTTTTTTTTAGGTTAACGTGCTTGAATTTATGTACTTTTGACTAGAGGCACGTGAATAAGTTTAAATTCGTATGCATTGGAACATATTTTTCTACATGAGTTGAGAAAAATTCATAGATGGTACATTGTCTGAGATAGGTATCGAGCACCTGTTCCTTACCCTATGAGTGACCTATTCCTCTAACCCTCGTTTACTTTGTGATGTAGATGAGACATGGTTGTTTTCAGACAGATGATGGTTAAAATGTCTTGGACAAAGTGTTCTTTGTAGAAATTACTATGTGTGGTAATTATTTTAGTCGAAGAGATAATTTAATAAAACATGTAAAAATAACGTGAAGGTATTTTTTTATGTGTAAACAAATCATTGATAGGATGGATTTGTATGTAGAAATGGTGGTATACCACATCTCTTGAAGAACACTGCATGGTATATATAATGAAAGACTCTTGGGCTCAAGAAACTAAACTATAGGTGGAAAGGATGATGCGGTTCCTAGGATTAAATGAAAGGAACTTTGATGATTTTTTTTCTATATACTAAGATGATTTAATTGAATTTGTGATGATGGGTTGACAGATTAAATAATAAAACTGGACACATAGGCTTTTACAGAAATTGAGAATGGAGCTCACAAGATCATAGATTGTGGTTAATCTCTGACAACTGAAATGAGGAAACGATATCATAAAATGTGTGATATTGATGCAGCTCATGACAATATTGATGACAGCTATGATGATGATGATTTGAATCTGTGATAGTGACACGGATGCGGAGATTTTAAGACAAATTATATTATTAATATAGAAAAGATGGAAGCCGTAACACGTCGATCGTAACGAAGAAAATAAATTGATGGATGATGATGGCTTCGGGAAGACTGAAACTAATGAAGGTATCAACACCGTGAAAAGTGAGAATACATTCAAGCCTATATTTAGCAGATCCTCCATACTTTGTAAAAATGATGGACTCCTAAAAAGGAAGCATAAAGGCGATGAAGACACTTCGACATCAACGATATCGAGTTCTTGCAGTAATCTGGGTGAAGACGTTGTTTCTACGGTGATTGCTACAGTGACTCTGAGGCTGTTTACAAAGGTAAAGACTGTGATGCAGAACATAAAGCTGACAAGATCGATGAATGTGGTGGTGTCCTGAGGCCGAAGCGATGGAAACGACGAGATATATTAAATAAATCTGATCAAGCTTGTGATGATCACTGTCTCGATAAAGAAAGTAACCCTGAGGTTGGTGTTAAAATTGAAGACAACAGAGATAATAATATTTATAATAAACAAGCAAGGAAGATGGTGGTAGAAGCGATTGATTCCACATCATGGAAAGATCCAAACATACTGTTTGACCGGCTAAGACTGTTGGTGGCATCTGTTCGTAGAGGAAACTACTCGCATATTGAGGAAGTATCGTCCATACTTAACGAACTGCGAAAAGCTGGCTACATACAATAATCATTTGATTAACTGTCATGCGTGTACTATTGAAAAATGAAATGAATTATTTATATTTTAAAAAAGTATGATTTATTTCTTGTATCCTGATTTCTAACTAAGCCTGTGTGTGTGTGTGTGTGTGTTTCCGCTACTGTATGTGTGATCATTCCGTTTCCTGTGTGTACTGAGTGTACGTTCCTATTTCCTGTGTGTACATTCCGTTTTCCTGTGTGTACTGTGTGTAAATTCCGTTTTCCTGTGTGTACTGTGTGTGCATTCCGTTTTTCTGTGTGTACGTTCCATCTCCTGTGTGTACTGTGTGTAAATTCCGTTTTCCTGTGTGTACTGTGTGTACGTTCCGTTTCCTGTGTGTACTGTGTGTACGTTCCGTTTCCTGTGTGTACTGTGTGTAGGTTCCGTTTCCTGTGTGTACTGTGTGTACGTTCCATTTCCTGTGTGTGTACTGTGTGTACGTTCCGTTTTCTGTGTGTACTGTGTAATCATTACATTTATTGTGTGTAAATTGTATGTATTGCACGTACATTGCGTACATTGCGTGTTGGAGCCGAGTAGACTTGTATCCATGTAGCTTCATAGCCATGTAGTTTTGTAGCCATGCGGTCTTTTAGTCATGCAGTCTCGCAGCCATGTATAACTCGGAACCAGCTAGATCCTTTTAGACTCGTAGCCTTGTAGCCACGAAGTCTCTTAGACTCGTAGCAATGTAGCCCAATATCTTTGGAGCTGTTGAAAGAAAAGGCAGTTGTAGCTTTTGGGACCATTTGGAGCTGTTGGAGCCATTTGGAGCTGTTGGAGCTAAGAAGTAGTCGTTGCACGTCTATGCAGGGCTAAATGTTTATGAGATTGCTGGCTATCGCAAGTGATTCTGTAGTAGGATAGAATTAATGTATTAAATATTATGTTTGTAAAAGAACTTGTGGTGTTTTATTTCTCGAACCTGCCACTTTTCTGGTACTTTTTTAAAATTAAAGTTGTTTTGTATCGACCAGGGATCGAACCAAGGACTTTAGTCGATCTTATCAATCGGTATATAGATTAGAAATTTATTTAATGAATTTTGAACTTTTTCCCGAATCTCTAGCATTACAATTACGAATTTCCAATATGGTGGTCTTGATGTCTGGTAGGGTGGTGGTAGTAGAGGATTTAAAGTCTCTTTAAGAATGTTGAAAATGGTTTATTGAAATTATTTTTTTTCCATAAAATTAAACATTAATGCATAATCTAGGATCGAACCAAGGACTGGAGCGGATCGAATCGATATGTAATTAATGAGTGATTTATTTCATGAATTTTGGAACTTTTTCCGAATTCCTAGCTAAATAATTATGGATTTCCAAGATGGCGGCCGAATTTCAAGATGGCGGGGGGCTCCTCGGTAATAAATGATAACTGCACTGTAGCGGGTTAGAATAAAATTATCCAGATGGAAATGTACTCTATAATACGAGTACACACACAAGATGGTGTACTCCAGCAGGTGGTAGTTCCTGGTAGCATGTACTGAACATAAAATGTCGGATCCATGATGGTCGACAAGGACAAAGTCAAATTTCAAGGACAAAGTCAAATTTCAAGGTCAAGGTCAAAGTTCAAGGTCAAGGTCAAAGTTCAAGGTCAAGGTCAAATTTTAAGGTCAAGGTCTAAGTTCAAGGTCAAGGTCAAATTTCAAGGTAAAGGTCAAGTCTCAGGGTCAGGGTCAAATTTCAAGGTCAAGGTCAAAGTTCAAGGTCAATGTCAAATGTGTGGTGACCAGATAATTATACTAACATGGTATCAGCACACACTAGCAGACGATAACAAGATGGTGGTCTCCAGCATATGAAGACAAGATGGCGGGTGTAACGAAACATGCTACAATTATATAATCCAAGATGGCGACCATAACGATACGTGCAACAGTGGTTTTTAAGATTTTTATTATTTAATTCTATTTTTTAATTTTTTTAAATGATTTTTACAATTTTTCCCGAATCTCTAGCATTTAAATTACGGATTTTCTAGATGGCGGACATGACGTCATACTACCTGATGGTATATGTGCATTGGTAAAAGTGGTGGGGGTCAGTCTGCCTGCGTCCACTGTGCGGGAAGGATCGGCCGCCTTTTTTATTTTTTTTGCACTCGTCGGGTTTGAACCGAGGACTCCGAACTCCGTGTCGTTAATGTATGATCTTTATAAATAATTTATTAAAATTTTATTATTTGAATTTTTTTATAATTTTTAAATTTTTTTTTATTAAAATCGGATAACAAATAAAAAAGTTAACGATGGCGACCGTAACGGAAAATGCAACGGTGACGTCATAATTCAAAATGGCGGAAAACACATCGCCGGAATTTTCTAGAACACAATGACGTCATCCACAATGGCGGATCCAAGATGGCGGATCCGAAATGGC
This sequence comes from Bacillus rossius redtenbacheri, assembly GCF_032445375.1. Taxonomy (NCBI): domain Eukaryota; kingdom Metazoa; phylum Arthropoda; class Insecta; order Phasmatodea; family Bacillidae; genus Bacillus; species Bacillus rossius. The sequence continues at coordinate 87,740,615 of NC_086330.1, forward strand.
CGTCGGGGTCAAGGTTAAGGTCAAAGGTTAAGGTCACAACCATCCAAGATGGCCGCCGTGACGTCACAATTCAATATGGCGGTCAGCTCCTCGGCTCCTCAGCCTGAAGCCTTATCTCGGAGGAACTATTATATACTACTTAGTTTGTTTATATTTGGTTATTTTATTTAACATTAAATTTTATTTCTTATTTAAATTAGTTAATTTTGTAATTTGTAAATATATTAACTTTTATTTCAGATATTAAATTGAAATAATTGATCTGTAAATAATTCAAATACGATTTCATTGTAATTTGTATTATATAACTTGATTATGTTCAAAGAATTAAAACTATCTTAAAAACAAATGAAATTCATTTTGATACCTTTTTTATTGTGTCATAATAAAAATATTTAAAAAAAACTGATCAGATTGATTTTATTAAATCAAGTAGACCTGATTTAAGTGAGCTTAATTAAGTGAGATTAATTATTAATCTATAATTGTTCTTATAATTTTCTTCGTTATGGTGATTTTTTTTAGTAGAATTTTAGTTAATGTGTAGTTGATGATAATTTAGTTAATTGTTACTCAATTCAGAAGTGATTTTATTGATATTAAAAGTGAGTGAAATCAAACTTAGTGAACTCAATCAATAATAAGTTTTTCTTCATATTCTTGAAGTTTTGGTGAGTTTTTATGTAACTGGTTTTTCCGTTTAAACGTATATAATTCTAATATACTCTACTATATTCCCCATGTAATTTATCACCATAATTTTAAATAATTTAACTTATGAAGTAATAACTGAAATATTAATTACATCTCCATTTAATAATAATTACTAGATTCTTAGTTAAATGTAAAAACATCCGTTCATTATTTTCTAAAGTTTATTAAACATATATTTTTTTTTTAAATTTGATTTGTTAATTTTGATAATCAATACATTAAATGAAATTTTATTTACGGTTATAATGATAATTTAATTTTTTAAACTATTTTTTTTTTCAATTAAATTTTATTACAATACTTACCTACCCACTTTAATTTCCTATCCATTTCAGTTAATACTGATCCACAGCGAAGTATGGTCGGGTTTAGCTAGTTTATATCATATGTTTAAAATGCCACGACAGCTATCACCATCAGGTGTAAGTAGTATATAATAGGGCAAGCTGGGACAGGCGTCAGGCGCGAGGAGCGAGGAGACGGTCCGCCATCTTGGATTGTGACGTCACGGCGGCCATCTTGTATGAGTGTAACGGGACACCGCGTAACGGGACAAGTTTGACCTTGACCTTTGACCCTCAAAATCCGCCAAAATTGGGAAAAATTGCCCAAAATTCCACAAAATTCGTCAAAATTTACATTTCTGTGAAAAAAATTCCGCCAAAAATTCTCAAAAAATTCCACAATTTAAAAATCAGGATTTCGAAAATCCTCAAAAGTCGTTTTGTCCTAGAAAGAACCCAAATTCCTAAAAGCGGCTTAAAACTCCTAAGAGCTAGCCGCTCTAAGCCGCAGAGGTCATGACCTTGAAAATTAGGATGCCATGACAGCCATTTTGAATGATAACGTCACCGTTACAATTTCCGTTACGGCCGCCATCTTTAACTTTTTTATTTATTATCCGATTTAAACGAATTTTTTTTAAAATTTATAAAAAAATTCACTTAATAAAAATTTAATAAAATATTAATAAAAAAATTACTTTTACGACACGGAGCTCGGAGCCCTCGGTTCGAACCCGGTGAGGGCAAAAAAATAAAAATGGCGACCGATCCTTCCCCCCGTGGTGACTTTTGGCAGACTGACTCCCACCACTTTTTTTCAAAGCATATATATCGTCACCTAGTATGACATCATGTCCGCCATCTTGTCTTCGTTGCTGGAGACCACCATCTTGTTTTCGTCGGCGAGAGTGCACTGACGCCATGTTAGTTTAGTTCTTATCCGCTAGAGTGCAGTAATCATTTAGTACTGTGACACCCACCATCTTGAAATTTGGCCGCCATCTTGGAATCGTGTAATTATTTAGCTAGAAATTCGGGAAAAGTTCCAAAATTCATTAAATAAATCACTCATTAACTTACATATTGATTCGATCGATTCCTGTCCTCGGTTCGATACCCGATCGATGCAATAATGTTTAATTTTATGTAAAAAATAATAATTTCAATAAACCATGTTCAACATTCGTAAAGAGACTTTAAATCATCTACTACCATCATCCTATCAGACAACAAGACCACCATATTGGAAATTCGTAATTGTAATGCTAGAGATTCGGGAAAAAGTTCAAAAATCATTAAATAAATTTGTAATCCATATAATGATTGATTGGATCGACTTAGGTCCTTGGTTCAATCCCTGGCCGATACAAAACAACTTTAATTTAAAAAAATACTAAAAACGTGTTAGGTTTGAGAAAATAAAAACACCACAAGTTCTTTTAAAAAAATTTTATTACATAAATTCAATACACTACTACAAGTACAAAAAAAAACACTGACAAATTACTAAAGCCTTTTGGATTCCTCGATTCAAACAGTCTTCTTATTGTACGGACTAAGCCTTTTACATGACTTTAAATGTCTATCCGATCCGGTCATCACCGCAGCCAGAGACGGACTGAAGTTCATATCACTTATATAGTCTCATTAGCCGGTACAACACATGAGTCAAATCAATAACCATGTTAATTAAACGTCTCGGAGCATTTTTTATAATGACGATGTAAGCTATCGAGACGTGAAATTAGTTTATTGCACTTATTGTACTGAAATTGTATTCTTTGAACATTATAAGAACAACCGCTTCTTTCATGTCTGCGAGCATTTGAGGTGATAGTAAATGATACACCACAGTATTTGCACTGATGCGAAGTACGCTCTTCATTAATTGAAGTATTCAATGCTGATGAAACTTCAGCTAATGGTGGAACAGCACATATCGAAGTCTCCTCCAGTGTTGTCAGAGGCGTTGCCAACGGGATCTGCTCCAACATCGTCGGCGCCGACGTCATGGTTCCCGTAGTCGATGGTACATCCTCCATCGAGTACGACGTTAAAGTCGGCAAAGATGCCATCGAAGTCTCAAGAACAAGCAATTACACGTCTTATGCACCAGAAGAAACAAACTAGGTGATCCGTACACCGTCGACGTCAGTAACAAAACTGAGCGTCCTGCTGTCTAGGACTCGCTTATATACATGCACCGTATGGAATAATACGCTAGTCAAACCAAGAACATTTTACTAAAATACTAGAGTCAAAACAACATTAAAAAAATAGAAGCACCATAAAAAAAAAGGAAGCACACTTGGAAGCACCTTCAAAAAAGGAAAAAAAAATTGAAAGCACCATCAAAAAAAGGAAGCACACTTGGAAGCACCTTCAAAAAAGGAAAAAAAAATTGGAAGCACCGACTACGAAAAGGCAGCACATTTGGAAGCACCGACTACTTAAAGGCAGCACATTTGGCAGCACCGACAACGAAAAGGCAGCACATTTGGCAGCACCGACAACGAAAAGGCAGCACATTTGGAAGCACCGACAACGCAAAGGCAGCACATTTGGAAGCACCGACTACGAAAAGGCAGCACATTTGGAAGCACCGCCTACGAAAAGGCAGCACATTTGGAAGCACCGACAACGAAAAGGCAGCACATTTGGAAGCACCGACAACGAAAAGGCAGCACATTTGGAAGCACCGACTACGAAAAGGCAGCACATTTGGAAGCACCGACAACGAAAAGGCAGCACATTTGGCAGCACCGACAACGAAAAGACAGAACATTTGGCAGCACCGACAACGAAAAGGCAGCACATTTGGAAGCACCGACAACGCAAAGGCAGCACATTTGGAAGCACCGACTACGAAAAGGCAGCACATTTGGAAGCACCGCCTACGAAAAGGCAGCACATTTGGAAGCACCGACAACGAAAAGGCAGCACATTTGGAAGCACCGACAACGAAAAGGCAGCACATTTGGAAGCACCGACTACGAAAAGGCAGCACATTTGGAAGCACCGACAACGAAAAGGCAGCACATTTGGAAGCACCGACAACGAAAAGGCAGCACATTTGGAAGCACCATCATCGAAAAGGCAGCACATTTGGAAGCACCGACTACGAAAAGGCAGCACATTTGGAAGCACCGACTACGAAAAGACAGCACATTTGGAAGCACCGACAACGAAAAGGCAGCACATTTGGAAGCACCGACAACGAAAAGGCAGCACATTTGGAAGCACCATCATCGAAAAGGCAGCACATTTGGAAGCTCCATCAACAAAAAAAAAAAGGCAACAAGGAAGCACAAGTTACGAGATCTAAGTCTTAGAAATCAGAATACAAGAAATAAAAACATTAAAGTCTTATAATTTAAATTGTTTATTTTATTGCTTTACATTATACAAATGCAAGTAAAACAAGCCATTATTGTATGTAGCCAGCATTCCTCAGTTCCTTGAGTATGAAGGATATTTCTTTGATGCACAAATAGTTTCCTGCACAAAGCGAACCATGTAGAAGTCTTAACCGGTCAACCAATATGTTTGGATCTTTCCATGATGTGTAATCAATCTCTTCTACCACCATCTTCCTTGCACCTTTATAAATATTATGATCTCTGGTGTCTTCCGTTTTACCACCAACCTCAGGGTAACTTTCATGTTTGAGACGGTGATCATCGCAAGCTTGATCAGATTTATTTAATATATCACGTCGTTTCCACCGTTTCGGTCTCAGGACACCGCCACATTCTTCGATCTTGGCAGCTTTAGGTGCTTCATCATAGTCTATGTCTTTGTCAACAGCCTCAGAGTCACTGTAACAATCACCGTAGAAGGAATCGTCTTCACCCAATTTTCCGTAATATTTCGATGTTGATGATGTTGAAGCGTCTTCATCGTCTTCATGCTTCCTTTTTAGGAGTCCATCATTTTTACAAAGTAGGAAAGATCTACTTGAATTCGGCTGGAATATATTCTCACTTTTCACGTTAAGGATTCTTCCATTGTCTTCATTCTTCCGTAAATCATCAACCTCCTTCAATTTAAGTTCTTTGTCGAGATCGGAAGAGCCAAGAAAATTATTGTGGTAATGCAGATCACTCTTCCTTAGGATGGTAGATTCATCGTTGTCCTCTAGCTTGTACGCAGGCTTGGCGCTACAAGTTCTTCCATGTCTTTTTAGGCTCTCTCTCCGCGTAAACGACTTGCTACATCGTACACAACTTATCATATTGCGCAGTGGATTTTTAACACAGTCATTCTTCTCGTGTTGTCTTTTATTCTTTCTCAAGATAAAATCTTTACTGCAAAACTTACACCTATGTTCTTTCGATACAGCGTCAGATCCCAAATCAGAATTCATATTAGTTACTGAGACTAATACCAGATACCAATTGAGTGTTTTAAATTAGATTCAATACTTAAATAGAAATTTTTTCATATTTCATCAGCGAGAATTAATATATCTCCTGCAAAAGTACTTTATGCATGTAGTTCTGCTTTTCAACAACAGATGTCGCCACATGTTGCTTGCAGGTAAATAATATTTAGTTATTTTATGCGGGATGCGGGATGCTCACTAACGATCGCAAAAGAAGGATGGCTTCGCTAGACTCCAAGGAAAAGGAAGTTCGTCTTGCATGTTGGTGCTCCACAGATGTCTCATGGCATAATATTAATTTGACTGAGTAATGATATGTTTTAATTCCACCTTATAAAAATATTGCAAGTTTTGATTTAGTAGCAGAAATTATCGAATTAAATGTAACTCCAAATAAAATGACATGTCTCATTAGACAAAAAAAAATCCATGCAGAGAGCGGTTTCTCAGAATAGTCAGAAACACTTGAAGAAACCACAGGAATGATTGCAAGAACACGAGAAAACCATCAAAATATTGACAAGAATATTCAGGAGCACACGGAGAAAACCACCATAATATTGACAAGAATAATCGGAAGCACACGGAGAAAACCGCCACAAGTTTTCTTTATTATCATAAAATTACAGAAAAAAATCAAAAATAAAAAATCACAACAAATTCAAAAACTGATTCTGGCTTGGACTAGAACTCTATCTTTGCTCAACAATGAGAAGTTCACAAGCTAGCATAATCAGTTTTTTAATTTGTTGTGTTTTTTTATTTTTGATTTTTTTCTGTAATTTTATGATAACAAAGAAAACTTGTGGCGGTTTTCTCCGTGTGCTTCCGATTATTCTTGTCAATATTATGGTGGTTTTCTCCGTGTGCTCCTGAATATTCTTGTCAATATTTTGATGGTTTTCTCGTGTTCTTGCAATCATTCCTGTGGTTTCTTCAAGTGTTTCTGACTATTCTGAGAAACCGCTCTCTGCATGGATTTTTTTTTTGTCTAATGAGACATGTCATTTTATTTGGAGTTACATTTAATTCGATAATTTATGCTACTAAATCAAAACTTGCAATATTTTTATAAGGTGGAATTAAAACATATCATTACTCAGTCAAATTAATATTATGCCATGAGACATCTGTGGAGCACCAACATGCAAGACGAACTTCCTTTTCCTTGGAGTCTAGCGAAGCCATCCTTCTTTTGCGATCGTTAGTGAGCATCCCGCATCCCGCATAAAATAACTAAATATTATTTACCTGCAAGCAACATGTGGCGACATCTGTTGTTGAAAAGCAGAACTATATGCATAAAGTACTTTTGCAGGAGATATATTAATTCTCGCTGATGAAATATGAAAAAATTTCTATTTAAGTATTGAATCTAATTTAAAACACTCAATTGGTATCTGGTATTAGTCTCAGTAACTAATATGAATTCTGATTTGGGATCTGACGCTGTATCGAAAGAACATAGGTGTAAGTTTTGCAGTAAAGATTTTATCTTGAGAAAGAATAAAAGACAACACGAGAAGAATGACTGTGTTAAAAATCCACTGCGCAATATGATAAGTTGTGTACGATGTAGCAAGTCGTTTACGCGGAGAGAGAGCCTAAAAAGACATGGAAGAACTTGTAGCGCCAAGCCTGCGTACAAGCTAGAGGACAACGATGAATCTACCATCCTAAGGAAGAGTGATCTGCATTACCACAATAATTTTCTTGGCTCTTCCGATCTCGACAAAGAACTTAAATTGAAGGAGGTTGATGATTTACGGAAGAATGAAGACAATGGAAGAATCCTTAACGTGAAAAGTGAGAATATATTCCAGCCGAATTCAAGTAGATCTTTCCTACTTTGTAAAAATGATGGACTCCTAAAAAGGAAGCATGAAGACGATGAAGACGCTTCAACATCATCAACATCGAAATATTACGGAAAATTGGGTGAATACGATTCCTTCTACGGTGATTGTTACAGTGACTCTGAGGCTGTTGACAAAGACATAGACTATGATGAAGCACCTAAAGCTGCCAAGATCGAAGAATGTGGCGGTGTCCTGAGACCGAAACGGTGGAAACGACGTGATATATTAAATAAATCTGATCAAGCTTGTGATGATCACCGTCTCAAACATGAAAGTTACCCTGAGGTTGGTGGTAAAACGGAAGACACCAGAGATCATAATATTTATAAAGGTGCAAGGAAGATGGTGGTAGAAGAGATTGATTACACATCATGGAAAGATCCAAACATATTGGTTGACCGGTTAAGACTTCTACATGGTTCGCTTTGTGCAGGAAACTATTCGTGCATCAAAGAAATATCCTTCATACTCAAGGAACTGAGGAATGCTGGCTACATACAATAATGGCTTGTTTTACTTGCATTTGTATAATGTAAAGCAATAAAATAAACAATTTAAATTATAAGACTTTAATGTTTTTATTTCTTGTATTCTGATTTCTAAGACTTAGATCTCGTAACTTGTGCTTCCTTGTTGCCTTTTTTTTTTGTTGATGGAGCTTCCAAATGTGCTGCCTTTTCGATGATGGTGCTTCCAAATGTGCTGCCTTTTCGTTGTCGGTGCTTCCAAATGTGCTGCCTTTTCGTTGTCGGTGCTTCCAAATGTGCTGTCTTTTCGTAGTCGGTGCTTCCAAATGTGCTGCCTTTTCGTAGTCGGTGCTTCCAAATGTGCTGCCTTTTCGATGATGGTGCTTCCAAATGTGCTGCCTTTTCGTTGTCGGTGCTTCCAAATGTGCTGCCTTTTCGTTGTCGGTGCTTCCAAATGTGCTGCCTTTTCGTAGTCGGTGCTTCCAAATGTGCTGCCTTTTCGTTGTCGGTGCTTCCAAATGTGCTGCCTTTTCGTTGTCGGTGCTTCCAAATGTGCTGCCTTTTCGTAGGCGGTGCTTCCAAATGTGCTGCCTTTTCGTAGTCGGTGCTTCCAAATGTGCTGCCTTTGCGTTGTCGGTGCTTCCAAATGTGCTGCCTTTTCGTTGTCAGTGCTGCCAAATGTGCTGTCTTTTCGTTGTCGGTGCTGCCAAATTTGCTGCCTTTTCGTTGTCGGTGCTTCCAAATGTGCTGCCTTTTCGTAGTCGGTGCTTCCAAATGTGCTGCCTTTTCGTTGTCGGTGCTTCCAAATGTGCTGCCTTTTCGTTGTCGGTGCTTCCAAATGTGCTGCCTTTTCGTAGGCGGTGCTTCCAAATGTGCTGCCTTTTCGTAGTCGGTGCTTCCAAATGTGCTGCCTTTGCGTTGTCGGTGCTTCCAAATGTGCTGCCTTTTCGTTGTCGGTGCTGCCAAATGTGCTGCCTTTTCGTTGTCGGTGCTGCCAAATGTGCTGCCTTTAAGTAGTCGGTGCTTCCAAATGTGCTGCCTTTTCGTAGTCGGTGCTTCCAATTTTTTTTTCCTTTTTTGAAGGTGCTTCCAAGTGTGCTTCCTTTTTTTGATGGTGCTTTCAATTTTTTTTTTTTTTTTTGAAGGTGCTTCCAAGTGTGCTTCCTTTTTTTTTGATGGTGCTTCTATTTTTTTAATGTTGTTTTGAATCTAGTATTTTAGTAAAATGTTCTTGGTTTGACTAGCGTATTATTCCATACGGTGCATGTATATAAGCGAGTCCTAGACAGCAGGACGCTCAGTTTTGTTACTGACGTCGACGGTGTACGGATCACCTAGTTTGTTTCTTCTGGTGCATAAGACGTGTAATTGCTTGTTCTTGAGACTTCGATGGCATCTTTGCCGACTTTAACGTCGTACTCGATGGAGGATGTACAATCGACTACGGGAACCATGACGTCGGCGCCGACGATGTTGGAGCAGATCCCGTTGGCAACGCCTCTGACAACACTGGAGGAGACTTCGATATGTGCTGTTCCACCATTAGCTGAAGTTTCATCAGCATTGAATACTTCAATTAATGAAGAGCGTACTTCGCATCAGTGCAAATACTGTGGTGTATCATTTACTATCACCTCAAATGCTCGCAGACATGAAAGAAGCGGTTGTTCTTATAATGTTCAAAGAATACAATTTCAGTACAATAAGTGCAATAAACTAATTTCACGTCTCGATAGCTTACATCGTCATTATAAAAAATGCTCCGAGACGTTTAATTAACATGGTTATTGATTTGACTCATGTGTTGTACCGGCTAATGAGACTATATAAGTGATATGAACTTCAGTCCGTCTCTGGCTGCGGTGATGACCGGATCGGATAGACATTTAAAGTCATGTAAAAGGCTTAGTCCGTACAATAAGAAGACTGTTTGAATCGAGGAATCCAAAAGGCTTTAGTAATTTGTCAGTGTTTTTTTTTGTACTTGTAGTAGTGTATTGAATTTATGTAATAAAATTTTTTTAAAAGAACTTGTGGTGTTTTTATTTTCTCAAACCTAACACTTTTTTAGCATTTTTTAAAATTAAAGTTGTTTTGTATCGGCCAGGGATTGAACCAAGGACCTAAGTCGATCCAATCAATCATTATATGGATTACAAATTTATTTAATGATTTTTGAACTTTTTCCCGAATCTCTAGCATTACAATTACGAATTTCCAATATGGTGGTCTTGTTGTCTGATAGGATGATGGTAGTAGATGATTTAAAGTCTCTTTACGAATGTTGAACATGGTTTATTGAAATTATTATTTTTTACATAAAATTAAACATTATTGCATCGATCGGGTATCGAACCGAGGACAGGAATCGATCGAATCAATATGTAAGTTAATGAGTGATTTATTTAATGAATTTTGGAACTTTTCCCGAATTTCTAGCTAAATAATTACACGATTCCAAGATGGCGGCCAAATTTCAAGATGGTGGGTGTCACAGTACTAAATGATTACTGCACTCTAGCGGATAAGAACTAAACTAACATGGCGTCAGTGCACTCTCGCCGACGAAAACAAGATGGTGGTCTCCAGCAACGAAGACAAGATGGCGGACATGATGTCATACTAGGTGACGATATATATGCTTTGAAAAAAAGTGGTGGGAGTCAGTCTGCCAAAAGTCACCACGGGGGGAAGGATCGGTCGTCATTTTTATTTTTTTGCCCTCACCGGGTTCGAACCGAGGGCTCCGAGCTCCGTGTCGTAAAAGTAATTTTTTTATTAATATTTTATTAAATTTTTATTAAGTGAATTTTTTTATAAATTTTAAAAAAAATTTCGTTTAAATCGGATAATAAATAAAAAAGTTAAAGATGGCGGCCGTAACGGAAATTGTAACGGTGACGTCATCATTCAAAATGGCTGTCATGGCATCCTAATTTTCAAGGTCATGACCTCTGCGGCTTAGAGCGGCTAGCTCTTAGGAGTTTTAAGCCGCTTTTAGGAATTTGGGTTCTTTCTAGGACAAAACGACTTTTGAGGATTTTCGAAATCCTGATTTTTAAATTGTGGAATTTTTTGAGAATTTTTGGCGGAATTTTTTTCACAGAAATGTAAATTTTGACGAATTTTGTGGAATTTTGGGCAATTTTTGCCCAATTTTGGCGGATTTTGAGGGTCAAAGGTCAAGGTCAAACTTGTCCCGTTACGCTGTGTCCCGTTACACTCATACAAGATGGCCGCCGTGACGTCACAATCCAAGATGGCGGACCGTCTCCTCGCTCCTCGCGCCTGACGCCTGTCCCAGCTTGCCCTATTATATACTACTGGTGTATAGTCATCTATACTGCTGAGGTGGTAATTCAATTGAGTTTATTTTATTATTGTCTATCAAAAGAACAATAAAATAAACTTAAGCGTTAATTATTTCCCAAATATATATATTTTTTACGTTACTACAACATTAATAATACCCACATTATGTTTCTAATGGGCTGTTGGGGTTCACTTTTCGTAGGCTGACTTCAATACTACCTTACTTCTTAATAGCTCTGGTGGTGTTTTTGTCATGTTGGGGATGTAACAGGGTATTGTGATTCCAGCATTATGTTTTTAGCATGTGCTGTGAAAACAATTAGAAGAGTATTTTAACATATATATGTACAGAAAAAAACAATTGCCATTAAGAATAGATAAAATCAATCACAGCATTTCCAACCTGTGAACAGCGAATACGGAACATTACTTGAGAACGATTTACGTTTGCTGTTTATGTTTTACTGATTAAGTAGTTGTGAAATTAGACCTATATTTTAACTGCCTCAATGACTAAGAAATCATTTAGAAATACTGTAATGAGCTGGTTAAGTGGAAAAATTTAAGAATATTAATTTACGAAAACCTTAAAATCATTTTTATGTATGTTTACCAGGGGAATAGTCTAGTTCCGATATCATTTTAATTCTTATTCTGAAATGATTGCCTGTCAGTAAACAGATTAATAGACGGCAAAACACAACGCCACAGTAGAGCGACAATGTCAAATGAATTAGCCATGACCTACAATAAGGAACCATCCTACCAACATTCTATAAAAAAAATCGATGGGGCTGTATCGAGACTCACGGCTGTTGGTTTCAAGTGAAACTTCTATGTTAGCGAGTCGCTTTTAGTGTAATGGTTTAAAATAAAAACAATAAAAACGAGAAATTGACTACGTAGGTACTAAAACATTAATTCAAAACAGACACTAAATGGTAGCTTACGAAGAAAATTCTATTTAACATTGTCCTGTGATATGATAAATGAGATACCGAAGGCATAATATCAAAATTAATGGTTATTTGGTGAACTTACAATCTGTATTGCCCAGTGTATTCAGTTCTCTATACACAATCACACGAATCACCCCGCTATCACATCTGAGTCGTGAGCTACACTGAACAGAAATTATTTCCGAACCTAAATTAAATCTAAATGTATTTGGGAGGTCTAGGTAAGGAAGACTTAAGTGCCGAAGCCTATATAGTTAGAAAAATGTTAAAGAGAGATGATACACACCTTTTCGTCAGACTTTTTCTGATACCCATATGTTTCGCTGTGATTTTTTTGACGTTTCATGTCAAAATGATATGATAATTACCAGTCGGGATTTGAACCTATGTTCTCTGGAATACGAATATAGTGTCTTACGACTCGGTCCATAAACTTCGATAGTGTATCTTTTCTCATCATCAGATTGCCTTGTAGTGATTCCTTACGTTACAGGCGTGTGTGTACGATTATTGCGTAACTATAGTACTACATTTAGGCTATCATCACGTCTTGAAAAAATATTGACATATAATATTATAAGTACAACTATAAAATATTACGGTCTCCTAAATTTTAATTCACGTCTTTTGAGTATATCCTGTACTAGTGCGTGTAACTACATGTGATTTTATTTACATATTTAACATGGGTGTAGCCAGTATTTGTTGAAGGGGAGAGCAGAAGCCAGCCCCACCTCCGGAAACTCTTTTACAAAGATAATACTTGAAAATATATTTTTAGGTTAGTTGACGATCCCTTAAGTACTTTTTGAAATTCCTGTCATTGAAATTTTTGTAAAATAAAATTATTTGTCTAAATAAATCTGGCAACCCTACTTCCCCCTCTTTTTTTTACTACGCTCTTGACACATATTGTTAAAGAAACATGTTCCTCTTTTGAATAAACTTCTCTGCACTAATACCTGTGCCTTGTTAACAGAAGTGTAAACAAATATACACATAAAACAAACAAAACACAAATCTGTTTAAAGAAAGTCAGTATCTATGTGAATATCAACAAATTCAGTATAGTTCATGAAATAAAATTTCCACCGACAAACAAAATTTTAAATAATAGGTAAATTAATTCAAGATGTAGTTTCGGACAAACGCCATTACTAATTAAACTGTATGTTTATTAAACAGTCTGTTTGTGCCTTAAGATCTCTTTCCCAAAACGCCGCAACTGTTCTCTTAGGAATCATATGCTGCTTTAGTCTGCGCTATCATTGTTTTGGTTTTCAAAATATCTGTTTTTTCGCTCAACTGTTGCTTACGGTGTGTGTCTGTGCTGTCATTACTGTTTCTTCACATCGCTGGGTTCACCTGTGCATCTCCGTTGTTGTTTTTCTTAAATTTTTATCTCTTAAGTTTCATTGTTGATTTACTCTGTTTGCCGTTGTGCACAGTAAATTTTCTTTGTAAATGGAACAGAAATATTCATGTAACCTTAACTATTTGTTTATTTGTTCATTTACATGAAAATAACTGTATCACTACAAAATAGTATTACCATTTATGCTTCGTGTTGCCCCAGTACATTCAATATTTAGTTATATGCAAACAGTTGTTTGAATAGCTTTCCAGGGATTAGCTGTGCATGTTAAGCACGGTAAGCCAAAAGTAATATAAAAAAGTTAACTTTTCTGTGGCTTTAAAACCAAATAAATAAAATGTTTATACAATAACTTCATGCTTGTAAGCACACGCATATTTTAACTAAACACACTCTTTTAATATCTAACATTTATTTCAAAATAACTTTACCATCGATAGTGCAAGCTCTTACATATGTTTTTACTAGTCTATATTTCTATATAATTATTGTACAGCGGGATTGTAAGTTTGTTTGCAGGAAAGTAACTAAACAATTGCCAGACTAGTTATACAAGTTATATTCCACTGTTATTAAATTACATAATTCATGCTCAACGAACAACATAAGAACACATAAATTTGTTCGTTACCGAGGTTAGATGTTAATGCTCGTACTGAACGTGTTAATGACACACGAAACTACAGTAAACTCGTGGAATAACATCATGTAGGTGTTAAGAAGACTGCAAGTATCTGCTCTACCACTCTGGTTCTGGGGTAGAGCGCCTGCCTTGTGACTTGTAGGACCCGGGTTCGCACCCCGGCTCCTCCAAGGCGGATTGCCCAGACAAAATGGTGGCATTTTTCTGGTATGAACACAATCCCTTGCAACAAGTCTGGCTACCAAAGAAACGGTGGGTGGAACAGAAAAAAACCTTCCAGGTGGCTTCCAAACGGGGAGCCCGTTTCTTTTCTTGGGCTCCCCATGCGGTGGCCATTCCGGAGGTTTCTCCGGGGGAACGGAGTTTTGCAAAAATATTTTTTGTAGTTTTGTAGCGTTTAAGTTTTTAGTAACTGTAGCATTATCATTCCAACATATTATAAATAAAGCTCAAACAAACATTAAAAACATTTTTGCTTTTGTACAAAAATATTTTAATTAAGTGTGCATCAGTCAGTGAGTGGTTGTGTGTTCAACCATTTATCGGTATATATTTTCTTGAAGTATTATTGACGGTTAAATAAATTCTAGTTAAAAACCTTTGTTTTGTAGTATTTTAGCAGTTGTTGACGAAAAAATATTTATAGGCACATGAATATTATTTCTGTAAAACCACATAGTTTTCAATCAGGAATATCGAATTTAACACATGGTTTTTTTTATATATATGTGTGTATGTACCAGTACATGAGCAAAGCCTTTGATACTTTCCCACATAATCTTATGATTAAAAAATAGTCAATATCGGCCTCGTCAAGCAATGCTTGATATATATGTTTTAATTATCTTACAAATAGACGCTTTACAGTCAAATTTGTAAATGCAATTTCATGGTAGTAGGTGTTCCGCAAAGTAGTAGTTTATCTTAACTACTCTTTAATATTTAATAAATGATATTCCAACTGTGATCAGAATTGATCAAGAAAAGATGCTGATGAAAAAATAGATTATTGGGAAATATGTTTGTGAAACTATTCAGCAAGATATTTCAGCTGTCCGGATCTGATTTTCAAGATAACAAACATCTCTGAATTACGATAACATTTAATGTACAACCTTCAGTCAAAAAATAATTTAATTAATCAGAATTATCACATAGTAAGTAATGACATTAAACGTGGTGTACTCTTTTAAGACCTTCGAGTTTTATTGGATTCCAAGCTTTTTTTCACCAACATGTAGATAATACTATTAGAAACACATTAAGATCTTTAGGTCTTATTAAATTTAAAACTTTCTCTGCATCAAAAGACTTTAATTAGAAAAGTATTGGAAGTATGCAGAAAAACTTCTTCAATTACTAATTAAAAATTTCAAGCATTTAAATTATTTTGAATATGCTATAATTCTATATAACCTATTTGCATTTTCTATTTATTAGACGTTCGATCAGTGATGCACTTTATATTATAAACATTTTATTACAATTTTTGTTGGTTCAGACATAATAACTCGGTTTTGATTAAGAATTCCAACTTGCAATTACAGAATAAGTGACACTTTTAAAACCATTAGTAACTATAAAATGTGTAAAAAATTATAACTCCTTTTGAATAATGTACAAATATTCATTGGTAAAACTTTTGCAATCTACATATTTATTTTGTATACGCCATTTTAGTTTCGGTTTAAGATTTTTGTGAAAACCAAAGTAACCAATTGGTTAACTGAACTTTATCAATCTATACCTATCTGTGTGTTGTGTTATTTAGTGTTTTGTTGCATTGATGTATATCTTGTGTAAATGTGTTTTTGTTGTTATTTTATGTCATAATTCGTTTATAGGTGCTGTAAGGCACAAAAACTGAATTTCAATTAGATCTGACAGATTTAATGAAGCAGGATAATATCCTACGCATAGTAATTTTTTTATTTTATAATATAAAAAATACTTAAACTTCAGCAGAGTTTATTTTTGAAATGTACGAGCCTATGTCTCCCCTAGAGCGCCTGTGCTGCTTGCCCTGTGCCAACAAACTACACTACACAAAAAATATTTCCCTCTCATTTCAGCATCTTAAAAACAAATTTTGTAGACATTAAATAATTTATTATAGAAATCAAAAACCTTAACATTTGAGTTTTTTGTGTTCAGTCACAGAAAACATTACATAAGAAAATCCTTGAATATTTGCGTTGGATTTGCACTCATTAAATAATGATCTACAATTACTTCAATTATTCCAGTGTGCAAAAATGTAAATTCTATGAAGCTAGTTACATTACAATTTTACGAGTAAGGTCGTTTTCCTCATACCATAGAATGTATAAGAAATTTTGGCAGAATGGAATACTAGGTACCACATGTATTTTTTTTAATCGTCGTATTAAGAATACAGTGCACCTATATAACATTTTTGGAAACATTTCTTTCTTCTCGTCCGCGATCGGGATATGATTTGTTATTGCAACTATCACCATCTGAAGCGCTATCTGTACGCTTTAAAGTTAACCTGAGAAACAGCTAGAGGGTTGACAGCGCTACCTATAGAGTATTCTATACACTATTTCGAGGACAATGCTGCTGTACTCATTCCATGGAGGGTGTGAGAAAATATGGCAGACTTCCGTCTCGTCCTTTGGACTTATGGCAGATTTCCGTTATAGTACTTTTCCACGTTTTTCGAAGAGGCCAGGCGGAACACTGTCATTATGGTAGTCTTCCGTCGCCCCCTAGTGCGGTGGGTGATTGGGGGGAGGCGCCGAGTTGCGCCGCGCGAGTTGTGGAGTGGCCGGCGGCGGTTAGTCTGGCCGGGGCGGCCACGAACTTAACAGAGAACCGCGCAGTTATAAGTATGAAACTATATTGCTAAACGGGCGCGGCAGCTGTTAAACTGTGGCATGCGACTGATTTAAAGAAATGTGCTCGTGTCTAGTCTGCGCGAGACGGCCACGAAGGTAGCGGAATATTGCTCGGGTATATTTGGCGGTGTGATAACATTTTCGCCGATTTAAATGTGAAAGCTGTGTCGGGAAATGGGCGTACCAGCTACATCATTGTGGTTCGCTATTTATTGAAGAAATGTATCCGTGTCTACGAGTTTGCGCGCCGGAGTGCGTAAGCGGGTCTGCAATGGCTTTCATGACATTTCTGAGTTTGATTCTGTGTAGGGCCCAGATTAATGGCATGCATCTTTGGAGACGTGTACCTGTCCAAAAGGGCGTGTCGTGGATATAAACTAGGTGCGATCAGCTGAAGTGGTTTACCATTATACTGCATGCAGCGCAAAAGCTGGAAACAAATATGTTGGAACGATTACTGTTAATATATGATACAAGAATCGTGCTGCGTTCCTCGAACGTGAAAGATTTGGCATTTTAGTCGTGTAGATTTTTGGCCAAAAAGATATTAATGCTCAGGAAAACACCACCCCTTCTCTAATGACTGTGTTGGCGATGATATTATGCCAAGCATACATTTTAGTGAATGACCTGGGTAGAGTAATGTTTTGAAGGAAACCTTTTTATCTATTTTTTAAGGATATTTATAATAGTATTTAAATATTTTTGTAAAACATTTATAATAGACCTTAATACTATCTGGTTTGTGGCAAGTTAGTCTTGGAGCATGGATTGGCGAGAAGCTATAAGTTAATTACGTTCCAGGCTTTATTTGCCAAATTTTAATGATATATTTTTAATGCTTGTAAAATAAAGCAGTAGAAAAAATGCTCGCGAAAATGTTATTTATACGTTTACGAGCTGTGCCCCGCGTGTTACCTGCGATTAAAAAGTATGTCCTTTTCTGTACCCCTTGTATGCAAAATATCATGATGATCGGTTGTGTAGTTAGGGCGTTAAAGCATTACAAACAAACAAACGAAGAAACAAACAAACTGACTGTCGCATTTAAATTTCACATTTTTTTATTTATTGTAAAAAAAAGTTAAAAGTTAAAAAACGATTTAAGAAGTTAGGATTAGGATTCCAATACCGTTCTGTAAACAACATTAAATGACTTATTATTTTCCGCCAGCACGTGCAAGTTTCGGGCACTTGAAACACGTGAACAACCAACATATAATTGACCATGTGAGAAGCATGGAGTGCCCAAATGAATGCCTGCTACTTTTCAGGTTTGGCCCTGGGATTTGTTGATGGTCACTGTAAAAGCCAATTTTAAGGGAAATTGTAACCTCTTAAATTCAAACGGCAAGATATTTGTAATAATGGGTATGCAGAGAATTAAAACACTCTCTCCTTTAGCAGCTCCTGTCATAATGGATTTTTTAATATTACTGCCCAGCTGGGTGCATCAAAGTTTCGCATCAGCGGAACTGGAACAACAACTTTAAGCTCCAGCTTATGGGACAGCACGCCCGTTAACTCCAGGGAGTTGAGAAATTCAATGGGGTAGGCAGTAGTATCGTCATTAGCCATCACAGTGTCTATATATGTGTATACTTTTGAATCGCCGACGATCATGTTTAAAAATTTTTTGTTCATTTTATTGACCCACTCATTCTTTGGCGACAGCACTGCCCTCTCACACAACCACTCTTCGTTATTTATATTAATCTCCAAATTGGGAAAAACTTGCATGATAAGTTCACCCTCTGTAGCCACTGGATGGGAAAATTCTTCTGAAAATAGAATTTTCCCATCTGAGTCCAATTCTAGACGACCCTCTCCAATTTGCAGCAGCTTATTCGCAGACACTTGATTCGTGGTCGTTGTACAGGTGGATGCGCATGTTGCACGTAAGATGGAGCTTCTCGATCCTAGACCACAGTGGCGACGCCTTGACACATGCATTTATTTCATCCGCCGGTGTGCCCCTCTCTATAACTGGCAGTGTCTGTCTAAAATCGCCTGCGAGAAAAACGACAACGCCGCCCATTAGCACCTGGTTGCTGCGGATGTCCTGCAGACTGCGGTTTAATGCTTATAATGCATGCTTGTGTGACATTGTGCTCTCGTCCCATATTATCAACTTGCACTGCTGCAAAAGGACTCCCTGGCCGCTGTTTTTGGTGATGTTGCATGTTGGGGTATCTTCGCTTACAAGATTAAGTGGCAATTTGAAAACGGAATGTGCAGTTCTGCCACCATTAAGCAAAGTTGCAGCGATGCCCGAAGAAGCCACAGCAAGAGCTTTATTTCGGTCCTTGCGGAGTTGGAACAGCAGAAGATTCAGCACAAATGTCTTACCCGTACCCCATGGTGCATCAAGAAAGAATAATCCTCCCTCTCCTCTATTGACTCGGCGCAGAATCGTTTCGTAGACTTGACGCTGCTCGGGAAGCAATTCATTGGCCTGGGCTTTTAAAATGGCAGTATCGTAATTTAGCTCCTTCACAACATCGCTTGATAATTCCCCTCTTCGCTGCAGTGTGGGTAGGCCGAAATCAGCAAGATGTTTTCCAGATATGGAAATCAATTATGCTCAATCAATAACAAAGTTTCGTTAATGACTAAGTCATTGTGAGTACCAACCAGCCTATGCGCGATATCTTCTGATAAAGCTTCCTTGTATTTATCCCACAGCTGGAGGTGATTGGATAGTCCGCAAGTGCTCATTAAAATTGCGAAAAGGTCCCTAACTTTGGTCACTGAGCGACAAAGGACTGCTTCCGCCATAGTCGAATACCAGTGGTTGTTGTTTTCTAACAGCCCACGGGCCTCACATGCTTCCCTGAAAGTTACTCGCTCTTGAACATCTACGGTTTTAAGAAAATAGAATGGGCCCCAAACCTCATTTAGCAACATTCGCAAGCAATAACATTGAAAGTTGCTGACGTGCACAGTATATATCCAACCCAATGCATCTCCCGCCTTCACACCTGGCCAGTTTTCAACCGGTGTTCCCTGTACACGACTCTTCCATTCCTTCCTAAATGTATTCCATGTATAGTATCGTGGTACTTCAGAATAGAGCAGGGTTTTGCAAAATTGTCATTTTCGCACAGTTGGAAGAATGCAGTCAATGTTGTTTCTGGAGGCATCACTACTCTATCTCGGAAATTCTGCGAAATGAAGTACGCTCGCTCGCCATTGGGTAAGTGTACTGCCAGGTGGGTGACTGTGGGGTGTCTCTCGTGCAGCAGTAAGCCCAAGATCCTCCATGCTGCTTCGTTGCTGCTGACGTATGTACCTGCCCTAAACGTTTGCACTTCATCTCTGGTGTTAATACCGGAATTACCTTGTTGGACACTAAAAACTGCTTGGTCATTTCCTTTGCAAATATATTTACAAATGTATTTAATTGCTTGAACAGAACTGCAGAATTCAACAATTAAATGTGCGTTAAATATTTTAGACAATAGGGGCAAATAAGGCACAATCCAGCTGTTGTCCATTTCAACTTCTATAGGGCCACCACGAATTCTAATTTTAGTAGTCCTAGCACGATGCTCGGGGGCTCTACGCCTGTATTGGGGACATCCATTGTTATTTGTCTGCATATCCTCAATAGTGGCCGGGAATACTTTTTCGTGCACTTTCCGTCCTTCATGCAAGGAGACGATTGGTTTTGTACACCACAGGTTCCGTGAATCATGTTTTTCACAATTATATCAAGCAATTTTTTGTCCGTATTCGGGTCAGGAATCTCGGCAATTTGATTGAGACATATTTTTTCTTTCAGCCACATCAATAAATTAACATGGGGCAATCCACGTTTCTGCCACTCAATCGAGTACAACAAGCATTGTGCCTCCCCAAATATTTGGTCTTTAGTAAGTAGAGCGACTAATTTTTGGACCTTTATTTTGAACACTCTAGCTATGAAATCGTGTCTGTCGTTTACATTCTGGACAGGCATGAGCTCTTCAGTTATTTCTGTCCAGGCTGGGTTGCAAGTAAATGTAATGAACAGGTCTGGTCGCCCGTAGTTGCGAATGTAAGCAAATGCGTCCTGTGTGTACTCGTGGAGATACCTTGAGCTATTTACAAATGATGAGGGCAGGATTACCATTTGTCCTAAATTGTTGGGTCTACATTACCATCGGTTAGTATGGCATCCTGCATATGTATATAGCTCTCCGCTCGCAGCCTGGTCTGATAAGCGCTATGTATCTCAAGCACTCACTCTCTATTTTGACATACATGTCCACCAGAAATTGAAGCAAAAGTTGCCTACACTGCAGCAGTAAATTAAAATCATTTTGCTGGAATATCATGTGGAACGTGTAAAAGTCCATGCAGGATACCTTTTTGTTTGGTATTGGACGGATAGTAGCTGGACTAATTAATTGGATGTCAAAGTGATACCCATCCTGCCCTTTCCAAAATATGAGCGGGTATTCAAAAGCATCATAGAACCAGTGCGTGTCGGCGATTCTGGAGAGTGTGCCATTGCGTGCTCATAGAACAATGTCTCGAGCTGTGGTCTGCTCGCTGCCTGCAATCATGACCACTATTTTGTTGCTTGTTGAGGCATTGTAGCATCGCTCGTGTTGTCCGCGCGGCACATGGTCGGGGTGGACTACTACCTTACAGCTTTCATCGGGCATGTTCTCATGTGCCATTTTGATGACTAAGGTGTTATTGCCGTGCAGTACTCGTTGTATTTTACGGACCGTCTCTCTATCGACCCCTTTAGTAAGCCTAGACCGTCGCTCAATTTCGGCTTCCTCGTCACCCATGAAATACACCTGTAAGAACTGTGGTTGCATGTTTGAGGTAGGAAGTAGAAAACCATTTCTATGATACACTTGACCTTGAATGGTAAAATTCGGTGAAAATCCTGGCAACACAATCACTCTGTCAGCACCAGAAGATGTCATATGGAAGCATGAATTATATTTTCTAATATTATTCAAGAAACATTGTGATTCCTCAGTCATGTAAGAAAATAACTGTTTAAAAGGCTCTACTGGCTCCTCTATTGAAGGAATAGAAACTTTTCCTCCAGAACAACACATTCCTGCAGTTTATTCCTTCCATTTAAGTGCCCTGCAAAATCTACACTCTTTATTTACCGTCTCAATTTTTATAAGCCAATGACTGGCATAGTCAAGAGTTGAATCATACTCAAACGCTGTTTTATAAAATACGGACCACGTGTTTCTTGCATACGTTTGCCGTCGCTGCGCCATCCGGTCAGCAATGGCTCGTCGACGATTTTCTGACTCTTCAATAGATTCATTAGCACATAGCGATGCAAAATATTGTGTGTGATGTAGCCGTCTCAGTTGTGACTGCTCCGGCTTTTCAGCAGCATATTAGGTTGCCAAATATTCGGCGTGCTCTAGCTGCCATTGTTGGGTTTGCTGCAGAGTTTCAGCATCACGTTGAGTTGCCAAATATTCGATGTGCTGTAGTCGCCGTTGTTGTGTTTGCTCAGGGGTATCAGCAGCACGTTGACTTTCAAAATATTCGGCGTGCTGTATTCGCCTCATTTCTGACTGCTCCAGCATTTCAGCTGATCTATAAGTAGCCTGTCACTCCACTTGCTCAATTCTTCTAAGCTCTGCTTGAGGAGTTGTATCTCGAATTCTAGCTACTTTCATAGTCCGAGCTTTATTACTCCTCTGCGAAAGATTAGATTTGCATTTTCGGGGCATTTCGAAAGACTACGACAACTAAAATAAAACAGCAAACTAATAAATCAAAATCAAGTCTGTATTTATCGATAGAAACTTTTAAAGATAAAGGAGCTGAGAGAAGGTTATTTCGAAAAACTACCAAATAATAAACAAATCACACAAATTATAACTAATAACTAAGAAAAATGTTCATAAACCTGTAGGCACAGAAAACTTAACTAACCTTAAAATAATTTAATTACAAAAGCACACAACTAAACTATCCAACTAATTTATAATAGGCAGGAACTAACCCATTGCAGGAGCCTCCTAACTTTAGGAGCGAAATGTTCTTTGACACTTTTTTTTAAAACATATTCATGATCATAACTTATATCTCCTCAGCCGGTTGTATAATCCTCTGACGGAGATTGTTCTCTATTGCTTTTATTGGTCACAGTATGCTGCACAGTATCCAACCAAACTAACCGTTATTCTTAAAATAACCAAAAATACTATTCTAACATCTAAATAAACAAAAAAAAAAACAATATTTGTTTGTTCCAAGGAGAAGGTGCCATACCGACATAGAAGAATGACACACAATCAATGTACATTGGAAAAACATATTAGTAAGTAAATAGCCTATGTATCAAGAAATGAAAAGCATTTACATGCATTCAAAAATTATAGCACGTTTGATATTCAAGGCAATGCTATCTATTGACGAATTTAAGAACTAAACTGTTAGTAAATAAAAAAATATTTGTTTATTCCAAGGATAAGGTACCAAACCGACATTAAGAAATGATACACAATCAATGTACATTGCTAAAAACGTATTAGTAAGTAAGTAGCCTGTGTGTTAAAAAATAAATATTTACACATATTCAAAGATTATAGCATTTGTAATTCAAGGCAATGTTATCTATTAATGAATTTAAGAACTAAACTGCTAGTATCTATTATTTATCTAGCCACCGCGAGCTACACTAAGCGAACGTGTTATTACCAAGGAGAAGAATACGAAGTTGCCAGACCGACATAGAGAAATGACACACATTCACTATTTGTAAGTCTATGACCTATTATTTTTTATGTGGCCTATGTGTTAATCTAGGTTATAAATTATCTGTGTGCCAAAATTCATTCAAATCTGCTCAGTTGTTTTTGCTTGAAAGAGTAACAAACATCCATCCATCCATCCAAACTTTCATGTTTATAATATTAGTGGGAGATGATCATCTAGTTTTAAGTCTTGTAGCATGCTCTATTTAAAGGAGAAAGAAATAATTATTAAAGTGTATGATACATTTATTAATTTTAAAGCATTTTTGTAATGCCACTCAGGATTCTCACTTCCTTATTTTTTTTGGAGTAATATCTTATCCCTGTTTTTAAGGACATCTGCTTCAGGGAATAGTGATTTTGGCAAATTGAATTAAGATGAGAAAAGTTTAAAATCAATTTAAGTTTTTTAAAATTTAATAAAGATCATTCCCAGTGAGGTGTCTAAATTGCAGTGGTTTTAACCCCAGTGATAAAGCCAGTGCAAAACTTGGAATGAAATATGTGAAATATTTCCATGAGATGGTCTGCAAAGTAACTAATTCCAAATTTTTTTAATTGTGAAAGATAATTCAGTGTACAACAGTAAACGAAGGAGAAACCCTCCAGAGACTTCCTCTGAAATGGCTGCAACAGCGATATATTTTGGCATAGTTTAGCACCTATTTCAAGTGGGACACTCATTACTTGCCTTGGTTTATCTGCCAGATGTGTTAACGGACTTAGAAGAAATGGGAATGCACTGGGAATGTAGTCGAAAAGTGCGATGGTTTATGATAGAAGGCCGAGTTTCATGACAACATTTTTAAGTGTGTTGAGTCGTATTACTGAATCTATGGATAATGTACTCTTGTGTAAAGACAGATGTTCTTATAAAATTATATCAATGCTTTTAAATACCAACTACACTTTATGTTTTGGTTATCATATACCAGCCATCTGCTCTGTGTGTTTACATCTTAGAGAACGACTTTATCTTGCCAAAGTTAAATCAGAATAGGAAAATCTGATAAATAAAACTCCATGGCCTCAAAGCTCATGCTATGAAGATCTATCCAAATAAATTGTATCATTTGGTTGTGAGAAAAAACCATTCCATTACCTCGCTACCAGATCAATGTGTCTTTTATTAGTTTAGTTTAATTTATTTTGTTGTAATCAGAGGTAGGATCACCACGTATATTTGTCCAGAATGTGTAACATCCTACATGTGAACTGAAAAGGAGTTTCTAACAGATACAAATACTTTACCTTCAAGTCTTGCAATCCACTGATAATCTGACTAAAACACACTTAGTGTAGTCTCTATTTTGGAAAACTGTATAAAATATGTTATGGTATCAATAATAATGAATTGGGTTGGTCAGCATGCCCCAAGGAATATTGATAGTGTAGAGTTTCTCTTTCCAATGACCGGGCACAGTTACAAACCACCAGACAAGGTGTTTGTTTGCATAGAAAGAGACATTAAATAATGTTAGGTCGTCCGAACTTGCGAAGAAGTATATAATTTGGTTTTAAAACATTTAATTATCAAGATAGTTGTAAGAACAACAAAGTCTGCGAAAATAAATAGTCTTCGAAATGTGTGGGTTAAAAAGTTTTCGTCATGGATCTTACATATTTGAAAAATGAAAACAATTTAACAATCTAACAACAACATTTTGGTATGTGGTTAACCTAATTCTCAAAACATACATTGGTAAATACTGAATTTTTTTCATGGCCAAACACAGTTACAATGACATTCGACATACTGCGATTACAATCAGAAATAAAGTGATAAAAAAAGATTCTAGACTTGTGGAAAATACACAATAGGGAAGAATAAAGGAATGTTCAAGCTCTTAACTTCTATAGATGGATGCGAGGACTCAGATTCAACTGAAGTGCAGTGCTCTCAACCATAAGCAGATCAAAATTTTTAAAATAGAAATATGTTTAAAATTTTGTGTTGTTTAGCTGTTCAATGTTCAATTTCATTATTAAATACATTTTTAAATTACACCCATTAAAATTTCCTTCTTAATTTTAAATAAATACACCTACAAGCAGTGGCTCACCTTAATTGTATGAGTTATGTATAGAAAATCCAAATATGATTTAAATTTAAAATTTATTCTCAACAGTTAGTATCAAACTCCTATTTATCCATAATGTAGGGTTTAAATAAACTTATAAATTTTATAATCTTACATAGCTTAATGCACTTGCCAGTTTTTCACTGGTTTTGGTAAAACTTTATATTAATTTTTTGTCCCTTTTACAATATAATATTTTTTAAGTAAGTGCAGTATTCCTCTAGTCACCCAAATACTTAAAAAAAAAAGACAAAATTTGAATCCGATTTTGGTGGTTGAAAAACGTGTTAATAGTGTCTCGAAATATCACGCATATTAAAGATAAGGGAAAAAATGCTTTATATTGTTTAAATGTTCAAAATGCTATTTCTTTTAACTGAAAAAATAAAATTTTTACCAATAAATTATATAAATTGTTAAGTTTAATGCTGAAAAGTATATAAAAAAAAATGTTGCATTGATATTTTTACCTTTTGTGTAAAAATTATTATTACTGAGTGAAATAAAATGTTCTGTAGGTGACTCATACTGGTCTCAAACTCCACCATGAATCTGGAAATAATAACATTTGCAGCTCACTGCTTGCCACAGATTCAGCTGTCTACTACATAGAAAAGTCGAAAGCCATCAGCATTTTAATTATTTCGTGTGATGTGAGCACCGGGGAATAAAGGTATTCAAAAGGGGCAATAATTTACGGTGAATGACGCAGTAATCACAAAACGTACACACGTTTCATTAGAGTTTTTATTGTCCGTGCGGATAATGCGCGCCTCTCTCGCAGTGCGTGGAAAATAGCTATTGTGTTTCAATTTCCAGCGGCGCCGGGGAGTGTTTCAGCCGCGAGTGCCTCCTCCCCCCTCCCCCCTCTTCACAACCCAGGCCCGCCCACTCGGCTCATCCGACGGGGAATCGCCTCACAATTTCAGAACGATTCTACTCGGCGTGTTCCACCCCTTCCACCGGCTCTGGTGCGCACGTGGTGCCCGGGTGGGCGCCCGCCCGGAGTTATAATCCCATGCGCCAGAACCACCTCGCTCCCCCTACTATCTGCCTTGGGGAGCCAGAACCACCTCGCTTATCCTACTTGGTGGTTTGGTGAGAGAGAACAGCCTGCGATTCGCCACGCCATAATGATTACGTTTCAGTGGAAAGACATCTTACAAAAATTGCGACCACGAAACTTTTATGTTACTTTAAATTTAATATGTTTAAGTGTTAAATAAGTTCCCCAAAATTGTCCGTAATAAGTTAACTGGAAGGTATTTTAAGACAGTTATGAAATCCAAGATAGCTTGTCATGTATGAGATTTCGGGTGATTATTCTGAACCTAAATTTATAACGATTAAAATATATTCCAATCTCGTGATACGATTTCAAGATGTATTCGCTCTGGGTTTAATGTTTTATTTTTCAATGAATTTTGGCAAATGTTGAACTAATTTTTACATAAAATAATAATTTGATATAAACTGGAATTGTCTCGCAAGGTTAAATAGGATAAAAATTAAGAGGTATTAATTGTATAACTTATAGAATATGGTTCTGTAGTAAGCCTAAAGGTCAGTTTTATTGTATATTTCCTATACTGGGCCTAATTGTACAGTATGTGTGAAATGTGTCGAGTATTGTATCGCGAGGCTCTCGTGGCAGTAAGTGAACTAATAACTTCATTAGTTGGCAACCTTATGTAGATTTATCGATACTAGTACAATATTCCTAAAACATAACATTTAAAAGTCACGTATTAAATCTTTTTAAATGATTAAAATCACATAGATTTTTAAAAATATTTTTACACGCAATCGCAGAGTTTCAAACTAGCTGTTTAATGTTTTTAGTATATTATATTTAAATATTTATTTAAAATTAATTTTTTCAAGTTTTCTAAAACATATAAAAATTATTTAATATATTATATATATTATAGTAAAATCAGGAGTCAAAACTGTTTATACGATTTGGTATTATAAAGTTTTTACGAAGGCCGAAAACATATATATTTAATTTACTCATATTAGATGAACATTTAAGGGGCCCGCCTACCTGGGCACACATACGGTGTGCAGAGCTTCAGGAAAAACAACGCGATTTCAAAACTACTCAAGATATCCGAGTGGGGCCTATTTACGAATAGCATTTAAGAGTTCGCTGAGGACCGAAAAGTACTTTTAATTTCGGATTAAGTTTTTAAACTGTATTTTTAGAAGCGTTAAAATGCCTAAAACGCGTGTTTCCAGAGTAATTTTTAGGCATAAAACAATTAGTACAGATTCTTGAAAGCACTTAAGGGGCTTGCATAACACCTTTATCTTTATTTCTCCGCCATATAATGTTACGGTCACCGCTCAAATTTCACAGTTATCCTGTGACGACGAGACGAATGCGCGCCAGTTCAGAGACTTGCGCTTAGAGGCTATACCGCGCTGGAAGCACCAGCGAGCGTCGCGCTTATCGTCCCGCCTCACTAATAACATACACCCCTGACGAGGCGGCCCCTTAAGGACATTGCGGAACTCGAGGTCTAGCGTAGGAGTTATAAATTAAAATAAAGGGTTAATGGTTCAAATCTACACTCTTTTAAGAAATAATTATGTCGTCTAGAAATATTGGAAAACTACTTAACAAGTCATAGTATATAACGATTTTAGCAATAATATTGCTCAATATGGCAAAAAAAAATAATGATGGCTGCCTGCGACAGAACGGTACTCTCGCAGGTTACATCAGCACACTGCGGTACATGACCGGCGACGATTGCAGCAGTAGTCTAAAACAGCAGAGGGGGCGATCAAAGCTTAAGGCCTCTACACACTTTCCAATCCAATAGATCTGATCTCCAATTTATGCAAGGAGATCGTTATCCACACACTACAATTTATTTCTTCCGCTCTTGTCATGAATCAGTATTTCTGCGACTCTCGACCTGATCACACCCTCGTCATGGCTCCGTTATTGTCGAAAAAAAGGGGGTTGCTGTTACAACATCGTGGTTCATTCAAGAGCCTCCACTAGAAGGGAAGTTTGGACAAAAAAGTGGCTAAAGGAAAGAAAGAAATTTACGCATTCGATATTGTTGGAGCAATTGAACTCGGACGATTTCCAAATTTTTTAAATGTATGAATGAACAATGTTTGATAGTGTTGTTAAGACTGGTAAAGTCGTTCATAAAAACGTAATACCATTTTGCGAGAAAACAAGCAAATAATCGGAATCGATGCCCGACTGCGCTACATGCTATCCGATCTAAGAAGTAAAGTTTAGAGGGTCTGTCTTAAGTCGGCTAGTCGGATGGGGAAGACCGTCCAATCTTCCTAAATCGGATTCCAACTTTTTTTTTGTTAGGACGATCAACGTACAGATTACACAAATTGCCATTTTTCATCCTACGTTTAAGACATAGACTCACAATGGATTGGAAGGTGTGTAAGGGCCTTTAGAGTTGCGAACAGGGTCGGCGGGGTCACACGTGGAGACTTCGTGTGGCGGACAAACCCGAGTTTAGCCGAAGGTTCACGAGAGGCAGCCAGCAATCCAACAATCCATAACAATCTTTGGACAATTCTCGCAATGGGGAAGGCTGATTTAAATTTTTTTTCTAACCTACGCCATCGTTGTTAACACTGAATGTCAGTGGGAAACCTCGAAAACGTACAAAAAATATGAATACGCAAATACACAGAAAACAAGCCAAATCAGCCTGGGATGAAAACGACGAGACAGTTGCAAGAATAACAGTATATAAACGCAAAAAGCCGACTTTTCACAACAAAGCGACCAACAGGCGAACTCAACGAAGATACTAAGCAACAAAAACACAGACATAATAGGTGAACCCAGCGATGTGACTAAAATATTAATTCCTGACAACACGACGACGACAGTAAAAATGAACACAGTAGGCTTATTCAAGACAAAATATTTGCGAAGTCTCGCGAACTGAGATCTACTCCCGTAATCAGGCACATCAGGCAAGTATGTCGTCATTGTCAACCCGCTGCATTCATCTGTGCTATATATATTTTCTGACTAACTCCTTCCACAGACTTCTCTGTGCGGTCCATGCATTTAACTTTTGACATGATTTTTGCTAGTTTTCTGTGAATTTGTGTATTCATCAATTTTGTTCGTTATTGAGGTTTCTCTGTGACATGCAGTATATCCAATGAGGGTGTGTGTTCAAAAAACATTTAAATCCAATAATATACTATTGTACATAACTGACAATGCCGGGCTAACGTGTGATGGCGAGAAGCTACTGGCGGATGTTGCGACTCGAGGACTGCAACGGCACAGCTCCTTTCAGGCCTAGCGTTCAGAGTTGCGAAATCTCCTGAGGAGAGATTAGCATGATACAATTAATAACACAAAGTGTGATCTTTAATCTTTTGATTTATTTCCACTATCAATCTAAAGTAAGTACTTAAATAATAAATTTATATGAAATAATTTATAGTGAGAGTAATGTTACTATTGTGTTCTACTGTACTAGATGGTAGAATTCTACTTCTTTAAGGTTGTTGAGTGAACCATTACGAGCCCAGTGGTCGATAAGGACTACACATGCCTGTTTCTGTAACGCAGTATCACCTCAACATGCGTGCACAGTCCTCGTTGAGCAGCGAGCCACCGTAATTAACGTGAATGTCTGAAGGGAAGTTCAGCAGAAGTGTCTATTCTAGTTAAGAATAAAACTAGTTACTATTACGTTTCAAGTACAAAAACATTCGAGTCAAATTGGTGTGTAGTGCGAAACTGTCCGACCCGAGGTCGTGAACGGCTCACCTTGCCAACAGAGCCCTGCAAGAACATGAACAGTTCGCCCTGCCACAAGAGCCCAAGGTCGTGAACATCTTGATTCACAAAAAAGAGTGCCATTAGGTCATGAACAGCTCGCTTCGACATCAGAGCTCCTATCCTTCATGCCCAAGTGTTTTAGGTGTTTCTAAAAACTAATAAAATTTAATGTTATGTTCAAAATATATTTAATAATGATCGCAGGCTATCGCGGCCGTTACCAGTAGGTAACTCTACCCTGATGATGGCGACTGAAATGTCGACCGAAACGTCGGTGATATATTCGACTTGGACGCGGCTACAATCCAGAAGCCAAGCTACTTCGAAATATATTCATTTTAATTGAACTTAATCACCATATAGTTAGAGGTACACAAAAATCCGTAGCTAATGAATTAATTATCTTTGGTATAAATGCTACGCTTAATATATCTTAAAGAGGCCCAATTTTCAGTTTGCGTTGACACATTAATTTATTTAGTATAAAGTATAAACTGTTGTAGAATGAGTACACGATGCACTGTGGAAGAATAAAGCCTCTTGCAGGCGGGCAGCAGGGAGCGGCGCTGAGACACACGGGCCAGTGACGTCGCAGCGACGCGGACAGAGCAGGTCGGCGCGAACAAGCGCCCCCCTCCCGACCAACACGGCGGCTCACAATGGGTTTTGTTTACGGCGGGAGCTTCGCGCCGCGCGCAGCGTCGATTGTCGATTGTTCTGCAATTTGCATCCGGGCGCCCGGCGTCGCGCGAGCACATTGTCCCCGGAGCCGAGGCCCCCCCCCCCCGCCCCCCCGCGGGCTCGCCGGGGCTGGTTCGACGACCTCGCATTTCTTTAAATGGGTGCACACGTACCGTAGTTTACATTAAAACATTTCTGTTCGGTACTAGCTGTACCGGCCACGCGTTGCTGTGGCTCAGTCTGGCTGAATGGAAAATGAAAGAAAGGTGAAAGTACACGTTCCTAATATGTTTGATTTCACAATTTTTGAAGTGAAACTTCTTTGGATGCGATAGGAGTAAAATTACAATTACAATTTCAAGGCTGAATTTTATGCAATGTTTTCATTTGTGAAACATTATTTTGAAACTTTCTGATGACAAAGAGATATAAAGCGAGCACTACGAGTCAAGGTTTAAATAACAAAATAAGTTTCACTTCTATCACGTGAACGGAGTTACACAATCTATCTTGTATTAATATTTTAATTTTTTATTATTTTAAACACGCGCGTTTACGAATGCAATGTTCTGTCGAAATTTCAAAGCAATCGGTGAAGAACTTTCGGAGATTAACTATTTTGTACAAATTAACATTAACATTTTTATTTTTATATATTTCCAATTTTTTTTATAAATGAAAATAATGTTACGGTTTATTTTTTTAGACTGATGTTGGCCTGTCTAGGTCAGGCCTTTAAATTAAATGTACCTTCGGGCCAATTGCAACATTTTACAATTACTTTGAGGTTCTGGGAGCAAAAAGTAAATAAAAGGCGAAATATTACACGTTTGTACATAAATATAATTTTAATGTATTTTTAACAAACAAATATAAACATATTTAGAGACTGAAATAATACAGTATGTTCCAGTTATAAATTTTAATAGTATCAACTGTAAGAGTTGTAGGGTGTTGGTTCAAGGTTAAATTTAAAGAATAACTCAAAACAATTTTAAATAAGCGCATGCGCGAGTACTGCTTTGTTATATTCTCACTTGCAGCTCCACTTATGTTGAACGAATAGCTCTTTTCCCAGTTAGTAGAGGGTGAACCTCTAAACTTTATTTGGCAACAGGATGGAGCCCCTCCTCATTGGAATCTCTTTGTACGAGTGGTTGAGTGGTTGAACGTCGAAGTCCCTGACCATTGGATTGGTCGTAATGGCCGAGGCGACAGAGCTCTTTTTCGCTGGCCTCT
This sequence comes from Bacillus rossius redtenbacheri, assembly GCF_032445375.1. Classification (NCBI taxonomy): domain Eukaryota; kingdom Metazoa; phylum Arthropoda; class Insecta; order Phasmatodea; family Bacillidae; genus Bacillus; species Bacillus rossius. Next base: position 87,773,006 of record NC_086330.1, read on the forward strand.
ACGTTCAGCTGACAAAACTCCATGTATTGTTTATTCTTTGGGGCTTTATAAAAAAATCGTGTCTACGTTCCACCACTACCTAATGATTTTCCGGAGTCGCGACACAGAATCGAAGAGGCTATTGCTTTCTTTACTCCGGACGTGTTAACCAAATTTTGGGAATAATTGTACTTTAGGTTGGATGTGTGCCGTATAACTAAAGGTATACCTATTTTTCATTTATAAGAAAAAAATTGTTAGTTTACCTTCAATTTGATGTATTATTTGTCGTGAATAGTCTAAATTATACTGGGATATTATTTTGTGGAAAAACCTATATTATGTCCCAAGAACCTGTGAATTAATTTCACAAAAACGCAACAGCATGTTTATAAACCAACCCGTGAAGCAGTTCAGTGTGGCATTCGGCCGATCGTGTGGTTCTTGGCGGGCCAGAAGCTTGTTCGAGGCCGCCCGCTGACCAGGCCTGGCGCAGCATGTACTGGCGTGCTGACCTCGGTCCAGCTGCGCGACAAGACCGCCAATAAGAGAGCGGCTGGGAGAGTCGACAAGCCGGCCGCTGTCACCGGAGGAACATCACCGCGCCAGAGAGTAACCGACACACTATCTTACACCGCGCTGACGAACTGCATCGTAGTTGTTTAGAAACCACCCAAAAGCTCATCAAATGCACCGACTTTGAGAAAAAAAGTAGGGAAAAAATAATAATAATTAGACTAGCCTAACCTCAACTGGGTTGCGTTGGGTTCGGTTAAGTTATTACCATCTTGTCAAACAGAATTATTATAGTTAGGTTTTAAAACGGGGAAATATTTTTCGTATATTTATTACGCTCGGCATTACTTTAAAGAATTATACGTTAGACTTCTCGTGTTCAAATTTCGGATTTTAAGTTAATTTGCAGCACGAGGACACGCGAATTTGCTTGTTACCGAGGTTACATGTTTGCACATCACCGGCGAGTGCTGAAAGACTCGCTCACTGACTTCCCACCAAGCACAGAGCAGAGGTCCTCGCAGGCCGCACGTGCCCACGGCCGGGGGCCACAGGTACCTGGACAAGAGCACCACAGGTGCCTGGACGAGAGCACCACAGGTACCTGCCTGGACGAGAGCACCACAGGTACCTGGACGAGAGCACCACAGGTGCCTGGACGAGAGCACCACAGGTACCTGGACGAGAGCACCACAGGTGCCTGGACGAGAGCACCACAGGTACCTGCCTGGACGAGAGCACCACAGGTACCTGGACGAGAGCACCACAGGTGCCTGGACGAGAGCACCACAGGTACCTGGACGAGAGCACCACAGGTGCCTGGACGAGAGCACCACAGGTACCTGGACAAGAGCACCACAGGTGCCTGGACGAGAGCACCACAGGTACCTGCCTGGACGAGAGCACCACAGGTACCTGGACGAGAGCACCACAGGTGCCTGGACGAGAGCACCACAGGTACCTGGACGAGAGCACCACAGGTGCCTGGACGAGAGCACCACAGGTACCTGGACGAGAGCACCACAGGTACCTGGACGAGAGCACCACAGGTGCCTGGACGAGAGCACCACAGGTACCTGCCTGGACGAGAGCACCACAGGTACCTGGACGAGAGCACCACAGGTACCTGGACGAGAGCACCACAGGTACCTGCCTGGACGAGAGCACCACAGGTACCTGGACGAGAGCACCACAGGTGCCTGGACGAGAGCACCACAGGTGCCTGGACGAGAGCACCACAGGTGCCTGGACGAGAGCACCACAGGTGCCTGGACGAGAGCCCCACAGGTGCCTGGACGAGAGCCCCACAGGTGCCTGGACGAGAGCACCACAGGTGCCTGGACGAGAGCACCACAGGTGCCTGGACGAGAGCACCACAGGTGCCTGGACGAGAGCACCACAGGTGCCTGGACGAGAGCACCACAGGTGCCTGGACGAGAGCACCACAGGTACCTGGACGAGAGCACCACAGGTGCCTGGACGAGAGCACCACAGGTGCCTGGACGAGAGCACCACAGGTGCCTGGACGAGAGCACCACAGGTGCCTGGACGAGAGCCCCACAGGTGCCTGGACGAGAGCCCCACAGGTGCCTGGACGAGAGCACCACAGGTGCCTGGACGAGAGCACCACAGGTGCCTGGACGAGAGCACCACAGGTGCCTGGACGAGAGCACCACAGGTGCCTGGACGAGAGCACCACAGGTGCCTGGACGAGAGCACCACAGGTGCCTGGACGAGAGCCCCACAGGTGCCTGGACGAGAGCACCACAGGTGCCTGGACGAGAGCACCACAGGTGCCTGGACGAGAGCACCGCACACCGCGCGGGCGTCTCACGGCTGGCGGAGGCCACCCCCGGGCCACTTGAAAGGAAGCGCGGCCCGCCTTGCTGATTCATTATTCACGAGTTCGCGAGCAGTCGCGGCGGGGAGTCTGTGCTCCGCGGAGCGGCGAGATGGAGTCTGAGTGGTTCACCGAGTTCCGAGCGCACCGGCATTTTGTTTCCGCTTCTAATTACTGCTCTTAGAAGTTAAACTCGCATTAAGACCACCCTTCCGTTTGCAGCCAAGTTGCTCTTCGCCATCTCTTGGATCCTATTTATAATCCGGGTTGGTCTGAAATATAGCGGTAATGATTAGATGGCGAAGTACTAAGTATGTTCTATTTAGCAAGAAATTCAAAATTTAATTCTTACGACTATTCCTTCTGAACATTGGGTATTTTAATGTCAACTGTCGCCTTTCCCAGTGATATGATATATTCAATTAGCACAGGTCTGTACTTGCAGCCCTTGTACCTCTCACTCTTAATTAGCCTATTTATTGTGAGTAAATTATTGATCTTTTGCTTTGGCTGTAGTTAGGCTCCTCTACTGATGTGTGCCGTTTCTTGCTCGTGAACACAAATCTTAAAATTAATTAAGTCTTATCAATAATTTTTTTTTGTAATTTGATCGTATGATTTTTTCTCCAAATTTTAATAATTTTAACTTAACTAAATGCCTTTATTTGATTAAGATTTATCTACTACAGTCATTCACAACTATTTTTTTACGGCAATGTCTTTGTACGTTTGTAATGTTTCCAGTAAGTTAGGCTCTTGTTCCCTGCAGATGATGATGCCACTGTCCAGCTGCCTACATTATCGTCCGTGCCCCATCCACACTCGTCTGTGCCTCGTCCACACTCGTCTGCACCTCGTCCAAACACGTCTGCACCCCGTCCACACTCGTCTGCGCCTCGTCCACACTCGCCTGCGCCCCGTCCACACTCGTCTGCGCCCCGTCCAAACACGTCTGCACCCCGTCCACACTCGTCTACGCCTCGTCCACACTCGCCTGCGCCCCGTCCACACTCGTCTGCGCCCCGTCCACACTCGTCTGCGCCCCGTCCAAACACGTCTGCACCCCGTACACACTTGTCTGCGCCCCGTCCACACTCGTCTGCGCCTCATCCACACTCGTTAGCGCCCCGTCCACACTCGTCTGCGCCTCGTCCACACTCGCCTGCGCCCCGTCCACACTCGTCTGCACCCCGTCCAAACACGTCTGCACCCCGTCCACACTCGTCTGCGCCTCGTCCACACTCGCCTGCGCCCCGTCCACACTCGTCTGCGCCCCGTCCAAACACGTCTGCACCCCGTACACACTTGTCTGCGCCCCATCCACACTCGTCTGCGCCTCATCCACACTCGTCTGCGCCCCGTCCACACTTGTCTGCACCCCGTCCACACTCGTCTGCGCCTCGTCCAAACACGGCTGCACCCCGTTCACACTCGTCTGCGCCTCGTCCACACTCGCCTGCGCCCCGTCCACACTCGTCTGCGCCCCGTCCAAACATGTCTGCACCCCGTCCACACTCGTCTGCGCCTCGTCCACACTCGCCTGCGCCCCGTCCACACTCGTCTGCGCCTCATCCACACTCGTCTGCGCCCCGTCCACACTCGTCTGCGCCTCGTCCAAAAACGTCTGCACCCCGTCCACACTTGTCTGCACCCCGTCCACACTCGTGTGCGCCTCGTCCAAACACGTCTGCACCCCGTCCACACTTGTCTGCGCCCCGTCCACACTTGTCTGCGCCCCGTCCACACTCGTCTGTGCCTCGTCCACAATCGTCAGCGCCTCGTCCAAACACGTCTCACCCAGTTCACACTTTTCTGCGCCCCGTCCACACTCGTCTGCGCCCCGTCCAAACATGTCTGCACCTCGTCAACACTTGTCTGCGCCCCGTCCACACTCGTCTGCGCCTCGTCCTCACTCGTCTGCGCCCCGTACAAACTCGTCTGCGCCTCGTACAAACACGTCTGCACCCCATCCACACTTGTCTGCGCCCCGTCCACACTCGTCTGCGCCTCGTCCACACTCGTCTGCGCCGCGTCCACACTCGTCTGCGCCTCGTCCACACTTTTCTGCGCCCCGTCCACACTCGTCTGCGCCTCGTCCACACTCGCCTGCGCCTCGTCCACACTCGCCTGCGCCTCGTCCACACTCGCCTGCGCCTCGTCCACTCGCACACCTTTGCCCTGTGCCGCGGCATCGTTTACAATTCCGCCGCAACAAACTTTCACGAAGTGAGCTCCCAGCGCATTAACCGTTAAACTGCCCTTCCACCTGAATAAACGCAACAAATAATCCCGATTGCTTGGTGTGTAATTACGTGACAATTTATTTGCAAAAGCGGATAAAATTTGGAAATACTTTTTTATGCTTTGAAAGTCATATAATGCGCTCATAAATATATGCGATATTTGTATTGCATATTAAGGCTTATACGAAGATATCCTTGATATAAATTTTGAAAAGAAGAAGGCTTGGGGATTATAGAATGTGAAAAATACTGTTCCTCTAATGTGCCGAAGGCTACATCCCGTATTAAAGGTATTTGATTTCCGCAGGAAAAACTAATGCACCGTGTGTTAATGCTTCCAGTACTTGTGAATGTTGTCTGCTAGAGAAGCAGTTGCTGCATTTGGCCGCTGGATGAGTTTCCTGATGAAAGTTTCGAGTGCAGGCACGGAATTTCAAAGCCACAGACCTGAGTTCCAGGCGCAGCCAGACAAGTGAATTGTAATAACGGCAGCAGCTTACATTGGAGGGTATTCGGCATTTTGAAGCCCGTCACAGCGGCCAATGTAACTGAGAAATCCCTGACTGTTTTGCTATTCCATTCACACCAGAGTTTAGCGATTTTTTTTTTCATGAAAACGTTTAGGTATAATGGAGAGCGGCAAGAAGGAATATGCTAAACTTGCTCTTCTGCGGCAAGCTGGGGTGGTGGCTGCACTGCGGACATGAAGCCATAGCTATTGTCGCTCGCCGGCAGGTTGACCAACTTCAGAACTTTTCAACACTCCACCCAAAACTGTGTCGGCTTCACGCGTGGAGCAAAACCGCGTTTGGAATAAACTTTATGGCAGCCATCCTCACAAAACGAGGGAAACAGCGGCGTGTAGGGAATTAAAAAAACAAACAATTATTGTGTTCCGTGATTATAGCTACACAGAACATCACGTGAGTTCATTTAAAGTGTCTGAATTCAAAACTTTTGAGTCTTTTGCAATGAAAGGTTCTTTTATTATTTAACAAACTAAATTTTTCTAAAAATAATTTCCTAAATATATCGGCGTAGGACTTGAAATACAATTTTTTCCGGTTATTAAATAAGACCAAAAACAACGCAGGGCACAATAACTCCAATGAATTGGAACACAATGGGCAAAGGAAAATGATACATGTCTAAAACGAAACAGAGATCAACTCTGTCAAAGAAACGAAGTATACATATAAAAATCAAAATCTCAAGTAGGTAAAATTGGTCGAATAAAATCTTGTTATATTATAAAAAATTGTCAGTATAATCAGATTGGAATTATATGTTTATATCACTATACTGTAGACACGATAACTGTCACAGTTTTTCACAAATAACTTCCAAACTGATACATAAAATCTAGTAGAGGAAAACTCTGTCGAGTAAGGGGTATAAATAGGGAAGATATTTTAAAAAACAGAAAAATCGCTGTAACTCTAGTAATATGGAAAATATATAATACATTTGAAGTATAACTCGAAGAAGTAATACCAAAAATCTTTTGATACGACCAACCATAACTGTAAGGGGTTGAAAAAACAAAGATTTGATGACAAAAAAATCATAACTCCCTTTGAATGCTCAACATCGAATTCACACCAATTTTTTTTTAATCTTATAATTTTTATCTAAAACTTTGGTCTGAAACAATTTTTGATTAGACAAATCATTGCTGCAAGGGGTTGAAAAAATAAGGGTCAGAATTAAAAAAATTCATATTGTTTGTAAATCCTATAATTTTTATCTAAAACTTTGTCTGTAAAAAATGTGATAAAACTAACCATTGTTGCAGGGGTTGAAAAATTAATGGGTTAGAACTTAAAAACATTCATAATTTACGTACGATTAACATTGTTAAATCCGTTCTGTTTTATTGCAAAAACTTAAATTATTTCTACAACTTTCGTCTAAAACACTTGTTTATACGCCCAACCATTACTGCAAGGGGTAGAATAAACAATGTTTGGAGGACAAAATATCATAACGTCTTTCGTAGACACAACAAAGAATTCGTTCGGATATTTTGTAATACTTATAATTTTTATCTATTTTTGTCGGAAAAAATTATTGATTCGACGAACCATTGCTGCAAAGGTTTTAGAAAAGGGTTGTAAATGAAAAAAAATCATAAAATTAATACCTTTTACACTATTAAATTCGATTTTTTTTTGAAACCAAAAAAAAATCTACATTTTCCCGAAATTATTTTTATATGACAAACCATTATTGTAAGGGGTTGAAACTAACAGGGGTAGAAAGACATACAAATTCATATATATATATAATATTGAATATATTATATAATTTAATATATTATATAATCTAATTTAATATAATTAAATATATAATATATATTTAATATGCACACTATTAAATCCGTTAGAATATTTTGTAAATCGTATAAATATGATCTAAAACTTTCTTCTGAAATATTTTTTATACGAACAACTATAACTACAAGTGGTGTAAAAAACAAGGGTTGGAAGTAAAACAAATTATAACCTAACTTAGTAAGGACACAATCGAATCCGTTAAAATTTTTTGTAACACTTATATTTACCTAAAACTTTTGTCTAAAACAATTTATTAAATAGAAACCATTATTGCAAGGGTTTGAAGAAACCTGGGGATGGAATGAGAAAATAAATAAAACTTCCCTACCCGGTACACTATCGAATCGATTCTTTTTTTTGTTTAACTGTCCTAATATTGACTAAAACCATTGTTAAAATACAATATTGTTATCCAACCATTACTACAAGGGGTGGAAATAATAAGGTTTGAAAGTAAAAAATAAATATTTTTGTTGAATAGATATACTATTATAGTCATTACAATTTTTTGTATGAAACCTAAACTTCACCTTAAACTTTGGCTGAAACAATTTTTGATGAAAATAATTATTATTACCTTAAAAATTTGGGTTGAAATGTATAAATATTCGCAACTTTCTTACTATCAAATTTGTTTGAAATTATTTTAAACCATATTAATATTATCTTAAACTTTGGTGCAAAGCAAATTTTTATACGGCAATTTTATTAGTGTAAGGGATGAAATATACTGTTTGAAGGTCAAAATAATTAAATAAATATCTTATTTGGCATATTATATGAAATTATTTCTTAAGCTATTAAATGCTAGATACATTGAGTTAAAATTATTCGTAATATATGTGCTGCATGGAAAATTAGAAAATATTGAATGGATCATTTTGTAATATTGGCGAACATAAATATGCTATGTACATTAAATTCTTAAAATGTCCCAGAAGTATATAGAAGTTTCCAAAATATTTCCAAAAATAAAAATAGGTAGTTTGAAATCTACCTACGCCTGTAGGCTGTGCAGAAGGGAATATATATATATATATATATATATATATATATATATATATATATATATATATATATATATATAGGAATTTTGTGTTTCTGGGGGGACTAGAAAAAATAGAAAGAAATATTTACAATACAGCTCAGTTAGACCTCAGGGATAATAGCAACAAGATAAGACAAGCCTTCAGTGCTACCAAAACGCTTCTCTGTTTAAAATCTTGTTACAAAAATATTTTTTAAGCCACCGTGTGTAGGTTTTTTTCTTTTCAATAACGCGTTTGGCATATGTGTGAACCATCTGCCGGATACTAGAACTGATAAAAGAGACTCTTGACAGATAGTGACTGAGTCTTCCATTTAGTAGGAAATAACACATTAAAAGAGATAAAAATATCAATATTAAATGTAAAATAAATATAAAGCAAATATTAAAAAAAAATCTCAAAACGATTTATATGAGTAAGAAACATTGTTACGCAGGTTGGTACTGCGTAACGAGGAAACTCGCCCCTGCGGGCTAGTGGGATACCACCCGCCATACACTGCACGGACTCGGCGCGCGAATTTCAATTGATGCGCGTTGGATAGCAGATCCTCGGGTCCACTCGTGCCGAATCGCCTTTGATCGGAGCACGTGGACGTGGTCGGAAGTTTCCGAGCCGCGTTTCCGATTCAGGATGTCCAGAATATTCCTCGCTGTTTTAGTATGGAGCGCAGCGAGTATATAAGCAGGCTGCTAGCACGAGTTCCATAGAGTCTTCTCTCAACCGGCTGCGTGAATAATGCGGTGACCACGACCCGCACCTGCGATCATCGACGCCGAAAGGCTGCCCGCTGAGGTCTTCAAGCTGCGCATGGATGCCGAAAAAGGCGGTAAGAGAGGCCGCAAATTATACAAGTCAGTTACGGACTTGGTAATAATTCAGTGGTAGCCCAGAAACAATTTGCAAGTTGGCACGGGACTTCGGAAGTAAAAAGTAGGTGTCGGACTTTGCAGTAAAATGACCAAGGGGAACATAGAAAATTCCGCCGAGGGTCATGAAGTGGTTTGCGACTAGGAGCATAACAGAGTTCTGCTCAGCAATACTTTAAAAAAATATATATATATATTTTCTCGTTCTATTAATACGGTGAAAATAAAGGTGTTACTACTTGATTAAAACATTAAGGGCGTAGTGCAGTGGCATTAGCGGGACTACCAGTCGTGGCGTTTAAGACTACCAATGAACATAAACAAGGAGGTAAATTTTTAATGAAAAACTGTTTTAAAATAATTTCAAGCAACAGCATGTTAGGTGATTTGTCTCCAATTTTCTGCACTAGTATAGTGTTCGTTTTATTACCAAATAGTGTGAATTAAGAGCCGGCGAAAATGTGCAAGTATCAGGGAATCAGCACGGCGGCAGAGGTAGAATAAAGACATTCGCTCCGTCGATGTTTCCGGTCCGACTGGGGTGATCAGGTCAAGGATCAACGGAAATAAAAAACACTCGCCGCTATCACTTAAACGACACTGAAGATTTTAGCCAATTTTATTTGGGGAGAAGTGTTGAAATTTAAATTGTGTTAGAAATATCTCGTTCCTAAGTCTCTGGTACTGTTAAAACAATGTCTAATTTTGATCTGTAATTGAAGGTTTAAGTATTTTGTATAAAAAAGAATTTGTAATTATAACTAAAAGAAAAGGGTCCAGTTAGAATTATTTATTGAGGAATAATTCGTGTGGTTATGAGAAAATGTTTAAAAAGTAGTGAATGATACGTAATTTTGTATAAGTTTATTTCAGGTGTTTTGTTGGTAATCGCTGGAACATGAATTGTAGCAGTATTGTGTAACAGCCAACATAATAAGAAAATTTATATTAATGTATGAGGATTATAGGTGTTTGTATAATGTGTGAATAAATCTCTGTACATGCCGTACTAAATATGTGTTATACATTGCTCTGTGTTTCCTTAAGCTCTTGTTGCCATTCTAATTTCCAACGACTAGGTAACAACATAATAGTTAATAACTTAAGTAGTATACGAATGTATTTTCTGGAACATGGCTTCTGGCTGTGGAGCGGGGAGCCGAGCCACATCTCTGACGTCACGTCCATCTCTGACGTCACGGCGGCCATCTTGGACCCAAAATTCCTCAAAATTCCTCAAAATTGACTCAAAATTCCTCAAAATGGACTCAAAATGACTCAAAATTTCCCGTTTTAAGAAAAAAAATTCCCGTTTTCGAGGGAAAAATTCCCGTTTCGATGGAAAATTAGGATTTCGAAAAACCACAAATGTCTTTTGCCTTAGAAAGAACACAAATTCCTAAAACTGGCTTAAGCATCCTTAACTCAAGCCAGCGTTAAGCCATTTATAGGATTATGACGTCACCGTTGCAATTTTCGTTACGTCCGCCATCTTGAAAATCCACAATTTTTATGTTAGAAAATCGGGAAAAATTTTAAAAATCATTAAAAAAATTATTTAATCGAATTAAAAAAATATTAAAAACCACTGTTGCAGTTATCGTTACGGTTGCCATCTTGGATTATATAAATGTTACATATTTCGTTACACCCGCCATCTTGGTTGAGTACCATGTCATTCTTACACTTTACGTTACGACCACCATATTGGATCCTATTAATGTTACAATTATCGTTATGGTCGCCATCTTTAAATTTGGACGCCATCTTGGAAATCCGTAGTTTTTATGTTAGAAAATCGGGAAAAATTCCAAAATTCATCAAAAAATTAATGTATTTAAATTCTGTATGATTATATCGATGTACGTCCTTGGTTCGATTCCCGACGAGAGTAAACGGTCGATCCTTCCTCCATGAAAGCTACCTAGACTGATCTACCACCACCAGTACCAAGTTTTATATCATCAACTGGTATGACATCATGTCCACCATCTTGTCTTCATCCGCTGGAGTCCACCATCTTGTTTTCGTCTGCTAGAGTGTGCCGATACCATGTAGTATAATTATCTGGTCACCATACTTTTGTCCTCAACTGTTGACATTGATCATTGACCTTGGCCTTTGACCTTGACCTTTAAATTTGACCTTGACCTTGAAATTTGACCTTGACCTTGAAATTTGACCTTGACCTTGAAATTTGACCTTGACCTTGAAATTTGACTTTGTCCTTGAAATTTGACTTTGTCCTTGTCGACCATCATGGATCCGACATTTTATGTTCAGTACATGCTACCAGGAGCTACCACCTGCCAGAGTACTCCATCTTGTGTGTGTACTTGTATTATGGAGTACATTTCCATCTGGTTAATTTTATTCTAACCCGCTACAGTGCAGTAATCATTTATTACCGAGGTGCCCCCGCCATCTTGAAATTCGACCGCCATCTTGAAATCATGTAATAATGTAGCTAGAAAAGCGGGAAAAAATCCAAAATTCATTAAATAAATCACTCATTAACTTACATATTGATTCGATCCGCTCCCGTCCTTGGTTCGATACCCGATCGATGCAATAATGTTTAATTTTATGAAAAAATAATAATTTCAATATACCATGTTCATCATTCTTAAAGAGACTTTAAAACCTCTACTAACATCATCCTATCAGACATCAAGACCACCATATTGGAAATTCATAATTGTAATGTTAGAGATTCGTGAAAAAGTTCAAAATTCATTAAATAAATTTGTAATCTATATACTGATTGATTAAATCGACTAAGGTCCTTGGTTCGATCCCTGGCCGATACAAATCAACTTTAATTTTAAAAAAAGTACCAGAAAAGTGTAAGGTTCGAGAAATAAAACACCTCAAAGTCTTTTACAAACATAATATTTATTACACAATTTCTATCCTACTACAGAATCACTTGCGAAAGCCAGCAATCTTATAAACATTTAGCCCTGCATAGACGTGCATCGACTACTTCTTAGCTCCAAATGGCTACAAATGCTTCAAAAGGCTCCAAATGCTCCAACAGCTCCAAAAAAAGGCTCCAAATGCTCCAATAACCACCAAATGCTTAACACAGCTCCAAATGGTTCCAAATGCTCCAAACGGCCTCCAAATGCTTGACAGCCTCCAAATGCTTGACTGCTCCAAACGGCTCCAAATTTTCCAAATTGCTCCAAATGTTCCAAACGGCTCCAAATGCTCGAAATGCTCCAAATGCTCCAAACGGCTCCAAATGCTCCAAATGCTCCAAATGCTCCAAACAGCTCCAAATGCTCCAAACGGCTCCAAAAGCTCCAAATGTCTCCAAATGCTCCAAATGCTCCAAACGGCTCCAAATGTCTCCAAAAGGCTCCAAATGCTCCAAACGGCTCCAAATGCTCCAAATGCTCCAAATGTCTCCAAAAGGCTCCAAATGCTTCAAAAGGCTCCAATTGCTCCAAACGGCCTCCAAATGCTCCAAATGGCTCCAAATGCTCCAAATGGCTCCAAATGCTCCAAATGGCTCCAACAGCTCCAAAAGGCTCCAAATGCTTCAAATGTCTCCAATTGTTCCAAGAGCTCCATCTTCAATTGATTCCAACTGATTCCAATTACTTTTCTTATCGAACTTGGCATGGTTACTAACATGTCTTTATTAGTATACATTTTGACTGGCAGTGGTAACGTATTTTGCACCTTTAAGTTATAAGTTTTATTTAGAAATCAGATTTCGATAAATGGTAGATACCATTTGGAAAGAAAATATATTAATTTATCTTCAAGTTTATACACATTTAATTTAAGCCATTATTGTATGTAGCCAGCTTCCCTCAGTTCTTTGAGTATGAAGGATATTTCTTTAATGTTCGAATAGTTTCCTGCACAAAGCGATCCATGTAGTAGTCGTAGCCTGTCAACCAATATGTTAGGATCTTCCCATGAGGTATAATCAAACTCTTCTGCTGCGTTCATCATCCTTGCATGTTTATAATAAATATTATTATCTCTGGTGTCTATCGTTTTAACACCAACCTCAAGGTCACTTTCGTCATCGTGACAGTGATTATCACAAGCTTGATCAGGATAATTTATTTTATTACGACGTTTCCATCGTTTTGGTCTCAAACCACCATCACAGTCTTCGCTCTTGCATGCTTTTGGTGCTTCAGCACAGTACTCAATCATGTCAGCCTTAGATGTGTCAGCACAGTCTTCGTTCACGCCAGCTTCTGATGTGTCACCACAGTCTTCAATCATGTCAGCACCACAAACTTGATCAGGATAATTTATTTTATTACGTCGTTTCCATCGTTTTGGTCTCAGACCGCCATCACAGTCTTCGATCTTGCCTGCTTTAGGTGCTTCAGTACAGTACTCAATCATGTCAGCCTTAGATGTGTCAGCACAGTCTTCGTTCACGCCAGCTTCTGATGTGTCACCACAGTCTTCAATCATGTCAGCACCACAAACTTGATCAGGATAATTTATTTTATTACGTCGTTTCCATCGTTTTGGTCTCAGACCGCCATCACAGTCTTCGATCTTACCTGCTTTAGGTGCTTCAGTACAGTACTCAATCATGTCAGCCTCAGATGTGTCACCACAATCTTCAATCATGCACGCTTCAGATGATTCATCATAGTCTTCGACCTTGTAAGCTTCAGATGGTTCTCCATCTTTCTCATTTTCATGGAGACGACTAGATATTGGAGTAAATATATTTTCATTTCTAATGTGGTTACAACTTCCTTCGTTTGTTTTAGATTTTAAATTATTATCTTGATCTAGATCAGTAATTTTAGCATTAGCTTTTTCGCCTTCGTTCCTCTTCCGCGATGTTGTAGCCCAGTCTTCGTTATCTTTATTCATCTTAATTGTACAGGTCTTGTAATGTCTATCCAAGTAATATCTTCTACCAAAGGATTTCTGACACTGACTGCAATGAAATGGTTTTTGACAAGGACCCAAATTACACTCGCTTCTCTCATGTCGTTTAGCATTCTTTCTCAAGGTAAACACCTTGCTACAGTATCTACAGTGATGACGTTTCGATACAGCGTCAGATCCTAAATCGGAATTCATATTAGTTACCGAGACTAATGCCAGTTGCAAACTAAGAGTTTTAAATTAGATATATTACTTAAATAGAATTTTTTAATTATTTTTTAAATTAGATATATTACTTAAATAGAATTTTTTAATTATTTCATCAGCGAGAATTAATTTATCTCATTCAAAGGTACTTTTTGCAAGTAGTTCTGCTTTTCAACAACAGATGTCGCCACATGTTACTTGCAGGTAAATAATATTTAGTTCTTTTATGCGGGATGCGGGATGCTCACTAACGATCGAAATAGAACGATGGCTTCGCTAGACTCCAAGGAGAAGGAAGTTCGTCCATCCTGTTAGTGCTTCTTAGATTTCTCAGAAATTATTTGACTGAGTAATGATAATTTTTTTTTTTTAATTTCCGCCTGATAAAAATATTACAAGTAATGATTGAGTAGCAGAAGTTCACTAATTATATGCAACCTTGAATAAAAAATGACATGCTTCATTAAGTAAAAAAATCCTTCATGCAGAGATAAATTCCTCATCAGTAACCAGAAGCACTCGGAGAAAACCATCAGATGTATAGTCAGGAATAATCAGAAGCACCCAGTGAAAACCATCAAAATATTGTCAAGAATAATCAGGAGCACACGGAGAAATCCATCAAAATATTGTCAAGAATAATCAGGAGCACACGGAGAAATCCACCATAATACTGTCAAGAATAAACGGGAGCACACGGAGAAAACCGCCATAATATTGACAAGAATAATCGGAAGCACACGGAGAAAACCGCCACAAGTTTTCTTTGATATCATAAAATTTCAGGAAAAAATAATAAAAAATAAAAATAAATTAATAAAAAATTAAAAAAATAAAATAAAAAATACATAAAATTCTGGCTTGTACTAGAACTATATCTTTGCTCAACAATGAGAAGTTCACAAGCTAGCAGAATCTGTTTATGTATTTTGTTAAATTTTTTATTAATTTATTTTTATTTTTTATTATTTTTTCCTGAAATTTTATGATATCAAAGAAAACTTGTGGCGGTTTTCTCCGTGTGCTTCCGATTATTCTTGTCAATATTATGGCGGTTTTCTCCGTGTGCTCCCGTTTATTCTTGACAGTATTATGGTGGATTTCTCCGTGTGCTCCTGATTATTCTTGACAATATTTTGATGGATTTCTCCGTGTGCTCCTGATTATTCTTGACAATATTTTGATGGTTTTCACTGGGTGCTTCTGATTATTCCTGACTATACATCTGATGGTTTTCTCCGAGTGCTTCTGGTTACTGATGAGGAATTTATCTCTGCATGAAGGATTTTTTTACTTAATGAAGCATGTCATTTTTTATTCAAGGTTGCATATAATTAGTGAACTTCTGCTACTCAATCATTACTTGTAATATTTTTATCAGGCGGAAATTAAAAAAAAAAATTATCATTACTCAGTCAAATAATTTCTGAGAAATCTAAGAAGCACTAACAGGATGGACGAACTTCCTTCTCCTTGGAGTCTAGCGAAGCCATCGTTCTATTTCGATCGTTAGTGAGCATCCCGCATCCCGCATAAAAGAACTAAATATTATTTACCTGCAAGTAACATGTGGCGACATCTGTTGTTGAAAAGCAGAACTACTTGCAAAAAGTACCTTTGAATGAGATAAATTAATTCTCGCTGATGAAATAATTAAAAAATTCTATTTAAGTAATATATCTAATTTAAAAAATAATTAAAAAATTCTATTTAAGTAATATATCTAATTTAAAACTCTTAGTTTGCAACTGGCATTAGTCTCGGTAACTAATATGAATTCCGATTTAGGATCTGACGCTGTATCGAAACGTCATCACTGTAGATACTGTAGCAAGGTGTTTACCTTGAGAAAGAATGCTAAACGACATGAGAGAAGCGAGTGTAATTTGGGTCCTTGTCAAAAACCATTTCATTGCAGTCAGTGTCAGAAATCCTTTGGTAGAAGATATTACTTGGATAGACATTACAAGACCTGTACAATTAAGATGAATAAAGATAACGAAGACTGGGCTACAACATCGCGGAAGAGGAACGAAGGCGAAAAAGCTAATGCTAAAATTACTGATCTAGATCAAGATAATAATTTAAAATCTAAAACAAACGAAGGAAGTTGTAACCACATTAGAAATGAAAATATATTTACTCCAATATCTAGTCGTCTCCATGAAAATGAGAAAGATGGAGAACCATCTGAAGCTTACAAGGTCGAAGACTATGATGAATCATCTGAAGCGTGCATGATTGAAGATTGTGGTGACACATCTGAGGCTGACATGATTGAGTACTGTACTGAAGCACCTAAAGCAGGTAAGATCGAAGACTGTGATGGCGGTCTGAGACCAAAACGATGGAAACGACGTAATAAAATAAATTATCCTGATCAAGTTTGTGGTGCTGACATGATTGAAGACTGTGGTGACACATCAGAAGCTGGCGTGAACGAAGACTGTGCTGACACATCTAAGGCTGACATGATTGAGTACTGTACTGAAGCACCTAAAGCAGGCAAGATCGAAGACTGTGATGGCGGTCTGAGACCAAAACGATGGAAACGACGTAATAAAATAAATTATCCTGATCAAGTTTGTGGTGCTGACATGATTGAAGACTGTGGTGACACATCAGAAGCTGGCGTGAACGAAGACTGTGCTGACACATCTAAGGCTGACATGATTGAGTACTGTGCTGAAGCACCAAAAGCATGCAAGAGCGAAGACTGTGATGGTGGTTTGAGACCAAAACGATGGAAACGTCGTAATAAAATAAATTATCCTGATCAAGCTTGTGATAATCACTGTCACGATGACGAAAGTGACCTTGAGGTTGGTGTTAAAACGATAGACACCAGAGATAATAATATTTATTATAAACATGCAAGGATGATGAACGCAGCAGAAGAGTTTGATTATACCTCATGGGAAGATCCTAACATATTGGTTGACAGGCTACGACTACTACATGGATCGCTTTGTGCAGGAAACTATTCGAACATTAAAGAAATATCCTTCATACTCAAAGAACTGAGGGAAGCTGGCTACATACAATAATGGCTTAAATTAAATGTGTATAAACTTGAAGATAAATTAATATATTTTCTTTCCAAATGGTATCTACCATTTATCGAAATCTGATTTCTAAATAAAACTTATAACTTAAAGGTGCAAAATACGTTACCACTGCCAGTCAAAATGTATACTAATAAAGACATGTTAGTAACCATGCCAAGTTCGATAAGAAAAGTAATTGGAATCAGTTGGAATCAATTGAAGATGGAGCTCTTGGAACAATTGGAGCCTTTTGAAGCATTTGGAGCCTTTTGAAGCATTTGGAGCCTTTTGGAGACATTTGGAGCATTTGGAGCATTTGGAGCCGTTTGGAGCATTTGGAGCCTTTTGGAGACATTTGGAGCCGTTTGGAGCATTTGGAGCCTTTTGGAGACATTTGGAGCATTTGGAGCCGTTTGGAGCATTTGGAGACATTTGGAGCTTTTGGAGCCGTTTGGAGCATTTGGAGCTGTTTGGAGCATTTGGAGCATTTGGAGCATTTGGAGCCGTTTGGAACATTTGGAGCAATTTGGAAAATTTGGAGCCGTTTGGAGCATTTGAAGCAATTTGGAGACATTTGGAGCATTTGGAGCTGTTTGGAGCAGTCAAGCATTTGGAGGCTGTCAAGCATTTGGAGGCCGTTTGGAGCATTTGGAACCATTTGGAGCTGTGTTAAGCATTTGGTGGTTATTGGAGCATTTGGAGCCTTTTTTTGGAGCTGTTGGAGCATTTGGAGCCTTTTGAAGCATTTGTAGCCATTTGGAGCTAAGAAGTAGTCGATGCACGTCTATGCAGGGCTAAATGTTTATAAGATTGCTGGCTTTCGCAAGTGATTCTGTAGTAGGATAGAAATTGTGTAATAAATATTATGTTTGTAAAAGACTTTGAGGTGTTTTATTTCTCGAACCTTACACTTTTCTGGTACTTTTTTTAAAATTAAAGTTGATTTGTATCGGCCAGGGATCGAACCAAGGACCTTAGTCGATTTAATCAATCAGTATATAGATTACAAATTTATTTAATGAATTTTGAACTTTTTCACGAATCTCTAACATTACAATTATGAATTTCCAATATGGTGGTCTTGATGTCTGATAGGATGATGTTAGTAGAGGTTTTAAAGTCTCTTTAAGAATGATGAACATGGTATATTGAAATTATTATTTTTTCATAAAATTAAACATTATTGCATCGATCGGGTATCGAACCAAGGACGGGAGCGGATCGAATCAATATGTAAGTTAATGAGTGATTTATTTAATGAATTTTGGATTTTTTCCCGCTTTTCTAGCTACATTATTACATGATTTCAAGATGGCGGTCGAATTTCAAGATGGCGGGGGCACCTCGGTAATAAATGATTACTGCACTGTAGCGGGTTAGAATAAAATTAACCAGATGGAAATGTACTCCATAATACAAGTACACACACAAGATGGAGTACTCTGGCAGGTGGTAGCTCCTGGTAGCATGTACTGAACATAAAATGTCGGATCCATGATGGTCGACAAGGACAAAGTCAAATTTCAAGGACAAAGTCAAATTTCAAGGTCAAGGTCAAATTTCAAGGTCAAGGTCAAATTTCAAGGTCAAGGTCAAATTTCAAGGTCAAGGTCAAATTTAAAGGTCAAGGTCAAAGGCCAAGGTCAATGATCAATGTCAACAGTTGAGGACAAAAGTATGGTGACCAGATAATTATACTACATGGTATCGGCACACTCTAGCAGACGAAAACAAGATGGTGGACTCCAGCGGATGAAGACAAGATGGTGGACATGATGTCATACCAGTTGATGATATAAAACTTGGTACTGGTGGTGGTAGATCAGTCTAGGTAGCTTTCATGGAGGAAGGATCGACCGTTTACTCTCGTCGGGAATCGAACCAAGGACGTACATCGATATAATCATACAGAATTTAAATACATTAATTTTTTGATGAATTTTGGAATTTTTCCCGATTTTCTAACATAAAAACTACGGATTTCCAAGATGGCGTCCAAATTTAAAGATGGCGACCATAACGATAATTGCAACATTAATAGGATCCAATATGGTGGTCGTAACGTAAAGTGTAAGAATGACATGGTACTCAACCAAGATGGCGGGTGTAACGAAATATGTAACATTTATATAATCCAAGATGGCAACCGTAACGATAACTGCAACAGTGGTTTTTAATATTTTTTTAATTCGATTAAATAATTTTTTTAATGATTTTTAAAATTTTTCCCGATTTTCTAACATAAAAATTGTGGATTTTCAAGATGGCGGACGTAACGAAAATTGCAACGGTGACGTCATAATCCTATAAATGGCTTAACGCTGGCTTGAGTTAAGGATGCTTAAGCCAGTTTTAGGAATTTGTGTTCTTTCTAAGGCAAAAGACATTTGTGGTTTTTCGAAATCCTAATTTTCCATCGAAACGGGAATTTTTCCCTCGAAAACGGGAATTTTTTTTCTTAAAACGGGAAATTTTGAGTCATTTTGAGTCAATTTTGAGGAATTTTTAGTCAATTTTGAGGAATTTTGAGGAATTTTGGGTCCAAGATGGCCGCCGTGACGTCAGAGATGGACGTGACGTCAGAGATGTGGCTCGGCTCCCCGCTCCACAGCCAGAAGCCATGTTCCAGAAAATATATTCGTATACTACTAACTTATCAAGTTTTAAATTGATACATAAATTAGTTAATTATATTGCAAATGAAAACAAAAATAACCAAACCTTTTCGTAATCTGATTTTTCAATGCCATAAATCCAAACTATGAATAAAGTTTAATTTTATGTCCATGGTTTGTTAGTGTATGAAATAAGTGTCTTAATAAAGAATATAAATTAAAATGATTGAAAATTTTTAATCAGTAAACCATTTTCATGAATGTAAAAGTCATTCTAGAGACACCAAATACTTACTGACAAATATTACTAACCTGTGATACTAGAAGGATACTACTGTTCTGGTTCATGATTATTTTCTTCAAGTTTTGAGTGCAACATGCCACTAAAAGGAAGGAAACAAGTGGCAACTCTAGCTTCTAGCTAGGCACGCCTGCTCAATGCTGGTATCTGTCAGTGTTTTCAGGTGATGTCGATCGTGCAAAAGTTCCCATGGCTCATTACTGCTGCATTAATAAACAACAAAAAAAAATGTATTAGAGAAGTCCACGTGTGATAGAAGTGAAACTTCTTGCTTATTATCTTATTAGTTATAGGAAACATAATTCTCTAAGGATGAGGTCGCAGATAAAAAAAAATGTATTGGAACGCTAAACTACTATTGCGCAAATATGCAAGTGTGAAAGTATGCAAGTGTACAAGTTTGTAAGTGTGCAATAATGTGTGTGTGCAAGTTTACAAATTTGAAAGTATGTACTATGGAATAATGCAAGTGTGCAAGTATGCAAGTGTTGAAGTATGCACGTACGCGAGTCTGCAAGTGAAAGTATGTAAGTGTGCAAGAATTCAAGTGTACAATTAGGCTGCATTATTTCTACCTCTCCCCCACCGTCGCCTCCTTTACTGGTTCCCCCACCACACACCCAACTGTTACCCAAATGCGATAGTAATTTTCGTAACGCTCGATAATTGTGGCCCTCTCAGAAAAAACGTTTATCTTCAAAAATAAATATGTGTAGAATCGCTTGTTTAAATTCAAATGTTTTTAAGAGAAAACGTGTCTGGAAGAATACCGTGCTAAAACAAACCCCTGAGGGCTGTTTAGCGTGGCTTGTTGGCGGATCACAGGCCGATGTTGGCACTACCGAGGCAGCCGTGCTCCGCCGCTGTAGCGCTAGCGAGGTCAGGAGAGTGGGCGAGAGAACACACTCGCAAGCAGCCCTAGACATTGAGAAGGCAGGAGGGGGGTAGCGAGCACAGAGAACCATCAGTGTGGTGTAACAGGGAGAGGGGGGGGGAGGTTAAAAACAGGCAAATGTAATTTCGCGAGGCCGCGAGTTGGGAAGCCTGCCAGGCGACCATCTCGCCAGTATTTCCTTTTAATCTCTCTCTCTCTCCCCTTCCTTCTTCCCAAGACGAGCTCACCCCTCCCCCGGGTGGATCTGTGGCGAATACGTGAGCCGTGCGAGCCCGCGGCTCTCAAATTTGAATTGAGGTCGGGCGCGCGGCGATCCGAAGCCCTGGAATTGAAACCCAATTTCCCCTGGCAAAGTTTCAAATAATTACCACCATGTGCGGGGGCGCGGGCGTCGCAGGGCGGGGCTGGGAAAAAAATAATAAGCTGTCTGGCTTCGAGACAGTCTCTTTGAAGCGGGGAGAGCAGGGGGCGCAGAGCAGCGGGCGAGCTAGAAGCGCAGTCGTGCCGCTGACACGAGTCAGCCAGTTGCAGCCGCAGTCCTGTGGGAAGACAGGGCGTTCGGTGAGAACACTCCACTTGCATTGAAGAGTGTTTACACCAGTAGCTACTAGGGCAAGTAACAGGATAAATTATATGGGCAGAATAAACGTAATAAAAACCAGGGGAAGTAACAGGGGTGATTATACAGGTGGAGTTAAAGTACAGTAACTGGGGCAAGTAACAGGAATAGTTTATATGGGTATAGTAAATGTGACACTAACTTGGCCAAGTAACAGGATCGATTATATAGGTAAAGTAAACGGGATACCAACTAGGGCAAGTAACAGGATAGTTTATACGTGTAGAGTAAACGGGATATCGCTAGGGAAAGTAACAATCGATTATGCGGGTAATGTAAACGGGATAGCAACTACGGCAACTGATGCAATCCCGTTTACTTTACCTGTGTAAAAGCTTCTTTAAGGGGAAACTATTGTATAAGTGTATGGCATTTGCCAAGCAAGGGGAGACCAAGGTCCGTTATTATTGAAACATCCATGCTATCATAGAATATTTCTCATTAAATAAATAAAACAATACCAAACAATAGTAAAAAGCTTACAGTACTGGATTTATTTTACATTACCTTGCTTTTAACGTGCGTTAGCCATCACACCATTACACTTGTTTTATGTCGACCAAAATATCGAAGTAAAAAGGTTAAACGTTTTTGACGTTAGAATTAGTGAAATAAAATAATTGTTATAAAACATTCACACATTATTTACAAAAACTTTAATGTCAAAATTTAAAAAGTTTGTATAGTAATCATTATTAGCTCAAGTTTTAAAATTATAAAATAACTGTTATTTCGAGACATAATACAGATTTCATATTCAGCAATTTATCATAAAATGGTTTTCAAGCATATAATGTCATAATGGATGTTTGTTGTTGACATAGATATTTTAAGTATTTTTTTTCCTCAAAAATACAGTACATTGTTTTAGCCAGTCTTTGTGGAAATCTTATTTAATTATTTTAAGTACCTATTTTTAAAACCTAGAATATCTTCGTCACTGTAAGTCGTAGATTTCCTGATCAAAAAATAAAAATATATTTTTAAATTTAAATTCATACATTGCCTGTGACATTGACGTAACCTACAATTTGTACATAATTTATAGGATTGAAGTTAATAGCTTATAGATGTTATTGTGCGTTATTTTATTGCTTTGCAGTGTCTTACAGGTTTCCGAAAATAGATCATTTAGATTATTTTAATGTTTTGTGTGTCGGATCAACACTTAGAAGATGCGAAGAAATTTTGTAACGCCATTAAATGGTTATTTCTTACATATTCCTGATATGTCACAGCCGCGTACGTAAATTGTGTATTGTATAGTAAAGGCCACAATTATTTAAAGTCAAGTGAATATTTTATTTTATGTGTCAAGAAAAGTATCCAACATTATTTTACAGTGTAGCCTTTAAAACATGCCGAAGTCAACATTCCTTTAACTTAATATATCAAGCTCGATGTTCTGGGAATTATATACCTAATGCAAAGATCTGACTGTGGAATATTCATGTTCTTAGCTTGTGACATCAGCTACTCGTGGAAAATATGAACATATAATATATCAACGTACAGCTCAAGCGCTTATATGGAGCTCTCGTTACTATAAAATGCGTATCGCTTACAATGAAGACCCGTGAGGCAATATGAGACATGCGTGGTGAATGATGCAATGGTTTCAACCACACCAACGCCAGACGTCTCCGCGCGTTCCTTGAAGGGAAACTCCTCCCCCCCCCCCCTCAGATCAACAGGAGACAGCATGACTCACAATTGTGTGGTCTCGAGGAATGCAGACAAGCCATGCGAGGTTCCTGCCTCACAATGAACACTATGACTAGAGCTCACACATCGCCTCACGCCAGACAGGAATGAAGCATCTCTCAGCATTGGAAGACACGTCACAAACGGTTGTGACAGGTAAAAATGCAGTTAATAAATTAGAGGCTAGAACTCATATATGCCTATAAGCTTGTTGAATGGAAACGGATGGGCGATGACACCGGGACACGAGTAAACGAGTGTCTCGGCGCCTTGTTTACTGAAGCGTGTGTCGTCTCCCGGCAGAACGCGTGTCTGAAGCGCCACAGCGAGGCGAACCCACGCGTGCAGAGCGCCTGCGCACTATGCAGCCAAGCTGACGCGGGCGTCGCGCGGTGTAGCCTACTCGCGCGTGTGCAGGGACTGAGTTATGGCGAGGACTATCTGCCGCGGACATGCGACTAATCCCCCCTCGCAAGAGGGGGGGGGGGGGAAGCGGCGGGAGGGGCGGTAATTTATTCCGCGGACTGCGGAGTGGACGCGCCCCCGAGCCCGCCAGGGGGTGGAAAGGGGAGGAGAAGCTGGAAAAATGGAACCAAGCTCTCTGCGAGATTTACAGCCCGAGCGAGCCCACCGAGGCGGCGCGGCGCGGCGCGGCATGGAGTTGTGGAATCCCTCTAGAGCCAGCTACAGCGACTGAGGGTAGCCCCGCCGCTCCGAAATATTACCACGAGTCCACTTTACTCTTCGATTTACTCAACAGAGCGCGAGTAACATGTCCTCTCACACTTAGGGTGGTCCACATTGTCCTGGACTGCAATGTTTACTCTCTTGGTTTCCATGGGTACAGTCTATAAACTGCAAACTGCACTGAACATTTAAATTCAATGGCAATAAATTTCAGTCAACCAACAGATGTAAATAAAGTGGTAAATTTCTCGCCATATCTTGGATATAAAATTAAACTAAATAAATTATATAATGAATGAATTTGATATAAAAGTTGTAATACAGGCGTGATTTTGATTCACATAATCTTTGTAACTGATAAGTTAATATTACCCAGTATATCAAATGTGTTTATATTTCTGTGAACAATTTATAACAGGCATTAACAAATATAAGCTATCGTTAGTTCTGTAAAGGAATGTCCATGCAAATAAGATTCTTAAACCTAGGAAATAGAAATTGATGGGGTTTACATTATATTACCACAGATACTACAATAGTAAACAATCAATTTTGTTTACTATAGAGCATTCTTACACCACTGATATCCTCGCTATACTTAGTGATTACTATAACTCTATACTTTTGCTAGAGTAATAATCTGGAACACAGCCTTGTTCCAGTAAGTGGTTACATGGTCATTTCAACGTGTAAACATCAATTTAAACCGTCGATCACTTTGTATATATTGTACAGCTTGAATCAATTTGGCGACAGCAGACCATTTAAAAAATATATACATAGCTTTGTTACAGACAACTTAACAAGTTAGGTTAAATTTTGTTATATAACTTTAATTTTTAAGAAAGTTAGAATTTGAATAAATATCAAAATAAAATCAAAAACGTCAATTTGACAAAGTCCAAAGGCAAAATAAAAATTAAAAGTACAATAAAAGGACAAAGTCAAAACGATTAACCACCAAAAAAGGAGACAAAGCTAGGTTAGATTAATATGTGTCAGATTAAGTTATAAGCAATAATTTTTAATTAAAACTAAAACAACAACAAAAATTTAAAAAAATTCTAAAAAGACAGAGGTCAAACAAAAAATTACAGAGCTAACATCACAAATAACAAAGGAACAAAGGAAAAATGATATACTGATTTCATTCCAATTAAAAAAACAATATAGAAAAGGTTGAAAGCTCACAATGATAAATAAAAGATAAAAAAAAAGAGAAGCCAAAAGGACAAATAGTAGGTAAGTAAAGGTTGTGATTTAACGAGTTCTGTTGGGCTTAAAAGATTCACAAAGCGAATATGTCCTCAGTTATGTATGATATTGATAAGTTGTTCTAGATTATGACCGGTTATGTTTATTTAATTTAGATTTTTGACCAGGGTTGTGTTGTTTCAGCTTAAGTTATATTTAAGTTAAATATGCTAGTTGGGTTATGTTAGATTAGGTAATGAGCCCATTTCAGGTCGGACAAGGTTAGGTTGAACAAGGTGTAGTGGGTAAATTTTTGGCGGCACAGGAGCTATCCCAGAGACATTCTTCCGGGATGATGCGGCGCCTGTGACCGCCCGAGTAGGCAACGCGGTGAGCAGTTCGGATATGCCGGCAGTCTGCATTCCCTGACGTGGGCAAAGTTGCGGCTGTCTCCGCGGCGAGTGTCGTCAACTGTGGGCACGGAGATTGGCTGAGGCGGAGGAATGACTTCGTGAGTGACGAGGGTGCGCGGGGAAGAGTGGAGGACTTGGACCACGGTTATTGGCCACGCTACTCCTGGGGTTGCGTGGCGCTGTCACCGCGGTCTCCGAGGGGAGTTGGGCGGCACCACGCCTGGGGAGGGAGTGGAACAGGGAGAAGCGGGGGCAGTAGAGGGTGTTCTCGAGGGCGCGAGGTCACTGGGCTATTGTCGAGTGTTGAAAGTGTTTAGCTAAGAGTCAGATCTCATAAGCATGATACTGTAGTGAGACTATTTGTCAAGCTTGGACTTTGAACAATCCATTGTAAAAAAAAAAATTTGGTTGTCTGTAAAGTCGGTTTACGGACGATAGTTTAACGTGACAACGTCATAACAAAACATTGATGAAATGATTGCATACTTTTATGAATAAAATAGAATCATTTTTATTGAATTATTACTATTTTGTATGGATACAAAGAAGGAGAGAAATGAAATCTACAATTTAATTGATAAATTTACTTTTATTTGCACTCATTAATTCAAATATGTTTATTACTTTAACGAAGAGATTATTTTAACTATAACTTTTATACATGTTTGCTATTTAACTTCTTCCAATCTGTGTTATTCTGTTAAGGATAGGACGATGATAGGAAAAGTAGGAAACGAATGGGAGTGTTTCAAGTTTAATGTGCCTCGAAAAAGTCAAATCGATGGGTGTTCCAATGGAGTGTAAGAGAGATAGATGCGGCAAAAGCGTACAATGAGCGTAAAGGGACACAGCATAACGGAACAATGTGCGTAACGGGACACTTTTTCGCGCGTGCAGCCGGCGTTCATAGATTTATTAGACGTTGTCACGTCAAAAAATTACTTAAATGTTAATCTGGCTGGATTTCAGAAGTTCCGTTTGTGGGACTTGTAAAACCATGTAAAACAACTTTAAAATGTGGACTTAACATCTAGTAATCAGGCTTGTAAATGTGTAACTGGGCAAACCTCGTTAAGTTTTTCTGCCGACTCGTCGAGCAAATCGCCGGACTCTGAGTCAGAAAACGTACTGCGGGGGTGTGTATGATGCAACGCATCAGACCTGACAGTTAACTGGAAATATTCTGTGTTCGTCAGTACTATCGTCGTTGTGTTGTCCATTGTACTTGTTTATCTTCATCGCTGTGTTTATATGTTTGCTGCGTTGTCCAGGTTTGTTGTCTACATGCATTTAATCTGTCTCGTCGTTGTTAGCGCACTGTGTTCGTCTGTGTCGTTAAATAATTATTATTTGCTGTCTGATATTTAGGTGTGGAACATTTTTTGTCCGTGCTGTAGTCTTTGTGTTGTCCATAATACATGTTTGGTTTCATCGTTGGTTCCGTTTGTCCGACATCAGTTGATTCAGTCTTGTTTTATGTGAATTTTTATCTTCATACGTTTTTTTTTTCTCGGAATTTTTCCATGACAAACAGTGAAAACCACAAATAGCGTATTTTACAAAACTGCAATAGCGTATTTAAAAAAACTACAATAAATCAAAATCCCCAATTGCATGAATCATTTATAGAACGTCGGTTAGTTTACCTTCAATTTGATGTATGATTTGTTGTAGATAGTCTAAATGGAAAATATACCATTGAAACTGGTACATTATTTTATGGACGCCGTGAGGTTTCGATAATGTCCGTCGTAGTGTGTAATTGTAAGACGATTCAATGCGCTAAGAGACATTCGCTTGTTTCACTTTAGTTGTATAACTTTGCTAACCCTGGAAAAGCAAGGGTCACTGTTCATAAACACGAAACTTTATTTCTTTTATTTAATGCAGATCAAGTTTATTCACAGGGTCGTTCACTGCGAAATACAAACGTTTTTGAAACCTCCGTCAGAAATTTACAGCATGGTTAATATGAAAATTAGTGTTCCTTTACAATTCTGTAATAAGTGTACTAAAAAAAAACACTATTGCTGCGGACTTCCAAACCCCCGTGTCCCTTAAAGTTCGTAATTATAACTTTATAAAAACAAATTTGGTTTTACAGTTGGCCGAGCGCAACTAATTCTGAGGCAGCGGGTGTTGCAAATATTTCTGATGTTACAATTGATAATTATAGAAATACATCTTTAAAACTGGCAGCTTATAATATGATCTTTATTGATGTGGAACAGATTTTTTGATATTTTTATTGCACAAAATACAGTCAGGCTTAGGGACTTATCCGGTCAAAAAGAAATAAATATGGTAACTGTTATCGTCTAAACTTTGAAAGCTCTTATGAGAAAATTACAGCTTTTTTCAAACCTAATAAATAATAGTAAATAAAATAACATTTTGCTACTTCAAAACTTCACCACCTTTAAAAATTAATTATTTACTTTATTAGCAATGTCTAATCTGCTACTTTGTTTCTGCAAGGTGTTGAGTGTTAAAATTTACTCTCAGAACTGCCAAAGGGAAGAATTAAAAGTGAGTGGCATGAGCTACGAGATAAATTTTATATCTGTGTCCTGGTTTCTTTAATGGTATTCATAGTGAGTGGTAGGAGTTACGAGAAGGACATTTGCTAGAGCATTGAAATTAGGTATCTTTGGTGGCTTTGATAGTGACTGGCAGTATTTATGAGAGAAAGAATAATTGCTGGATGAGTGAAACTACTACTGGTCCTTGTTTCTTTGGCGGCGTTGATAGTGAGTGGGAGGAGTTACGAGAGAAATAACAGTTGCTGGAGAAGTGAAACTAGTCTTGTGCTCTTTTTTCTTGGTGGCTTTGATAGTGACTGGCAGGATTTACGAGATAAAGAATATTTTCTGGAGAAGTGAAAATTGTACTGTTCCTTGTTTCTTGGTGGCTTTGATACTGAGTGAAGGGATTTACGAGAGAAATAACAGTTGCTGGAGAAGTGAACCTAGTCCTATGTTCTTTTTTCTTGGTGGCTTTGATAGTGACTGGCAGGATTTACGAGATAAAGAATATTTTCTGGAGAAGTGAAACTTGTACTGTTCCTTGTTTCTTGGTGGCTTTGATAGTGAGTGATGGGATTTACGAGAGAAATAATAGTTGCTGGATAAGTGAAACTAGTCCAGAGTATTTGTTTATTTGTTGGATTGGTTAGTAGGTGGCAGAATCTACAAGTGAAAGGACAGTTACCGGAGGAGTGACCATTTCCTGGGTCATGGTTTTTTATAACTCTATTCGCACATGCATTTAAAACACGCCCATTATCACATCCTGTAAATAACTGAGAGGCCCCGTGTGTAACGTATCCACTTTACTTAAAGAACAGTGCTATACCCTAAAATATAACAGGTAAAATATTACGAATTAAATATAACTTTTATCTGATGTATTAAATTAAATATGACTAAAATAAGGAGAGCGTAATCAGACTGGTGACTTACAATAAACATTACGCATGCACAAAACAAATCAATATTTTTATTACTATTAATATATACAACATCATTAAAACAAGTAGTTTGTATTATAATATAACATTTTACTGTCCTTGTTGGTACCATCTTAACATAGCTTAAGGCAGTCATTGCCTAGCTGTAAAACAAACGTAAATTATTACTAATTTTATCAAATGAAATATTTGTAGCAACTGTTAGGAGCTGAGGTGACCTGTTTGACTGGCTACCAACAGTACTTTCTTGCCTCGGAGCGAATTGATCACACAACTAGAAAACAAATGCCTGATTCACAGTGCTACGCCTCACATCTCGATACTAGCACATCAATAATATTGGTAACGTTAACTGTGGAAATAGTGAGTGTCTTAAAGATATAAAAAAGATATAAAAAAATATTTGTTACTCCTGTGGTGCCACATGCACGTCATCAGATGGTTCCTTAGTCTTGCTTGATTGAGAGTGAATCCCTCTCTCTTAAGTCCTACAGTTGGCATTCTCCAATATCATGGCCAATACTCGCAGAACTTAAGGCCGTTAGTGATACATGAGATAATGATGCGCCATAAACCACCCGCATCGGTCATAGAATTGACGGTGTCCTGTCGCTCCCAAGTAGAGAATGACAGCCCTCACGGCCAATAGACTGGCGAGCCTCCACAGCTGCCTTTTCTGCGCCCGTCCAGTTAACAATCACACCACGCGCTACCTCTGAAATGACCTCGACAAACAGCTATTTTGCATTTTTGCAGCGCCGTCTCATGTATTTCCAGGTTCCGCGCCCGTCACAGGAGTTTATCATGATTTGCTAGCGGCACTGCTGCACTGCGCCGCCACAGTGAAGTGTGGTGTGTAACTTGTGTTGAGGCAGTAAATATTGCTGCACCACGCTGGTCTGAGGATGTATCAGAGTATCACGGTCTCCTAGCAGCAACTGCTTGTCGCTGCTGCACTGCGCCGCCACACTGAAGTGTGGTGTGTGGCTTGTGTTAAGACAGTATATATTGCTGCGCTGCGCTGGTTATCGTGTCCGCTGCTGCACTGTGCCGCCACAGTGAAGTGTGCTGTGGCTTGTGTTGAGACAGTATATATTGCTGCGCCGCGCTGGTCAGAAGAGTTTATCACGGCCCCCTAATAACAACAGTGAGGTCGCTGCTGCACTGCGCCACCACATTGCAGGGTGCGGCTTTAGGAGTTTATCACGGCCTCCTCGTGGGAAATTACCGCCGCACGCAGCTCAATGCGTTCCACTCCGAAAACGCCGCCTTTTGCTGCGGCATCAACTGCTCTTGTTCGCCGCTGTCTGCGCCAGTACAGTCGCTACGAGCCGGGCTCATTTACAATACCCAGCTACTGTGTCACGATGCTTAGTGAGGACTGCGTTGTTAAATGTTAACAGCATGGAAAGGTTTTCTGTAGTGTGATGATGATGCATATTTTCTTCTTTCGAAAATAGAAACTATTTTGTAGGTGAAAATTGTTTTAAAACTCGTAATTTATGTAATTTGGGGGTTCCCATGTTTTAATTAAAAGATTATTAATAGTGTCTTATATATATTATTGTGGTTAGTTACTTTATAGCTACGTATTTACTAATAGGAATTAATCAGCCTGGATATTATTATCGCATGGCGCCTTACCTAGGCTCATTGGAAGTAAATTAAATACACATGCCATATTCGGGGGGACCTTTTTGACGCTGCCCCACGCAGTTTGGAGCATGGGGGAGAAACACTAATTGCCGATACTTGAGACCTAGTTTTTGAAGTAGTTTTGATCCATCCGCTAGATAGTAGTTTTCATAATATATTGCTAACATAGTCACATTGATTGTGAAAAGTAACTCTCTAGCTAATATCAGGCAAACAACCAAGTAAAAATTAATTCACTTTATTTTTGTAGCCACATATTTTGTGGTGTGACATACTAAAAATACTGCATCTCCTAATCATTTATAAAGAACATAATTTCTAAATACAAAAGAGCATTAAGTGTTATTTTGCATAGTTTAAAATTCTTCTACTAAGTAGTTAGTCGTCAAGTAGTTAAACTATCATTACGAAACTAACATTTTGGATTTGAACCTCCCGGCCGAATTTTTTTCTGCTAGTAATTTTGGGTCCACCCAATAGGTAGCGTCACATGTCGAGCAAAACATGTTTTCAGTCTCACTGTAAATGTCGGGACAGGACACGGTCAGTACGACGACCGATGCAGGTGGCTTATGGCGCATCATTGTCGCATGTAGCACTAACGGCCTTAAGTGCTGCGAATATTTGCCTCCACGTTGGAGAATGCCAACTGTAGGACTTAAGAGAGTGGGATTCACTCCTCAATCAAGCAAGACAGGAGTAACAAAGATTTTTTTTATCTTTAAGACATTCACTATTTCCACAGTTAACGTTACCAATATTATTTATGTGATAGTATCGAGATGTGAGGCGTAGCACTGTGAGTCAGGCATTTGTTTTCTAGTTGTGTGATCAATTCGCTCCGAGGCAAGAGAGTACAGTTGGTAGCCAGTCGAACGGGTCACCTCAGCTTCTAGCAGTTTCTGCGAATATTAAGTTTATGGAAGTTAGTAATAAATCCCTTTCAATTTAATCTAAGGCAATGGCTGCGTTAAGCAGTGTTAAGATGGTACCATCAAGGACAGTTACCTCGCTCCTTGTTGACGGCAGGGCGGTGGGTGCGGCAGGGTCGGCATGCAGTGACAGAGACAGGGAGCGGCCTCAGCTCGAGTCCCTCCGAGACCAGCGGGGGACTGCGGTCTGCTCACGAGCAGTGTCAGCCCGCGAGCAGGCGCCGTGCTCGTCAGCAACTGCTCTTGTTCGCCGCTGTCTGCTCCGGGGCAGTCGCCACGAGCAGGGCTCATTTACAACACCCAGCCATGAAGAGCTGTCTACTGTGTCACGATGCTTAGTGATGACTGCGTTGTTAAATGTTAATGGCTTGGAAATGTTTTCTCTAGTGTGATGAGGATTTGCAGTTAAAGATTGTATTTGCAGATGAAATTTTTTTAAAACTCTTAACAGATGCATGTTGAGGATTCCAGTCTCTCATAAACACTCCCGGCATATAAGGTAGTTAGAAGATGACTAATTTTGCTATGTATTTATTATTGTGGTTAATTACGTTTTAGGTATGTATTTCATTATGGAAAATTTTCAGACATGGGAGGCATTCGACTGAGCCGTATGTGAAGTTAAGCTGCATCAGCTTGCTCTTAGCGAATTTACACTCGTCAGCCACCTGTCGTATTTGTACTTTATAATAAACCTGCAGAACCTCCTTTAAATGTTCTTGTGAGAAGACGTATGCTGGCGAAATTATGAGAAATTTATGAACATCTATAGTATTTCTGGAAACAACTTACGCTGGCACGGACCCAGAGGTGGCTCACGATGCGCAGGTAATGTGTTTCGTAAAGGAAACTCTGCGCAGCAGAGGTATTCAAGTCTGCTTTGACTTGAACACACTTAGCCTTGCTCAGCGTGTAACACACACGCTCTTAGTCTGGAATCGCAATGCCACAACCAACACGACACAACAAATCCGATTAGGCGTCGTATATCGTTCCAGCACGACAGAGTTAACAGCGTAGAGTCTCAACACCACGCAATATTAACACGCCAACCCTAATACGGCTGTTGGAAAATTAGTCCAAACCAAATAAGTACATAAAATGCAGTACATAATGCACCAAAATAAGATATATTTTATTTCTTGTTGATAGCTAACATGTAGTCGTCTATTTCGCTAAGTGAGATTACGTTTATTTTAGATACAAGAAGTTGATAAGGGACAGAAAAAATTGCACTGTTAGCTATGCTAAAAATAAATAAACGCAATAAACGAAGTGAATTACAAATCTGATATATTTATCCAATTTTAAAACAAAATTTGGTTTTTTAACACAAATATTTATCAAGTAGCCAAATCTTTTTGAAGTTTAGTTCTGTAAGGGTACGCGCGCACTAGGGCGTCACGGCAAGGACAGACGGCCATCACAGAAAAATACAAAAATGTATAACGTGTAGAGTAATAGAAGTGCGCGCACCACGGCGGGACGGCCGGGAACGGACGATCGGTAGCTTCGGCCGTCCGACAGAAAGTTCACGAGAGGGAATTAAAAGACAGTGCGGTGCGTGCCGTACCGTCCGTCCCGATGAGTCATCGGCAATTAGCAGTCGCACGTGCAGGACAGGACAGGACAGCCGGTACCGCCATTTGAGTTGTTATACACATTGTGCGAAATGGATGTCTCAAAGTTAATAGTGTTGGTTGAAAATTATGAAGAGCTATATAACATGCGGCATGCGCAATATTTTAACATTACTAGGCGAGATAACTGCTGGGAAGAAATAGGTTCCATCATGAATGTTTATGTTATGGATCCAGAATTTACGCTTTCTTCGCCGTTTACGTTTCTCTTCCACTTCCATTAATATTGTACTAACAACTACAAGTTCTTCGTCACTTTCGATTGCAGTGGCTCGGGCGACACTGTACCGTCCGAAACAATTTCCGTCCGTACCGCCCGTCCGTCCGTCCTTGCCGTGACGCCCTAGTGCGCGCGTACCTTAGGTTTTCCGTTTTGCTTTCCATCTTGCGGCACTAGGCGGTGACATTAGAAATAGAATCCACTTCTTGCGGACCATCGGGCCACGTATATTGTCGTGTCGACGTCACGGTGACCTTGTATTTCATTGGCTACTGGGTGTGTCGGGCCTGTCGTGACGTGACGAGTCATTTGAATGCAGAAAACATTCGTGTTCTGAGAGCGCGTTGAGTAGGAATAAGCTGCGACTGGCGAGGCAGAGCTCTTCATCACAATGCATTGGACATTTAATTAATGCATTAGAGCAGCGTTTACCGATTGTTTTTTTTTTTTTTTTTTTTCGGTCAGGGAACATTATGATGGACTTTTCTTTTGGCGGAACCCCAACTCCTTCAAAGAAAGTGACTTGGCAATAATTGTGCCTGCTGTATATGACATTCTTCCTAAATCACGGAACCCCTGTGACCCTGCCACGGAACCACAGGGTTCCGGGGATCACCTTTTGGGAACCGCTGCATTAGAGTATTTGTATTTTGTTGTAAATTATTATCATCGTTAGATTTACGTGAGTACATCCAGCGTGATTATTATTTAATGAAAGCGAATACATAGCTGGATTATGTCTTAAAGCTGGCAGTTTAAATGGTAAATAATTTATTTTACGATGAGCTGCAGAATATATGTCAGCACATTAATTGTACTGTAGTTGCAAATTTAGTTTAGGCCCATATGATGGAGAAGGTTTAAAATGATCTCGTTTCGCCATTAATAACACTCATCGTAATATAAACCACGCAAAGAGGTTAATTAATAACAACCACCAACCGATTAACTACACTAAGCAGTAAATAGTATGTTGATCGCTAGTGCTTATTTGGCTATGTTTTGTTTTTTTGTGTAATATTTATATATGAATATTACATGTAAAATAAAACATTTTGAAAAATAAATGTAAATTTGTCATAGAATAATAATCTTTATGGATAGAAAATCTAGGTGGCTTGTGGAATTATAGTCCGAATAGGGAGTTAAAGCTGTGCTTGTATCTGTGCGTCTGGTATCCTAAAGAACATTGGATATAGTTCTGTTAAGTTTAGTCTAGATCAACACTTTGGGTTTGAAAGTCCAAAATCTAAAATTCACAAAAAAAAAATTCATAAGCGTTGTGGTAGAACGTCTGTTGCAGTATGGATTAATAAAACAAAATTATTTCGTACGTCTGTAGTCGTATTGTTGCACTACATGGTAGATCGTCTACAATTTGTGATCTAGATATTGAAAATATTCAAAAAATTGTAACAAAAGGTTTATTTGATAGCTGCAAAAATTTGTGGCGGAGGCCATAATGTGTTTAACGAGTCTATGGACTCAATTTTTCTTTAAATAAATTTTATAAATTCAAACCAATATAATTAAATACATAATAAACGTTATAATCAATATTAAAAGACAAAAAGTTTAATCTATTAAACACTTTCCAGAGCATCGTTATAGCAGGTAAGCAAGATGGCTTAGCTTAGCATTGCCAGCACTCGCTGAGCGAGTGGCAATTACCTCACCTTCACGCGACTCTGCACGGCGAATATCTAGTGGTCTCACTTAAAGTGTGATACTTTGAATGAAAAGTCGACGCCATGTGATGGGATAACAAACTGGGCATGGAAGATTTTTAATTTGCATTTTATTGATGTTTAAACATCCTATCTCTCGGTATATGGAATAATGGAAAAGAACGGAAGTTGGCTGAAACGGAAATATGTTAACACGATGCTGCCATCCGTAGAAGTCTCAGTAATCTTGGAAAGATGGCGGACTCACTTGATTCATCCGCATATAGTGCCTTTCGTGAACATCGGGGAATGTACTAAGTGTATTAGTGTGCCAAAGTAAACTTCATTATAGTACAACTATCCTTTAGTTCTTTTTGTTATAATTTATAGCAAAAAAGAAATAACTTAAAAAATAAGTTAAAATTTTGGCATTACAATTTTAACAACCAGTAGTTAACATTGAAATGTAGAGTTAGCGCAGCGCAGTTTCATCATACTGTAGAGACTCAACCAACTTTTGACCTACAGATATTCGACACCATATTGAATAAAATAATTTCGTAATTAAATTTTTGCTGTTAAATATTAAATGTTAAATAAGCTCAATAATATTAAAGTTTGTTTGTAGGTTATTAACATACAGATTTCTTTCGTGTAAACAAAAACATATATATACATATACATACTTAGTATTATAAAATATGTTTTAAAATGTTTCAGGTTAATTTTGTTTTATTGTATCTATTGGACTTCAACTTTTAGTTTTAAAAAAATATTCAAATGAGAGCGCCGCGCTCGTAATGCTTTATAGAATCAAAAAAAATTTAAATATCTTTAACGCCATGTTTGTTGCATCAACATTTTCCTGGCTAATATATTACCTATAGGCATTTTTAAAGTTGCGATTATTATTGAAAAATATTTTTTCACAGTGATAAATAATATTCTGTAGAAGCGATTTACCCAATTTATAAAAACTAAATTTTAAATCGCGCACGGAGCACGGGCAAGTCACCCAAGAAACGCGCAATGCACCAAAAAAGTGTTCCTGAAAGCGCTCATCATGACGTCAGAGCGACAGGGCATTGTTCCTGCGCGGGGTGGGGGGCTTGATTGATGAGCGACCCATGAGCACCTCGTAGAGGGGGGGGGGAGGAAATAGGGGTGGTTTTGCCGCATGGGCCAGAGAGAACGAGATAGACAAAGAGAGCGGGGGAATTCTTTGGAAAGTGTGAGGAAAAAAATCCGTCCGGGGAAATGGAGGAGGCAATTACAGGCCGAAAACAATGGAATCCTTTTATAATTTGAAACGACACCACTGAATGCATAATTCCATTCTGACCCAACGCCTCTGCAGCGACAGCACGCGAACACACTCCCGCGTGAACTGAAGTGACGCAGGCTGGTGTGATCTGGCTGAACCACCGCACGGTCTCAGAGGCAGGTGGTTCGGAACCTCCTGTGGCTCGGCCTGGTGACACACAGGGCGTAACTGCTCACGGTGTGACGTAGAAGGGGTCACTGAGGCAGGAGCGAGGTCTGGCGTCCTCGTGCACTCGCGAGGCTTCGCGCTGACACGTGACTATTGAGGAGAGACCACAGGGAGCGTGATGCATGCTGGGAGCTCGTCGCCGCCCAACCATGACCAGGGACATAACTCCTGACGGCGACCAGCCCTGAGGCCACGTGGCGCCGACACCCGCGCCATTAATCAGGCTGGCCGTCCCGCGGTTAGCACGCTGCCTTCAGCCGCAGGCTCCCAGCCCTGGCAGGGGCTATATGCACTAACAACCCGGCTAGACAGTGCGCTAACTAGTGGACATCATTGCTTGGCAGTACGTTGCCGGGTACCATAGCATACAATTATTCCAACAAGACAATATATATTTATACACCACCTATATAAACTCTATGTGGGTATACTTGGGTTTAGTTTTCACATCATTGTTTTATATTTGATCTTTATTTAAGGGATATTTACTTAATATTTTTATTTTTTGTGTTTCTAGGGGCATCTCTCTTCATGCTTTATATTTTATACTTTGTGTCTCAAACAATTAACTTCGAATTATAATTAAAATTTATTCTTTACAATTATAATTTATAGAGTTAAAGAATACATATACCCACACTAGCTGCAGTACCCGGCGTTGCCCGGGCTAAACACATGGAGATTTATTGTCTGCGAGTTAAATCAAACTGGATAGCGCTATATGACAGTGTGTTGGACATAGAGAAATGTCACACAATTACTGTTTGTTTGTTTATGACCTATGATTTTTTGTTTACCCATGGCGATCGGTTATTTATTATTTATTATTAATTATAAATTAATAAGACCATTAATCGAAATAAAAACTATCCTATCTCTCAAGTTGGAAAACATTACACATAAATGCCAATTTTCATCGAAATCGGTTGACTTGGTGAAGAGTTCACTGGAAACAAACATCAGGACACCTCATTTATATATATTAAGATATTAAAATACTCCAATCATGTTCAGGTCGATTGCTGGGTTGTCATAATATTTATTTATAATGCCCTATTTCTTTTGTCACTTGTCTAACTTCTTGTACTCTTCTGTCTCTCCATAGGTCTTTAGTCTCCTTTCCTTTGGCTTCATTATTCTTTTATTACATCTTATTTCTTAATATCTATTCTATGTTTAGTTGTCAAGGATTCTCTTCTATCTTCATAACCAACTTCAACTCTTTTCTTCTCTATGCCATCCATTATTTATTTCTTATTTCTTTCTCTCTTCCTTCTTTTTCATTCTTCCTTTTATGCCTTTTCTGTATCTTGAGTTATGTCATAATTCTTTCTTCTAAAATCTAAAATGTTATATTTCTTTCAATTTGTTCACATCAGGTTCTGATAGTGTGTAGTTTATCTGGATATACATTATTTCATTTATTTTCTTTTCTTATAATTTAGTATTGTTAAATGTTCAATCTTTTAAAATATTTTTAAATAAAATCTTCTTTCAACACTGTTCTCTATTTTCAGTTTACGCCGTATTCCTTCTATCTTCATTCATGTCTAGCTTGGACCAGTATCTTCTGTTCTTAACTGATCTGGAATTCTATTCTTGTTTGTCTTCTTGCAATTATGTTTTTATATTTCATGATGTTCTGCTACTGTTATCTGTTATCTTTTCATACGTCTTTCTTCTCATACTATCCTGCATCATCATATTATTCGTAGGTAATTATTCATTCAGCAGTTAATTTCATTTCTCATAAGGTGTTTAGACATACCTCAGTCCTATGTCTTAAATTTTTTGGCAGTGATTGAGGATGTGTGGCGAAGTATCTTAAACATTGCAAATTTCGCAGAAAGGGGAATCATACTAAATTTGTGGAATATAGATTAACTTTAAAATTTACATGACTGCTTGTGTACTGTGAAAATTGATATGTTTATATCTATTTCCTCTTCACTCTGGTGAAAATATCCGAAAATATCCTGTAAGAATAGCTTCCCTTTTCTTGCCATAGTAATAATATATTGTCTCTTACTTGTTTTCTGTCGTCCGAAGTAAGTCTTCTTTGAGTTTCCTTAATATTTGCCAGTTCAGATATTTCCTTAATATATATGTCAAATGAGATGAGTCCAGTAATTACCTGTAGTGCCTCGGTTGAAGTTATATTTTACACTGTGGATACTGAGAGAAGTGCAATTCTCTGTGAGGATAGCAATGCTCTTTTCGTATGTGAATGTACCGCAGAACCAGCCCACACAGAAGCTTAATATGTCGGGATACTAATGTATACTCCCTTATAAATAATCTTCGATGTAGCAAAGTCCAACCCCCAATTTGTAGCTGGTGAAACACTTAAGATATTGTGGGTGAGTAATTTGGACTTGTTCCCAGGTTTTAGGAATACTAAACGCTTGGTCAGCGTCTATTTCCAGATCAGTGTGAGATGAGGCCGGCATACCGGCCACCATCCACAAGGCTGGCCGTTCCGCGGTCAGCACGCTGCCTTCCAGCCAGTTCGCTAGCTAGTTGACCTCGCGCTTGGTCCGCGGCACGGGAGTAGCCCGGCCTAGCTGACTGCAACTACACACTGGCAACCTGGATGCCTCGAGTACTAGCTCGCGAATCGCTCTGTCAGAGAGAGAGAGAGTTTACAGCTCTGACCACTCTGCCTATCTGCTGAGGCAAGTCCCACTAGACCCGTCCACTCACTTGAAGCATCACCTATATTCACCACAATTAGGAAACACTTGCTGGCTCAGAGGGGGCCAATAAGTATGTTAACTCTTAAAATACACACACTGATGTGTGTTATGAAGGGTGGCAGAATATTATTGACAGAAGTTGTTAGCCTATTGTTTATTGATTAATCTCATTGTTTCAAACACATTCAAAAATTTTTCTTAATTTGTTGTTTCTAGTGAAAATATTTCAGGGCCTTGGATATTAAAGTATGGGTGTTCACTGTTGGGGCTCCGGGCGCATTGCTCTGGCCAGTCGGCGCGTGGCGGCGTGGCAGAGTGACGCGGTGCGCGCCTGACTTGCAGGTGTGACCAGTTCTCTATCCGGTTGTTTCATAGAACTCTTACAGAGGAAACTAAAACAATATTTTGCGCTACATGTGGAACTACCTGTCGGGTGGGCCCATAACTACTAGCGAAAACAACTCGGACGGGAGGTTCAAATCCATAAGTGTTGAGTTTATAACGTTAATATAACTACTTGAAAACTAATTGCTAAGTAACAGAGTTTTAGACTGTGAGAGAAACACGTAATGCTGTTTTATAATAAAAAAAGCATGCTCAATATAAATAAGCAGGAGATGCAAAATTTCTGGTATGCCACACCGCAAAATACGTCGCTATTTAAATAAGGTGATTTGATTTTCACTGATTTGTTTGCATGATAATAGCTTGTGCATTACTTCTCACAATAAGTGTAGCTATGTTAGTAATACGTTATGAGAGCTGCCATCTAGCGGGGGGGGGGGGGGGGGCAAAACACTAGGTCTCAGTCTCGGCAGTTGGAGTTTCTCCCTCGTGGGTTGTCTGTCCAGTCACGCACTTGCGCAGCTGGCCGCGCGGGAGGCAACTCAAATACCCAAGTACCCAAGTACCCAAGTAGTGTTTGAAATAAACACGATAGATAGCGATACAATAACCAGCTAGTTCTTCCGTAAATTCATAGAGAGCGTTATACTTAAAATTAAATAAATAATTTAAATGATTATGACGGAAGTAAATTGTATGAAATAATTAATAAATATTAGTATACAACATCAATTAGTATTTAATATTATTGTTTTATAAATGTGTTTTTTACAATAGTGTGTTATCACCTGATTGCTTCTATGATAACAAAATAAAATGAAATCAGCGGGTATAATGTAATCAGTCCATTATTTAAAAGACCCCTTCAGCGTCCTGAAATTGTATCGAGCATCCTGAAAATAAACAGTTATTTAGTCGTTTATTATTGTTAATAGTGATACTATTCTATCCGAGTATGATAGTTATTTAGTGCCTATGTTCGAAGTTAAAATAACCGTCGACAATCAGTACAGTCTATCGTCACGCACTTTCGATCACGTTACTTCAATTGTAGATTCATAGATGGCAGTGTGGTCGGTGATTGTATGCGGTTACATAAAAAAACAACGTTGAGTTTCCAGTCTCCCAGATACATGGTCACTGGTCGCACCGCGCGCACGTGGGGAGATAACAGGGGCGGCTCCATGGCAGAGCAACACTGCGGCAAGCGCAGGCCATTGTTACAAACGAAAGAAGCTATGTTAATTTAAACTGTTTGTCATTCAATTTAAGACTCATGTACATTTTATATGTCCATAAAAGAATACCCCACTTTAATGGTATATTATTACAAACAATTTATACTATTTACGACAAATCATACAAAAAATTAAAGGTGAACTTACCTATTGTTTAGCACAAAAAATTTAAAATATGTACAACTTTGGTTATAAATCACACATCCAACCTAAAGTCCAATTCTTCCCACACTTTGGTTAACACGTCCGGAGTAATTGAAGCAATAGCCTCTTCAATTCTGTGTCTTAACTCTGGAAAATAATTAGGTAGCGGCGGAACGTAGACACGATTTTTTATAAAGCCCCAAAGAATAAAAAAAACATGGAGTTTTGTCAGCTGAACGTAGAGGCCAGCGAAAAAGAGCTCTGTCGCCTCGACCATTACGACCAATCCAACGGTCAGGGACTTTGACGTTCAACCACTCGTACAAAGAGATTCCAATGAGGAGGGGCTCCATCCTGTTGCCAAATAAATTTTACAGTTTCACCCTCTACTAATTGGGAAAAGAGCTATTCTTTCAACATAAGTGGAGCTGCAAGTGAGAATATAACAAAGCAGTACTCGCGCATGCGCTTATCTAAAATGGTTTTGAGTTACTCTTAAATTTTGACTTTGAACCAATACTTTACAACGCTTACAGTTGATAGTATTAAACTAAAAAAAAAATGGGACATTCTTTTATACACTAACGTATTTTATTCTCATTTTTATTAGAACAAATTGTCGTAGCAGTACAATTGAATAACTGTCTGCATTCAGGTGGGCTCGAAAACGTACTTTAGAGTAAATTTTCCCGAGGAGTGCCCTGGATACCTCTTTAACCTGGAAGATACCCTGTACCTCCCCAGGCCCCCAGTAAGCCTTTCTCCAAGATGCCAGGGCCTCGCACAGTTTAGGGCCGCCACTGGAAGGGCGGGGGGATGCCTATTCAGCTGTCCTGGTTAGTGGTCGGAGCGAGTGATTGAGTCTGTTCGGCGCTCACTCTGGAGGGAGGCTGTGTCACACAGAGGGAACGAGTGCGCGGTTCAAGTTGCAAGTCTTTAAGGCGCACTCGAGCGGGCTAGGCCACGAGGTCCCGAGTCAACGAGTGTAAGGAACGTTCATCAAAATCTCTGTCTTCTCGAACATAGAACACATTGTGGGTCCTTCATGATGAGACATTTT
The DNA here is from genome assembly GCF_032445375.1 of Bacillus rossius redtenbacheri. Taxonomy (NCBI): domain Eukaryota; kingdom Metazoa; phylum Arthropoda; class Insecta; order Phasmatodea; family Bacillidae; genus Bacillus; species Bacillus rossius. The sequence goes on from NC_086330.1 coordinate 87,814,960, forward strand.
AGTTTAAGTTAGTTAACGTAGTTTCGTAAAACGAGTAACTAGAGTTTGGAAAAACGTTTCTGAAATGTAATAAAGCCTAATTAAACATGGAAAATGGTAGGACGGCTCTAGCTTGTGAAACATCAGTACCTAACGTATTTGATATTTTTTAGTGTTTGTTTATTGTATTAATAATGTTTATTTTTTGAGTTATTTTAGATTAAAATTTAACCTTTGAAGATAAGCGGCTATACCTACTCAGTAGCTTAAGATAGGAAACTAACTGATAGCTGGTATAACTATGGTAACTAATTTAAAAGTCTCTTATTTGAATGAATGTTTTACTGAGAATAATTAAGAAATTTAATTGAACTGGTATTAGCTACGTCTTTTCCCCCCAAGTAAATGTAAAGTTGTTTATTGGCGAGGTTCTTTTTACTTAAGATCTACGCCTCGATTTAATTATGTTTTCATTACCTCCCACCGAAAATAACTCACCCTCGTTACGATATATTTGAATTTTATTACAAAAATATGAGATGATTATGTTTGTTAAAATATATATATATCCCATTTTTAATCATAGTACCAAATATCAGAAATATTTAACTATTTGGTAAAATAAAATCATTATTTTCTAAACTCTATTACAGAAAAGCAATCTTTGTTTGAGGACAAAATTTATCAATTACATAAATAATTACTAAAAACAGAAATATTTTGAAAGAAAAATCATTTGTGAAATAAATATGGCCACAAAAAAAAATAAAGCAACTCTAATGAAGTTGATGTAAAATAGAAAACGTACAAAAATGCACACTTTAACCAACAATAATCTGCTTACTTACCTACTAAGATACAGCATTAAGTGTATGAACATCACAAAAAAGAATTGCCATTATGCCCATTGACTGCTCCATAAAAATTTTCAACACATACAATCCTGGTCATCACAAATATATACAAGTTAAATCCTTGACTCTAAAATGACGCACGTACCAATTGTGTCTCTCCCTCTCTGTCTCATCCCTGGTTGCTCTCTGCTCGTTACGTATAAACTTGGGGTATATAACCCCCAAAAACCCTACTTCCCTCCTATGGACCTTCAAATTCCCCAGAATACAACAACGTCCGAGATGCAACTGAAAACTTCTACAACGATCTTTGTTAGTCTGTAAATATCTGGCTACATAGACGACCAATCAATATCGATGAAGTCTTTTGGATGTATTCCTTTCTTCCCATAAGTGGTCCCATTTCTTCGCCTATCAGGCTGGTATCCATGCATCTGTTACTAGTGATTTATTGTGGAAAGTTCATACCACACTCGGATTTATGTTTTTATAATAACACTGTTAAGAACTACTCGTTCTCTAAGAGTTAAACATTTTCTTCTACGTATTAACTCAATACCTGTTACTTCAATCAAGCAATGTTAATAGTATTGTCAAGACCTTACAAACAACCTCACTGTTTACTAGCTAACGGAAGGATACTTTGCTTGGAAGTAGTGTGACCTGCGGTGAAGTTTGCTAACTCACTGTAGGCTCTACTAGACACTTCACAGCTCCTGTACTAGTCTCAGCTTATAATGGAGCTACGAAAGAAAACAATCTCAGTATAGGTTATTTTCTCCCCTTAAGAGCTTTGTGGATTGTTAAGAAGCGGGTAAGTTATTTACTGTGACTGTAGTGGTAAAGTTTGCTTGGTTTTTTATAGCGTTTGTTAACTTTAATAAAGAAATAAATTTTATGCTTCTCAATACTTTTGACAGAAAAGTGTAAGGAGTTTAAGAGGCTGTTAAAATTAGAGGAACTTTGGTTAAATAAAAAGTAAGGTACCACGCGAAATCACAACTAATATATGAAAAGATAATTTTCTTAATTCATTTGGGAAATGAAATATTATATTTAATATATGAAAACGTTATTTGAAAAGATTTCATTTCAGACAGTTAACACATAAAAATATATTTATATTCTGCTGTACCTAAGAATACTAATCAGGTATATGAAAAAAACATAGACGGAATGTGCCAGTGAACTTTGCCACAGACGTAACTCCCATGGAAAGTAAGATGGCCTACTTAAGTGATAATATAAGTTGAATTAAAAATAATAATATTTATTAAAAATAACTTTACATTAATAATTGGTTTTTGAAAATCGTTCTTCTTCAAGGCATAGGCATATAATATTATCTGAGGCAACTGAGAAAGGCTTTTGTTAGTATTTACCACCGTGGTTACTAACCATTAAAGGAACCGGTTGCTAGTATTAATGATGCAAAACTAAAAATAAAATATTTAAAATAGACATGAGTATGCTTACCAGCACGTTAAGCTATGTGAAATGGATTCACTCAGTGAGATTGGTAAAAACACGAGAACATGAGACTACATTAATAATTGCGGGCGTTTGGTGGTATTAGCTCAGGGTAATGAGGCGCGGAGAGTTGCAGCAAACAACAGTTGTCACCTTAGAACAACTACCACACAAACTACACTGCCTCTGTTCTCCCAGTCCTCTAGTTGCACTGATAAAAATTCCACCTTAAATTTTCGAAGAACGCGGGCTACGTAAATCCATTGTTATCTTCGTAGATCTTAAATCGAAAGTTAATTTACAAGAATATAGTAACATACAAGTAAAACATACTAGAAAAACACAATTATTTATTTTACGTGTGTGTTCGCAATGATTATATCGAGAGAGAAAAAAACCGAACTCGGCAGTCGAAAAAACGGCATTGTTTCTACGTAGATCCAGTTGTCTTAAATTACGAAGATTATTTCTGGTGAGTTGTTCATTGGAAAGTCCGGGAGTTGACTGTTGTTTCTAAGAGCGAGAGGTTCGTGTCTGTCTCAGAGCGACTCGGAGCTGCCTCGCTGCTCCACGGGACCACCGCCGAGTGTCGCCTCACAACCCAAGCGTCAACACGCCGGCCTGGACTCGCTGTTTGCTCATCCAGCAGCCGAGACGTCTCCGCCGGCCTGCACCCAGCCACTTGCCAAACACACCCCGTCTGTTATATCAGCGCTTCCTTTGACACGCCCGCCGGTCTTCCAGCTCAGCTACCCGGAGGAGAGTCGCAGTTTACAACCCCCCCTCATCACACGCTTTCCATTTTATCATCATGTCGTGCCTAGCAGTAAATATTTCATTATATATTCATTTCAGAGCTCTTTTACATTCAGTGACATACAGTGAGGGAGTCTTTCAGAAGGCTTCTCGCCAGATACGTGTTACATCTAACCTCGGTAACAAGCAGCAAATTCATGTGCTCTCGTGTCGCAAAGATACTTATAATAAGTAACTCGGACTTGAAATAAAACGTAGAAATATTAAAAATAACAAGGAGCATGATAAATATACGAGAATTGCGTTTTCTAATACATTTCTTTACGCGGATCACATGTAGTTTCCGCACCTGCATTAATGGAACGGCTCCGATAAAAGCGAAAAAGACATGAAAAAATAATAATCTCCAGCTTTGAACCTGAGTTTCGACAAGGGATTTTATTGAAATAATGCCCATCTTGTTAAAACTCATCAAACAGTTGATACAATAAACTTTCCCTGTGGCTTTGTGAAATTTGGTTTGTGCCATCCGCCACCGATGCCAGCACCATGGTTACACTTTTCCGTTCCATGCAACTTTCGTACCATTTTTGACATAAATATTACCAAATGCCGTATACTGAGTGTTAAGATGTTACATAACTAAAGTACCTATAACATGCACCATGTGCAAATAAATGATTGGCATGATCTTGTTAAAATTACAAAACATCATGTTTTTAGATAATGTGTGATATTACGAAAACAATTTTAAAGTGGTTTTGGTCATATCGTACTTTTAGAAGAATCAAGTAAATTCGCTAAAGCTTTTTATGTGTCCTCATTGGCCCGTACAAGGAGCAGAGAGTCGACCTCGCCGATCAATGCTGGTGAGAAAAAACTGTTTCAGATGTGCACATACTGTGTCGAAGCATAACAAACAAGTTCTCGGACTCACACTCACACCTATGAGGTACCAGCTAAGATGGAGTAAGTATACTGAGTTATGTTATGTCCTCCTTATGGTGTCCAAAATATAAGTCTAATCACATCGTTGCATTCGGCAGTGCGTCTTTGTGTGGCAGTTGTATTGTCCACATTATCTGTTTAGTATCATCGTTGGGTTCCTCTCTTTGTCGATGTTTTTGTTCAAAATATTTTGTCTTTATTTATGGTCCTTTTGGCAACTGTAACGTAGTTGTCAGCTCACTCTGTATGTCTGTACTCTAATATTTTTCTGATTAATTCCTTAGACGGAATTTTCTGTGTTGTCTATGATTTTAACTTTTGACTTCTAGGTGTTTGAGATTTTTTTTGTCTGTTATTGATGAGGTATGTATGATGTAGAGGTATGTTATAGGTACTATATGATATACAGTATACCCAGCAATTACGCTAGTCCAAAAATAGTTAATCATTTTTTTTATTCCCAATACGTTCTATTTTTAATTTTTGATACATGATAATTGGATTTATACCTAAATGATAATTTATCAAATCAAACATATCATATAATGAATAATTATCACTTGTTGTCATGAGTCACATTCTACTTTGACTTGCATTTGGAGTTTAAAGGTTGTTGTACCTAATTAGAGAATTGATGCCTGGATGCACTCTGGTATTTAGGGCCAGTAGCGGAGACAACTCGCGAAAGAACCTACACAGAGAATCTGTGGGACTCGTGGCGGGAGGCAAGAGTCATCGGCGGAACATGTGGGCGCAGCGACTGTGCGCTAAGAGTGGGCGCTGTGAGTGGGCGCAGCGAGTGGGCGCTGTGATTGGGCGCAGCTAGTAGGCGCAGCGAGTGGGCGCCGCGAGTGGGCGCTGTGAGTGGGCGCAGCGAGTGGGCGCTGTGAGTGGGCGCAGCGATTGGGCGCATCGAGTGGGCGCTGTGAGTGGGCGCTGTGAGTGGGCGCTGTGAGTGGGCGCTGTGAGTGGGCGCTGTGAGTGGGCGCTGTGAGTGGGTGCAGCGAGGGGGCACTATGAGAGGGCGCAGCGAGTGGCCGCTGTGAGTGGGCGCAGCGATTGGGCGCATCGAGTGGGCGCTGTGAGTGGGCGCTGTGAGTGGGCGTTGTGAGTGGGCGCTGTGAGTGGGCGTTGTGAGTGGGCGCTGTGATTGGGCGCAGCGAGTGGGCGCAGCGAGTGGGCGCTGTGAGTGGGCATAGCGAGTGGACGCTTTGAGTTGGCGCTGTGAGTGGACGCTGTGAGTGGGCGCTGTGAGTGGGCGCTGTGAGTGGGCGCTGTGAGTGGGCGCTGTGAGTGGGCGTTGTGAGTGGGCGCTGTGAGTGGGCGCAGCGAGTGGGCGCATCAAGTGGGCTCTGTGAGTGGGCGCAGCGAGTGGGCGCAGTGAGTGGGCGCATATAGTGGGCGCATATAGTGGGCGCTGTGAGTGGGCGCATCAAGGGGGTTGCATCGAGGGGGCGCTATGAGAGGGCGCAGCGTGTGGTCGCTGTGAGAGGGCGCAGCGATTGGGCGCTGTGAGTGGGCGCAGCGAGTGGGCGCATCGAGTGGGCGCTGTGAGTGGGCTTTGTGAGTGGGCGCAGCGATTGGGCGCATCAAGTGGGCGCTGTGAGTGGGCGCAGCGAATGGGCGCTGTGAGTGGGCGCAGCGAGTGGGCGCATCGAGTGGGCGCTCTGAGTGGGCGCTGTGAGTGGGCGTTGTGAGTGGGCGCTGTGAGTGGGCGATGTGAGTGGGCGCTGTGAGTGGGCACTATGAGAGGGCGCAGCGAGTGGGCGCTGTGAGTGGGCGCAGCGATTGGGTGCAGCGAGTGGGTGCTGTGAGTGGGCGCAGCGAATGGGCGCTGTGAGTGGGCGCAACGAGTGGGCGCATCGAGTGGGCGCTGAGAGTGGGCGCTGTGAGTGGGCGCTGTGAGTGGGCGTTGTGAGTGGGTGCTGTGAGTGGGCGCAGCGAGGGGGCACTATGAGAGGGCGCAGCGAGTGGGCGCTGTGAGTGGGCGCAGCGTGTGGGCGCAGCGAGTGGGCGCAGCGAGTGGGCGCAGTGAGTGGGCGCATCTAGTGGGCGCTGTGAGTGGGCGCATCGAGGGGGCGCTATGAGAGGGCGCAGCGAGTGGTCGCTGTGAGAGGGCGCAGCGATTGGGCGCTGTGAGTGGGCGCAGCGAGTGACCTGCTGGTGCCCACCCGCGGAGTCGGCGGGAGAACTCAGTACTAGAGAAGCTTGGCGAAAAGGGCAGGTGGATTGAAGCCCGTATATCGGGTAGCCCTTGTTCTTTAGAAACTTGCACATCAGGCTCAGTTATAGTAAACAATTATCATACCTTTGAGTTGACGCAAAATATGAGAAACTAAAGAATTGTTTTCCTTGATGGTAACAGAGCAAGTAACCTTAGATATCAGTGAGATTGTAAAGTTTAAGCTTTTTGAAGCGACGAGTGAAATCAATTTAGGTCGAAACCTTTGGTGAATGGCATATAGTAAATGATCGTGTTAATTTTTGTGTACCTGTAAATAATAACATTCATATTTGTTCAGACTGTGCGCTCTTTCACGGAGGCGAGGACTGACTGGAGTTGTGAAGTCAATCAATGGAATCTTGTTTGCTATTATCTCTTTACATATACTTGCCTTATTTTAACTTTGTTAGTATTTACTCAAACTCATCTTTAGGAACATTTGTGATTACTTATTTAAAGAATTTTACTGTGATAGCTTTTGCAATATTATTTCTTAGAGCACCCCCAAATTTTCAAAATGCACAGATTTTTTTACCTTGAGAAGATTTATTATTAGTTTAGAAATAGTATGCGGTTAGGAGAAAAAAATATTTTTAGTCAGAATGATAAGGATTATAGAGTTGCATCAATCCAGCCATTGGATTTTTACCTATTAAGAGCATGAAATAAAATAATAGTAAGACATTTGTCAGTTAACAAATAAAGTTTAAAAAAAGTATTTCTTTTAATGGAAGAGTTAAATTCATGTTCGTGTGCATTGTGTTGTTTTAATATTGACTTTAGTTAACTTGAGTTTATTTTCTAATTGAAAAGTTTTGTTGATTTTGCCAAAATATCGTATTTAAGATTTGATTTACGAGTCGAAACAGGGTTGAAGAGTGATGTTTGAAATGAACCCCTGTCAACCACCAGCACCAGTAACATATATATATTAATTGACTGCAATATCAACTTAATTTACACAATATAGATTATTTCTAGAGACCGGAAAAATTCGAAGTTTCATTTCGTGATAGGCTAGAATCCAAATGCATTTAGCTTTTTTCTGCTTCATGATTCGACCTCACTTTGTCTGGAGGACTTTGGACCAATGAATAACCCTAATCGAAATATATATATATATATATATATATATATATATGTGTGTGTGTGTGTGTGTGTGTGTAATCACATGCATCCTAGACAACAGGTGTCACGAGTCAGGTGTAATTTTCCTGAACACATGGAGGATTATGGAGTCAATCCTAGAGGTCATTGAAACTGCGAATATTATTCCAGTCCATAACTATATCAATAAAAATTATAACAATACATACAATTATAACTTTACAAAAAACATATTCATTTTTGAAGTTCAAGTCGTTCTCGAAAGAACATTACCGTCGCTGCCACACTGGACGCAACCACACGAGGTGGCTGCCTGCAGACTTATCTGACCCGCGGGCAGTGAGCAGCTAGTCGGCTGACTGCGAGGAACATGGACTACACGACTAGAGCACACGTCTCCTGCGACTCGCGACGACAAACGTGGAACGTGACCGACCTCTGACGAGACTACCATAACTTTGTTGCGTCTCGATGTGGCAATCTTCTGGAGGAGATGAAGGACATTAGGGAGGAAAAAGGAGGTGAAATTATGTTTATATGTGTATGTATATTTACATATATTATATAGGAGGCTACTACCTAGTGTGTGATCCCGCGCGAATAAACGAACGGTGATATATATTTTTTTTAACTATAACATCATGAAATAAAAATTTATCAATTGTAAAAAGTTATTTATTGTGATAGAATAAATAAATTAAGATTATGTATGTGTTACCTAGAAGTCATGGCAGAAATGGGTAGATAATAGTTGCACTAGGTTGTGAAAAAATGTGGTTTCATTGTTATATCTCCCGCTCATGTCATCGTAGCGGGGAAACGTTTACACCAATTTTTAACTCTAATCATAATCTTTTAATCACAAAAATGTTCATCAAAATGTGTCCAGTAGTTTTGGCATGATACTCGAACAAACAGTAAAATATTACATTTTAATAAAGAAATTCAATAAAAGATAAATAAATAATAAAATATTGTAATTCAAAATAATTTAATTCAATAATAAACAGTTAGATAAATAATGATACCAAAATTTATATGGATTAACTGCGTGGATTTTGCTAAAAATGGATGAATACATTTTAGATCTTACAGAATAAAAGAGATGGACAGTAGTATGTAATAGTATGTCCGGCTACAGGAGCCTGAGAGAGGATTGAGGATGGGGTCCGCCTCTTGTGTTCTGACGTTACCGAGACCATATTGTATGACCTTAACCTTTCACCTTTGACCTTGACTTTGACCTTCAAAATTTGCCAAAAATTACTTAAAAATTAAAAAAAAATTGTCTAAAAATTTGCCAAAATAAGCCAGAACTTCTAGTTCATAGGAGAAAAATATTCCGGCAAAAAATACTTTAAAAAAATCTGATAAATAAAAATTTCCTTATTTTGATGGAAAAATTCCCGTTTCGAAGGCACGTTTCCCGTTTTAGTTCTCAAAAATGCCAGCGGCTTGAAGTCCTCAAAGTGGCTCAAAGTCCTCTTCTATAAGCCGCAATAAGCCGCCGAAATTATGACTTTGACAATTAGGAATCTATGCCCACCATTTTGAATTGTTACGTAACCGTTTCAATCATCGTTACGGCCGCCATCTAAAAATCCGTAAATATTAAGCTAGAAATTTCTGAAAACGGTTTAAAATAATAAAAATAATAAAGTAATAAATAGTAAAAAAAGTTCCAACATTTTTAAATTATGACGTATTGGCCACCATATTGAAAACCATAATTATTAAACTAAAAATTCAGAAAATAATTATAATAAAAAATTTAAATTCAATTTAATAAAATCTCTATTATGAAATATAATTATGTCATGGATACCTCGGTTCGAACTCGGCGAAAGCAACAAATATGGCGATGGATTATTCCTCTACGGAAGCGACCAGCAGACTGACCTTCCACCACTAATGCCAAGGTATATATATCGCTAGCTAATATGACGTCACGTCGGCCATCTTGTTGTAGTTTGATGGAGACCGCCATATTGGATCCGACATATGGTTTTCGTCTGCAAGAATTTGTTGTCACCATATTAGTTTAATTCTTAGCCGCTAGAGTGCAGTATCATTTATTAACAGACATGCAACTGTCGCGGTATCCGCCTAATTGTCGGTCATATTGGCCCCCAACATTGGTTTATCTGTATTTATTAAGCTATAAATTGAGAGGGCGGAAATTCCAAAACAAATAACAAAATCATTGGTTAATAATGATTGATTCTATCGATATATGTCCTAGGTTCGATCCCTGAACGATGAAAAAAAGTTAATATTAGGTAAAAAACTATTTCTTCAAAAAATATGGCAAAAAAAACAGCTTAGGTTCCTAAGTCTACCAGCCTCCAGTAAGCCGATAATGGCATTATGGCTGCCATATAGGAAATTCGTAATAATTAAACTAGAAATTCTGAAAAATATATAATTCATCAAAATCTTCGCCTATTAATGTAGGATTAACTCGATCGATTTTTTTCTTTGGTTTGATTCTCAAGCAGTGATAAGAGTAACTAAAGCTTAACATAAATTTTAAATCCTGTTTCCCATTTCCTTTCGTGTAATTTATTAATAATTCTCTCTACGAAAAACAACTCCATACAAGATACATGTCCGACTAAAGAAATACGTTGTCGCTGTGCCTACCATGGAAATCTAATTATTCGATACTTGGAATACCTTTCAACCAGGTCTTGTACAATCAAAAACAGGATACGATCGGTCGCAAGTTGCGGTAGGGTACTATGTCACCAAATAGCTTTGGCTCCAACAGTCTTTAGCTAAAACTAAATATATTTGGCTCCAAAAAGGTCATTGTCTCCAACAGTATTTGGCCCCAAAAATCATTGGCTCCAACAGTATTTGGCTCCAACAGTCTTTGGCTCCAAAAGTCATGGGCTCCAAAAGACCATGCTCCAATGCTCCAATTGCTCAATAAGGTCCAATGCTCAAATTGATCAACAGCTCCAAGTGCTCCAAAGCTCCAAATGTTCTAATTGCTCCAACAACTCCAACTGCTCCAATTGCTCCAAGAGCTCCAACTGCTCCATTTTCATTTGGCTCCTACTGATTTCAATTGCATTTTTGATCGAACGTGGCCTGATTACTGGTATGACTTTAATATTACTCACCATTTTGTCTGTCATTAGTGCTGATATTTACATCTTTAAGTTGGAAGTTGTATTACAAGAACTCGACGTTTGTTAGAAATCAGATTTAGAGAAATAAAACAATAACTATTAAAATCCAAAATCCAATTATTTTTTTAAATTTTATACATATGCAAGGAATACAAGTAATTATTGAATGTAGCCAGCTTCCTCAGTTCTTTGAGTATGAAGGATACTTCAATTATGTGCGAATAGTTTCCTGCACAAAGCGAAGCATGTAGATGTCTTAACCTGTCGGACAATAAGTTAGGATCTTCCCATGATGCGTAATCCATCTCTTCTGCTATCATCTTCCATGCATTTTTATAATAATTATTGTTTAAATCTCTGGAGTCTTCCGATTTAATACCATCCTCAAGGTCTCTTTCGTCATTGACCCAATGATCATTGCAAATTTAATAACAACAATTTATTTTAACATTTTGTTTCCAACATTTTGGTCTCAACGCTTCATCACAGTCTTCGATCTTGTGGGCTTTAGGTACGTCATCACAGTCTTCAACGTGTCAGCCTCAGATGTGTCATCATAGTCTTCGATCATTTCAGCTTCAGATGTTTCATCGCAGTCTTTGATCTGGTCAGCTTCAGGTCATTCTCCGTTGTTCGCAATTTCATGGAGGCGACTAGAATTTGATGTAAATATCTTTTCATTTTCAACGAAGATGCCACTTTGTTCGTTAGTTTTAATTTTTACATTATTAGCGAGATCAAAGATAGTATTTTTAGCATAAGCATTTATACATTTTTCATATTCATTAAAGTCGTCTAATATTTTTCCTTCGTTCCACTTCCTCGGTGTTGTAGACCAGTCCTCGTTATCTTTAGCCAGCTAGTTGTACAGGTCTTGCGATTTTTATTCAAGTAATATCTTCGACCAAAGTATTTGTGACACTGACTGCAACTTAATGGTTTTTGACAAGGTCCCAAAATTAACTCGCTTCTCTCATGACGTTTAGCATTTTTTCTCAAGGTAAACTTCTTGCCACATTATCTACAGTGGTGTCCATTTGATACAGCTATAAGCAACAAACCAGGATACATGTTAGCTTCTGCGACTAATGCCAGATGAAAACTGAGAGTTTTAAATTGGAACAATTACTTAAATAGAATTTTTTAAATTTTTCTTCAGCGATAGTTAATTTAACTTATTAAAATAACTTGTCGCAAGTAGTTCTGCTTTTCAAAAACAGATCGCGCCTTGTGTTGTGTAGTGGTAAATATTATTTTTGTTTTATGTAAAGATGCGGGATGCTCTCTCTCGATCGAAAGAGAAGTAGGGCTATCGCTAGTCATCAAGGAAAAGGATGTTCGTCTTACATGATAGTGTTTCTCAGTTGTTTTAAGACACAATAATCGCCTGGTAATGAATATCTTGTGTTTTAATTCCACAAAATAAAGAATTATATTGTATGTGCTGATTTGGTAACAGGAATTCACTAAGTAAACGAAACTCTGAATAAAATTGCTTATCTAATTATGAAAAAAATTACTTTCTTAGGAATAACAAGAAACACTCGAAGAATATCAGCAGAAGTCTTGCCAGGAATAATCTGGATCACACGGGAACACCATCAACGATCGTGTCAAAAATATCTTGGAGCAAATGAGAAAACTAACGCACATTTTCCCATGACAATGGCGTATGTCCAAAGGAGTGCATCAAATCAAAATTCCCAATTGCATGAATCATTTAAAGAACGTAGTGTACTTAACAGATAATCTGGAAAACACAACGGCCATACAGCGATATTCTGGCGAAACAGCGATGCGCCCTTATTGCGCGATGCTCGCCCGCTGGAGCGATATTGACGGACAATCTCTTGTTGTTGCAACAGGCGTGATTGATGGCGGCAGCCTGGCTGGCATCTCGCGAAATGCGGCGTTTCTTTCCTCCCTGCCTTCCCGCCCATACTTCTCCTTCAAACCCGCCCCCACCCCGAGGTTAAGACAAGCGGCGGATCATTTGTTCGCAGGACAGGTAGTACGCTACTCCCCACGCAAAAGAAAAAAAAACACGGTGCTGAACTACTTTTGTAATAAAACTAGTACTAAAAAATTTCGAATCCCCATTCATAGTTTTGTTTCAGTTAGACAATTTTTGGAACATTACTTTATGTATATCTAAACTAAGAAAACACGATTTTACAACCGAGATTAAGTGAAGTAATAGCATTCAGAATTACATGAACTTTTTTTAAAATACTTAATAAACGAGTTGAAATTATCTAGAATTTCTATTTGTAAAAGTGATAACAGGGGTTAAGAAGATTTAAGGAAATATTGATCACTTTAAGGTTGCAAAATATCATCGAAAAGAAATTTCATAAAAATATTTGGGACACAAATTGGTATAGTCGGAATTTGTTGTAAAATCCATACATTTTTTTTTAATTTCATGAAATTTTTATGATGAATAGTTTAATATATAGCCTATATATTTAAATTTTAAATTTTTAAAAACTTTTCTCTATGTATATTATTTATAATTGCCATGTTTGAAAATTAATTTTTTTTTTGTAATTAATGAAAGTTTCTTTTTGCTTCATTATCATTGTTATTACAAAAGATAAAAGTAAAATCAGACGATTATTTTTTCCCTTAAGAAACGTGGTTGATTTTTAAAATTAATTACCATTACCATGAATGTGAATCGAAAAACTCACAACTTCAAAAGTTTTTGCAAAAGTTTATTTACTACACTAATGAAGAGTAGAAAGAGGCACGACTCTGTCACTGGAATTAACAAATGTCTTCTGTCAAGAGGCACAGACTTTTGCTGGTTGCCGTGGTGATGTTGCCTCTGAAGACAAGTGACAGTCTCACTCGCTGGCGGCAGAACAATGAGTTGGTACTTCAATTTAACCGGTTTTTAAACCGAACTATTTGTAGTCTTAGAAGAATCAATTATGTCTTGTAATTTTTTTCTAATATATCCAATAATAAGATTTTATTTAAAATTTTCATAATTTATTATTGATGTAAAACAATTTAGCTCTCGGTATACGGCATTTTCTATGAATAATTTCATGAATGAAAGTCACATGGAACGGAAATGTTTAATCAAGGTGCTGCCAAAGGTTAGAAAGTTAAAATAAAACTTTGCTATATTAACTGTTGAAAGAATTTTTTAACAAGATGGTCAGTATTTTAGTAAAATTACTTGTTGAAATCAAGTCGAAAGGCAACATTTAATTTTTTTCAAGTTTTTTTTTTCGCTTTTATCGGAGCAGTTTCATTGAACCGTTTAAATTTTGTTTTGCTAATAAAATGATTTAATAGTCGACGTCGCTGCTACAGCAGCGCCGGATGCGGAAACGTCGTATGATTCGCGTCAAGTAATTTAGATAAAAATATAATTTTCGAATATTTATTACGCTTGCATTATTTCTAATAATAAAAGTGTTTTTGCAGCAGGAGAACACATGAATTTGCTCGTTACCGTGGTTGGATGTTACATATCTCTGGCGAGTACTGAAATTCTAGCTAACATTTTCCCCCTCTGTTATCTCAGAATTGTCTGACAATCATGCTGAAATATACAAATGAGATTAAGCAGATCTTTTTTTGTAGCACAACATTTATCTTAAAAATCGCCTCAGTATACTTCCATGGCGACAGAAAAAAAATTCATGCTCCCTGCAAAACTGTTTGTTATAAATAACCACGAGAAGGCTTATTCTAGACACTAACAAACATTTTGTAAGTTGCCTCTTAACTATTCGTGTCTTCAAGACACGTGTAAAATGTGGAATTTTCTCGTAATATTCTAAGAGGAGCACGTAAAGTATATATTTTACAGCGTGCAATGTTTCATCTCATGTCACAAGATGAAGACCCGCATCCAACATGTAAGTGAGTGTGTGTGAGTGTGTGTGTGTAGGCTCGGGGGACGTGGAACACGACGACACTTGAAAAGCGGCGTTGCCAGCTCTCAGACAAATGCTGGCCGTATTGCCGGCGGAGAGTGTTGTGCCAAAAGGGGTTGGGGGGGGGGAGGGACGGCAACACACGCTTGACGAGTTTACAGCTCCTTAGCTGCTGCGCTGGTTGTTACATCCCCCTGCCACACTGCCACAGCACTCTCTCGCCCCTCCCACAGCAAGATGCTACTCTCCTGCTCCCAGTTGTCCTCTAGCCGACCTCCCTTTACCCCCTACAGCATCCTCGATATTAACAGCTTTTTTTTAATAAAAAAATATTCCACCTCGACTTGTTTATTCGGCGCGACGAGCAGCATTCTTCATCTAGCACCGCGCCGCTGGCGCTCGTGTTTTTTTTATCTTCCGCGCGGCCGGAGCTGGAATTTTCATTTGAACAATCTCGGCACCTCCCGCCCCCCTCCACCACGCCACTGCCCCGAGCGTTGTTTAACTCGCTCTCTGGGGACCGTGCAGACTCACGACTGTCTCGCCCCTGGAGGGTCGGCGGCCCGCCACGCCCGTGTCGCCGCTGAGTCGCGCGGGTTGCCGGTCTGGCAGTTACAGGCGCCTGCCCGCACGGCACTCTGCCTGACAACACACTCGCTGGACATTTGTAAATCAAGCCAGAAGTGTGACCGCGTTTGTTCCAGTTATATTTCCTACAGTGTGAACATGTTGGAAAATATATGTTTAAAGGTTAGCTTTTCAGTAGCAGAATGAGAAGTATTACAAATTTGTATTCATTCAAAATAAAAAAAATTGAACTTATTTATTTTACTGTGAGGTACAGATTTATGATACCCAAAGTACTAAAAAATGACTCTTGCTGACTGATTTATACCGTGCTGGCTTTGTTATCGTAAGCATTAAGACTAACAGTTTTTGTTCAATGTATTAAAGTAATTGCAGTATTAAAATTTGTAGCCTTACGACTATTTTCACCAACAGTTTTTCACTTAATTATTGGCAAAACACTATTTTTTACTGTAGTGATTCATAAGTATTATAATTTTTATATCATGTGACCGCCCACTTGGTCCAGTGGCTAGCATGTCTTGCTTGTAGGCCAAGGGGCCGGGGTTCAATTCTCCCTGCGTTCAGATCTGGGTGTATGTGAAGTTCCTTTGACCTTTTCTCCGCGGAAGGCAATGATAAGCCACTGCGGAATCATCCTGCCTCGGAAAGCATAGGGGTGTCCCGGCTGTTCATGGTGTTGATGCTTGTACTCACGACACCCATTAATGGGCTAAAACGACTTATCATCATCTGTCACATCGCATTGTATGGGGTGTATACGTGCATTTAACCCTTCATGGACAGCATCGCTAAGGCCGAGAGACGGACATAGGGGCGTCTAGACGCTGGTGACAGGTGTCAGAGTGACATAAGTAGATTCAAGAGTGAGAAATCAGTAAGCCCGGGAGCATAAGGTCTACACTGGCTTGTGTATCAGATGCATGTGGACCCATACGCGCCTGTCCTGCAGAGCGCCCTCCTGCCCAATTATCAACACTATATAATTTTATAGTAAAATAAAATAAATACGTCTGCACTGTGATCTATATTTCATTACTTAATGACATAGAGTGTTAAAGATTCGTTAAAAAGAGCTCAATAATCTTTTTTCAGAAGTTTACTGGTTTGAAAAATACATGTTCCAGCAACTAGAATTAAAATGCCATTAAAAGGCTGTGGTACAGTCTATTTTCAAGTTATCGGCAGTCAGGTGACTGAGTGGTAAAGACGCGAGTCCTGTAACTCCTAAAAAAGGAAATGTAACAGCATAGCAAGTATTTGGAAATGAATCAAGAGAAGAAGGGCTCGGGATTAAAACAGTAGACGCAGGGCTCGGGAGTTGAACAACAGAACAAATACTTGTGAGTGGAACAGTAGAACAAAGACTTGGGCGTGAAACAGCAAAACTAGGACTTGGGAATGTAACAGTAGACCAACTCGGGATGTGGAACAGCAGAACAAAGACTTGGAAATGGATCAGCAGAACAAGGACTCGGGAGTTGAACAGAAAAACAGAGACTTGGGAGTGTAACAGTAGATCCAGGAATTGGAACTGGAACAGCAGAACAAAGACTTTGTTGTGGATCAGCAACACTAGGACTCGGGAATGGAACAGCAGAACAAGGACTCGGGATTGAAACAGTAAACATAGGACTCGAGAGTGGAACAGCAGAACAAAGTGTGCGAATGTTAACCTCCAGCACAGTATGAAGTTCTGAGAGCTAACATTGCGGGTTTTTGTATCACAAGAACACGTTGGGTCATGCGAGCGAGAGTTTATTATTGGTTTAGAGATTTAAGGTGTTGGTAATCTGTTTAACCAGCGTGGTTGCAGCTAGTCGAATGAGGACACGCCACAACCACATTACTTAAGAGGGACCGGACAAGAGGTAGGCTGGACGAGGGTTCAAGCCAGGACCCTGGAGACGTCTGTGCTCCTAATGTGCCGGCGTCCCACCCACGCGACGGAGCCGACCCTCGAGACTGGTGAGCTGGGAGGTTTTCGCGCTGACCACCTCGCCGCGTCACCGAGACAGAGCTAGACGTGTCTCGCCTGTCACTTCGGGGCGGGGCTAGGAGGAGGGGGTGAGGGGGTACGATCCGGAGAAGGACCTGCATGTGAGTGACATCTCGGGTCATGCCATAAGTTTACATTTTTTTTTTACAAAAACATACCCTCGACCATAGATGTTAATAGCCACATCCAATTCTACATAGAGGAGACATGATATTTTACAGAACAGATTGTGTCTCTGCCAACCACGACGATATTTTTTATCTTTAATTACCCAGGGGGCTTTTTGGAAGACACGGCCCAAAAGCTTTCCTCTGCCCCAAGACTGAGAGAAATACATTGTTTTTTCTATGTTATAACGTTATTAATATGTACTATTTTAACATATACAATAACGTGGGTGCATATAGCATGAACACATGCATGCTCATGTGAAACTAAGAGACGCGTGCGTGATACAGTGTGTAAACAAATCGCAGTGAAACACGCGAGGATTGTTGACAGCGTCAACACGCGGTGCTGTGGGAGACGGACGCCGGGAGCGACCCCTGCAGTGTTGACTCAGCCGGCCCCAGGGCTGACCAGCCTCTCCCCTGCAGCCGGCGCGCGCGGGCCAGGGCGGGCTGGTCGTCAGCTACACGAGGCGCAACGCAGGTAGTGGACATCGCCACAGGAAGAAGCTGCTTTCAACTCCCGACTATTGATGACGTTGTGACGACATGTACCGTAGTCTTCGAGCATGACCGCACATTTCGTGCCGCGGTCACACAGACAGGTCTGGCAACTTCCTACTCTTTGCCTTGTCGTGTCTCGTCCGCTAATTGAAGCACGCGGTGGCCTGTGGACTCCATGATTAACACCGTGTGAAATGGGTGTTTCGTATACAACATTATATTATTGCTAATGCCGCCTCAGTTTTTGCAATTTTTTCCAAATTATTTTTTCATTCTTTGGATGCTCGGTAAGTGCCTAATTCGTAACGATGAATTAAAACTTATCTGCATTTGTCAGTTAAGCTAATGTGTGAGAGAGGATGTCTCACTCTTGTGTCTGGTTGTAATGAAGGTTACAGCTCTAAACCGTTATATTTATGTTGAATCAAAAATTTAAATCTCATACATACTAATAAACTGGAATATTTCTTGCTGTTCATATTTGTTATTAATAAATATATATTATTATGATGCGTATGCCACTCCTTTGTAAAGTAACCCACCACATGTGTAATATTTCCTTAGAATCATTACATGGGTGAACATTTTGCATCAACCATACGTGAAAGTTAAAAAAAAATCTTTTAATCTCGTAATAGAAAGAATCTTTCAATTTTCATATTATTAAGTAATTTTTTTTAAATTTATTTTTATTTGGAAAACACATTCTGGGCACAAAGTGCAACTTGAAAATGACATAATACAAATAAGGCATTTAAACGAAGCTCATGAATATAAACACTATAATTAAGAGGATTATACTTTGACCTCTAGGTTACGACTAAACAAAACGAACTTCTGCTTACTTACATTAGAAAGAATTACTGGACCTTAAAAAATCACATTTGAACGATTTACACTTGCTTGAAGATTAAATTGTATTACTAAAAAAATTATTGTTTAAAATATGCACTTAACATTTAAAACACACTTTCTAAAAGGAGATCCTAGTTTGTTTGGGATCCGCATTCTCAACACTCCAACCTTTAACTGACAATTGCTGCAAAGTTACAAGTTATTGCTATGCATTGAAACCCATACAAAGCTTCCAAATAAATTTAATATCCTAAACTGTAACCAACGTTTAATACTAAACAGAGCTTTAAAGATATGCCCACTTCCATACAAAATTTCCATACAACAAAAATGTTAATAACACTACGACTAGCGCCGTTAGTTCGCAGACCGCCGAGAGCTTCACCAAGCCGACAGAGAATAAAGATAAGTTGTCAGACCTATCTATTTGCCCGTGGCTATGGCAACACACATGTATTGCAACATTGGCGATACAAATTTATTTTACTTCATGTTTAAATGGAATAATTATTAAAAATATCACAGATAGTTTTCAATTCTTGAAACAAAAATCTAATCCAAAACGCATTATTTATACACACCTGAAACAAAATTTCCTTGCTTTGATGAAAAAATAGTTTATTTAACAAAGACATTTAATATTCAAGGGTTGCTTGCCTTTGATGTCACTGAATTTTACCGTGGCTCACAAGTACCGCGGATTGTAGCGTTAACAGAGCGTAATCTCCGAACCGTTCGTAATCTCCAAATCGGTAGCGTGTTTCGGTAGAGCGTGAAGAACACCGCATGTCCGCGTCAGTGTTCATGATCAAACCGCAGGTCTCTCAGCCCCGTGGGACATTTTTTGTGCTTCTATCTGAAATCCATAGTTCACACCGACCGTCCAAAGACACAGCTTAAGGACAATATTCAAGCTTTTATCGACACCACCCTTCGATATGCTTAAAAGAGCGGAGAAAAACTTCAAAACTCGACTATCTCAATTCATTGACCAGAATGGATGCCACCTTGATAATTTATTTTTAAAACATAATAAATAAAAAATTAAATGTCTGTCTATAACGTTGAAATAAAGAGTTATACTTACATCTCCTATATTGTTTGTATTGTTCATTTTTAAAATAAGGTAGTTCCCCTGCCACACATTATACATAGCTCAGTAACATTATTAAAAATGAAACTAGCACATAGCTGAAAGGCGTATGTGTGATATAAATTTCCTTGCCAATAGTTCCTCCACATCAGGCTTATGAGTAGTAGCTTGGAGAGGCTGGTGGGTTTCATAAGGGCCATGCTATAGAGGGCGTGGCGCGAACCGAGAGGCATAGCGCCGGTCTGAGCGGACACGAGCATTCCAGCACCGCCGCGCCATCTGGCTCCTGCCGGCTGCCTCAAGCCCTTGGCGAGTCACAGGCCGCGAGGCAAGACTTCATTCAGCCACTAGCTGAAACTTACATCGTCACGAGTGCGAAGGCCATGACTACCCGGAGTGCTGACTTGGAAGCTGTGTAGGTATTGGGCACGCGCCCTTAGCACGCACTGTAAGGCGGTATGGCCTGTCAGCTGTCAGCTCGCCTGCAATAATGTATGGTGGACGCGCTTACCAGCGACTAAAACTTTTTGAATGTTTCACTTACTTCTTAACTCATTTCGGAATACTTACCGAAACAGCCAATAATTTACTTCGGAAAAAAAATTATAAATGCATTGAAATGAATTTTTTTATTCATACAAAGACTTGAGCAGTTGGAAATGAAACAAAATGTTTTTCATTATGAATCCAAAATTATTTGAAGTGACTGCTCTATAATCCTCATTGAGCTGATTCAGAACTGAACTCAAGCTTTGGTTTGTAGATCCCAACTCCCCGTCAGCATTCGGAGGAAACCTCTGGCCTTTTGCTGGTCATGCAGGAGTGTGATTTCACGGCCAGGTTGTCAGTGTGTCGAGGAGAGAGGATCTGTGATTTAATAGATGACCACCGGGATAGCTTTCTTTCAATTATAAACACACTAGGTTACAAGTAGCTTGATAGCACTGGGTTACGAATAGCGTGATAGAACTAGGTTACGAATAAAGTTATAACGGTTAGGTTACGAATATCATAATAGAACTAGGTTAAAATTGTGTAATAGCATTAGGTACGAATAGCACGATAGCACTAGGCTACGAATATCATGATAACTCTATGTTAAAATATTATAATAGAACTAGATTATAATAACACGATTGCACTAAGTTACGAATATCGGGATAGCATCAGGTTACGATTAGCATGATAGCACTAGGTTACGAATAGCGTGACAGCAATATGTTTCGTTAAGCGTGATAGCTAGTAGATAAGATATGTCGTAATTTCACTAGGTTACGGATAATTTGATAGCAATAAGTTACGAATATCGTGATATCACTATATTATGAGCAGCGTGATGGCAATATGTTACTAATAGCGTTATATGTAAATGTTATGAATAGCGTGTAAGCACTAGGTTACGATGAAAGTGGTATCACTTCTTGTTCACAACATTGCAGCAGTTTCAGATTACTCAGAACTGTTGTGTTGGCGCGTGGTGAACGATACTGAAAGTAGTTACTTGTCTGGTCTCTTGAAGATTTACCCTTACACTCGACACGACCGGACACCAGGAGATTCGGACAGTAATTAAAGGCGAGGAGTTAAGTGGCTCAGCAGGAGACTGACAGCAGCTGAGTTCACATCGCGAAAAAATTTTCATTTTGTGGCCATCTTATTTGGCTGATTTGTATGACCTTAAAAATAAACATTGTCATGTTTGCAACATAACTAGTTGTTATCCATTGTCTTTAACAGTTTAATAAGAAACATCAATCTTTTCAGTTTTTGCAACTAACTAAAAATTCCAAAGTTACTTACGTAGTATTTGTCACAGATCTGTTAAATGTTTAAATTTACAGACTATAATTAGCATGTAATAAATAAAATTACTGACCTTCCGGGACATATTTCATAAATATTCTCATACTCTAGCAGCTACCATTCACAAAAAAAAATTTCAAGTATTAAAGTATGAAAAATTAAATGTGTGAATTTATTACAGAATGTAATCTTTAAAATATGGAATTTACCGCATTATATGTTCTACCTCTGGACCTTTAGCAAGTTTATTTACTGACGTTACTAGTGCCGTTAGAAATAAAATACAAAAACCGTTATTCATTAATATAATGGGCGTTGCGCCAACACTTTGCCACGCACAGTTTCTGTGATGTTGCCTTTAATTTTAATTAATACCCGCTGACAGCTTAATAAATTAACAGGTACAGTGCGCGTAAAGATAAATATTTTAATGATATTGCTAAACAGAGCTCTTTTAGTGATATTTCATGCATATCCTACTAACTCTATTCTATTAATTTTACTCTCAGGCCTTTGAACCACTCAGCCACATGACAGGAAGCTTGTGTATCGACCACTATATCACACTACGTATATTTAAAAACGTTAACAATCCATTTCTGTTTCTTTTGGGGAAGGAAACGGATGTAAATTTAAAGGTTGGTAATAGCCTAGGGAAACCTTAAGTGTCAAGAAGATGAAGAGTGAAAGTAATGAAGAAATTCTGTTTGTGAAATGCATGTGATTACAAATTATATTTTAAATATGATCTGCCAATAAGGTAAGAAGGTTGTTTGTCTCTCAGGCCCACCTATAACAATTGATAATATCACAATGTGCATAGGTATAATCCACGGTCATGTGGATAGGTCTGTTTACTTTCTATCCTTTTCCTTGGCGTATCTCGTCTGCATAGTGAAGTTCGCGGCGGCCTGCGAACTAACGGCGCTAGTAGTAGTTTATCCCGTTATTAACATTGTGCTAACACTTAGATTTAAAAAATATACTGGATTAATAATCACAGTTTGTGTGGGATCCGCATTCTCAACTTTTAACTGACAATTGCGGCAAAGTTACAAGTTATAACTATTCATTTCACTCATAAAAAACTCACAAATAAATTAAAAATCCTCTACTGTAACCGAAGTTTAAAACTAAACAGACCTTAATAAAATAATCCCACTTCTACACGAAACTCCCATTTCACACACACCGCTAGCTTTAGTAAGCGGACGGATAATGAAGGCAAGTTGCCAGACCTGTCTATATGACCGTGGCCCGAACTACTGCTGGGTCCGGACATACAGCCAGGACTTGCCGTCTCTGCGATATCAGTGTCGATGTCCACGGGGAGGTGGCAGTACAGGATGACCCAACTCACGCTGGTTTTGAATATCACACTGAGTTTAGAATCTGTGCATAACTCTGCTAAGTAAAATTTAACCTGCTTGCAGTGGGTAGTTAATATCTGCCGAGTTTATATTTATATAGCGGTAATGGTAGCGTTATACATGACCAGTGCAATAACCTACAACTGAAAATTACCAAACTTTAGTGTTTCTGTTGGGTGCTTGCACGCCTGACAAGCCCATGCACCATCCCTTGTTGAACAGCCTGTACTTCTTCTGCGGTAATCAACAGCCCACTTTCAGATATTATACACTCATCGACAGACTCTCCCTGATGTAGCCAGGCAGCAAACTCGAGCGATACCGTTAAGAGAGGCAGCAACGGGCCCCTGCCAGCCTGCAAACCGCCAAGCTTCTCGGGAGACTCCACCTCACTGCACCTCGTTCAACCCGCCTTAATCACCAATTACCTCCCCCCTCCTCCTTTTAATGCGATTATGCCCGGGGAAAAATGGGGCGTCACCACTCAGCCATCTGCTGAGGCAGTTCGCTTATCTGCGATGTTCTGCTGCTCGTTGCCCGTTCATTACACTTCAGGATTCCTTCCTCTCTGGGCGTCTGTTCGGCGGCTTGCTGGCTGGGCCATGTTGTAGAATCCTCTCCGAGAGTAAGGCTTAATGTCGAGGCTGCAGTCAGTGAAACAATAGCGGTGAAAGTACTTCCAAATCAACGAAGAAATACATTTTCGGTAGTAAATCGTTTGTCTTTACTGATTCGTCACAATATATTTTACAATCAATTATTAATTTATTCACTTTAAAGATGATTGTTTGATCCTAATGGATTTTAGGGGAAGAATGTGACAGTAGTTTGCTGTTCTACCTAACGAACTGCTACAAGCCCCTGAAAATCTACCATGAGGTATGAAATTATGCCAGTTACTCATACCGAAAAGGCTGCATCGGCAGTTTTGTAAGAATCCTAACAACAATTCAGAAGGTCAGAAAAAATGACTGATATTCATTTAGCGTAACTTTTTAAACAACTCTTAGTATAAATTGCCCTTCAAGGGGATATTCTGAAACATCTTAAGTACAGCGTTATCGAATATGAACTCTTTTGTGAGTGCCCAAAAGTAATGCAATTCTTTAATTTTCTTTCTTCTAGGGTACACGAAATAAACAACGAAATAACCAAAAAATATATATAACTGTCAGTCTCATTTTGTCTTAACTTGTTGTGGCGTGCCTTGTGTGATGGTATAACTTGTTAACTCCAACGAAAAATATGTTTGATTTCAAAGACTTAAAAGCTTTTTAGTACTGCTTTTTGGTTTCAGGGTTTTTGTTGTTTATCATTGATTAAATTATTTAAGTAGCTGAATTTCACAGATTCAGAACCACGTTGTCTTTATTGGTAAAAATTGAGTAATGGCTAGCATTTTAATCTTTGTCAACTAAAAATTTTTTTTGGCAGAATTAAACGAGTGAATAAAATAATTTATAATTAACAGTTAAAAATATTTATTATATTGCAAAGGCACATAATTAACTCTCACACAGTCAAAGCTCCATGGTCAAGACCAAAGTGATATCACAATCACGATGGTATTTTATGAGTCTGTAGTCGACATTTACTCATAAATCATGAGTGGTAATGGGCTGACATGCTCTTAACCAGAGTTTCAGCCTCGGGCAACGGAAGTGGAAACGAGTCATACATGAGCTCGTGTTGGCGAGGTGACACAGTGACTGTTCACCAATGCCTTCCTCATCGTGGAAAATAAAAAATGCGTCGATACTCGGTCTACATAGCCTCATCACATGGGGCGCTAGGCCGAGTCTTTCTGCTACAATACCTGCAGCTGTTACAACCAGCCCCACCAGTACAGCCTTGGTCTAGCTCTACGGATATATCCACTTTTCTTCCTCAGGCGATAAGGTCCACTATCCTCTACATGTGAGGTGCACACTCAGCCTTAAAACTAGCTTGCAGCTAGGAGCCGCAACTACACAAGTATAACTACTTCCTTTACGTCACTATTGCTGTTTTCGTCACTCATTTAGTCAATCTTTTAAAATGATTTATGTAATTGTCATTCAGGCATAACCACAAAATGCTTTCATTGTATCAGTATGGAGGTTTGAGTAAACATAATGAGACGTTATCCGGCTATTCTGGCTCATTTGAACACTTCTGAATCAACCGCTGAAAACATTCACACTAAAAAAAGGTTACATACACTGCTCTCCAACCAGTTAGTAGATCGTCGACTTTTCATCGCACAAAAAGCTCTACGTTTTTAAATACAGGCTTTTTAATGTTTTTACTAATGTTTATGTAGACTATAATATGATGTTTCGTGACGCATGTCTGCAGTTCACCAGACTGTTGACCTTGAGCTCGATTCGCACGGAGAGAGGAATGACCACCAGGACTGCAGCTCATGAGCAGTTTCATGTGACCGCTTGCTTGCGCTGACGTCTATACGATCTATCGAGCCAAAATCGCACGTGAAATTATATATTGAACTTATTATATAGTGTTCAAGTTATTAAATGACCAGACGTTAATATTTTGCGTTAATGTTTTGCCGAATAATTTATTTCGTCATACTTTTGAAAGTTAAATTTAAAGGGATAGGTTTAAAGTGTTTTTTTTTTTGCGTGTGCTGACAGAATTTACTGTTTGAAACGCAGTTGTAATGCGCTAGGCGGGTGGGATACTAAAAGTAGGAAATGTTCACGAACGCTGAAGCTGTAGCGAGGAGTTCTGGACGGTGGCTAACTCTTGTCCTCTGAGCAGACAGACGGGTCCTCCTGCTCCTGCTAGCAGGTGAGACTGGCGTGGTCCCGAGACGCTAAACTGTCAGACAAAAAGAAGGCCAAGATAGTTACGAAGGGAGATAGTGTAAGCTCTGATGTCCCGCGAGACGCCAAGAGGCGCCATTACCTCTGCGTGGTAACTGCGTCTGATCCTGCAGGTTGCCAAGGCTGATGTCTGCCGTTACAGCTTCCAGGCTGACCCAACACGCCCCTTGGTCCAACGGCGCTGAAGTGGAGCTTTTTTTGGGTACTTACGTAATACAGAAACAGAATTAGAAACTACTTGAATAACCTTGCGTTTATCTTAAATGCTAATAGCAAACATAAAGTATGACAGGCATATATTTGTAATGATTTTGCCTGAGGAAGAACATGTTCATGTCACTAAACGTTATCAAGATTCGTATTTTGTCTTCTTTGGCGCTTAACTTTGTGGTTTATATTCCAGTTTAATTTGTGTTTTTTTATTAATATTGCTATTTTCCTATTTTTTATTGGTCTCGTCCAAGAAGTTTTTCATGATCATTATTTACGACTGGCTTCTTGTTACCGTTATATGTAGAGTGAGTCTATGAGTCTAAGCACATTGGGAGGGTTGAAGTCTGTGTTGAGTATATGCTCCAGTACTGTCCATCACGTGCGCACTGGGAGTAGACACAATACTGGCATGCAAGTGAGAGTCTTTGTTGCGTAAATGCTCCGGTACTGTACATCATGTGCGCACTGGGAATAGACACAATACTGGCATGCAAGCGGGATGAAGAGTGGGTTGTCGTGTTATCTAACCCATGCCTTCTGTAAAACACAATTCCGATTAGTGTATAGCATCAATCAGTTTAAAGTGAGCTTTAACTTCAGCACTAACAATCTGACAACATGTTGGTTCTGTACTGGGTGTGTAGGGGCTCCAGAATAAAATTATTTAATACATTTTATATGAAAATTTTCAGTTTTGAAATTTTTTTTTAATTTATACATTGAAACTAATTTTAATACTATTAACTATTTTTAGACATGTCATACGTTGGTGCAGTATCTACAAGCATGCTTCGAAATGAACGAATCACTTTGACTGGAACCACGCCTGATTTCAATTTAAAATCATCATTGATAAATACATTGAAAAATAATTTTCTTTAATGAATGGAAATTTAAAAATGCCAAGAAGGAATGCGAAGTACAACTCACTGACACACGTGTGCGTTTAAGCTCAATATGAATACTTGAGCAAAAGGTGTTGTTTTATTTACAATAGATTTCGTTATATAAAATCAAACTAATAAGGCTCATGTGTTTGCGATTATCATGCAATATTGTTATATCCTAGATTTATAATTTAAAAATCTCTTGTTTTTGTGGCTTTGTTGTTTGATGAGCAACCACACATTACATTAGCCTGTTATTTAAGATAGGGCAGTAACAGCTTCTTCCACTTATTTTCGACATCCCAACATCTGTAGTCGACACATTGATCTTGACCTCGATTGCACGGAGAGAGAACTGGCCTCTAGGACTGCAGCTTATTAGCAGTTACATGCAACCGCTTGCTTGTGCTACGTGAAATCATATATTAAACATAATTATATAGAGTACAAGTTATTAAATGACCAGATGTTAATTTCTTTTATTTACATTTATTTCTTGCCAAATATTTATTTCATCATACTTTTGTAAAATTAAATTTAAAGGGAAATTATTACATGCTTAGAGGTTTGATGGTTTTTGTGTACGTATTTACAGAACTAAACGCAATGGTAATGAACTGAATTTAACTTCCAGACAATAGTTTTACCATGTTATTTTATGTCTTGACGAAGAAGATGTAATGGACCTGTTTTACAACGTCTGGTTTTATTTACTTCATCTTAAGATTTCAAGTGCTATAAATATATTTTTTTAAATTCCTTATTTCATTGAAGGAGGTTACTAACGATTAACCAGTCTATAACCGACGTTTAAATAAGAGAGTAAATGAGCTAAGTTGCTGATAAAAAATAGCAACATTAATAAACAGTCGTTCTAGACTGATGAAGATTTTTTCCGTTATAAATTCAATTGAGCTCTTGACATACGATTTGAAAATTTTATTTTCGAATGTAAATCAGCCTTTAAATTATATAGAATCTAAAAAAAGGGCAGTACAAACCCTTTGATACAACCTTGGATACATTTATGATCATCCAAACACGATGAAAATTCTCATATATAATTTTAAAAATTATATTATCCAAATAAACATTTATCTTGAATATTTGCCATTTCATAAAGTTTGATCCTTAGTTAAAGAGTTTTAAGTAGGGTTTGACCTATGCGTAATGAATGGTTAGATTTTAATTATTTGGATTTAAAAATGGCATATCAACTTATTATTTGATTGGGTTTACTTGCTAGTTTTCCAGGAGAGAAGCTGTGACACCATTCATTGTCAGGCTCACGTCAGTCCAACTATAAGTACGGAGGAAGGTCACGTGATGTAATGGGGAACATGCACGTGCCAAGCATCGAGAACGCCTATAGACTGCTATTTTACACGAGGGAGAAAAATAACACGTTATATAATTTCAGAAATTTGGTCGTTTACGAACAGGTTGAGAACACTTCGTGACTGGCTTGACGTCACGAGGCGAAACTCACTTGGGTTCCTCCTACTGTGTTAATGGGGTGGGTATGCATAGCATGTCGAAGGAGGTTTTTGTTTTATTGTCAAGTACAAAGAACTTTCTGCAAAGGTTTGTGTTTACGAGAGTGATTCAAAGTTATTCACGGCGAAGTCTGTTGATTGATTGCCGTCGTGGTTGAAAGTGCACACGTGCTCGCGCCGGGTAGAACCGTCGGGCGCCGGAGGTCGCCGAAGACAGAAGACATATCGCTGCGTCACCTCAGGGGCGCGTCGGGGTCTTCCTTGTATTTCCCCTCCTCCCCCTCCAACCTACCTTTCCGTCTTTCCCTCTCTGTTCTTTTCCCTCCCCTCCTTTATGACTGCGCATGCGCACTGAGTGCGTTCAATTTGTATTTAAAGTGTTGTGACCCCTAGTTCCTTCTTGTGTCTGGAACACTTTTTACATAGTTACTAGATGTACCGGCCACGTGTTTCTGTGGCTCAGTCTGGTTAATGTAAAATAAAGTAAAGAGAAGGCACACATTTATAATAGGTTTAATTTCTCAATTCTTTGTGGGTATAAAAATATAGCCTATATATATTTTTCATTGTCAGTGCAGATATAGAGATTGTCTGGTTTGCCAACTCTAGGACACGCAACATGTAATTGTTCATGTGAGAAGCAATCTGTGTCTAGATGTAAAGATTTTTTTTCCGAAATAATTAAATAACAATTAACAACAATTAACAATTAACAATTAAATTCTAACTAATCAATCAGAACACAATTTTAAACGAATTATATTTGAATTGAAACAATGAAAATATTAAAAGTCTTAATTTCTACTTATATATATTTTTACCTATTATTTAACCTGTCACAGATGTGACATAGGTATATAAAACACACGAGTATTCGAATGCAGCGTTATGTCAAAATTTCATAGCAATCCGTGAAGGACTTTCGGAGATTTATGATATTGAACTAACGAAAATTTATATTTTAATTTATATATATTAACTTCTGCGCCGCAACGGAGACTACCAAGGTGAGTCATGCAAATACTTAATTTTTCTTGTTTGTATTCGCGAGGTATGTGGTGGCCACATACGTAAATTTAACGTAAATTTGTAACTTCCTTAAAGTTGTCTAGATTCTTGTTCAGACTACCCACCTTCTAAATTTTGTCTGGTTTTAAGTGTGTTTTCTCCCTTGTAGCCGTATAATTTAGCTTCCTGTCAAATTTAAACTTTGCCATTATTAATCTCGGCGCTCTTCCTTGCGAGGTACTTTGTGGAATACTAAAGGGTATTTCCCTTCGCCTATTATAATCATTGTGATCAATGCTGGATGACTTTAACTTGTTTCTACTTAAAGAATCTTGCCAAGGGCTACGCGTGCTTAACCGCAGTTAATCTTGTATTCTTAAAAAAACATATTTTATATAAATTTAAGTATTACAAATTATATTCTTATGATGTTGGTCGAAGATCTAATGTAACTGTGTCCGTTATTTCTTAGGTTAAAGTGAAATTTTTTCCCCGAGTAGTTTTTAAATGAATGAAGCTGAAACGTCTTCCTATTTAATAGATACTTTGAAACAATATTTTTCAAAATATGATATCATAGTGTTGGTTACTGCCCCTGCACGTATTTGACTTATGTTTCATACGTGGGTTGTATCTTCTTTTCTTTTGCCTAGATCCCGGCCACCTTTTGTTTTATAGAAATTTAATTTTAAAATCTTGAATTTTGTTTACAGTAACTTTCCGTCATATTGTATTCCGCTCTTGTATATGACATCATAGTCACTATATTGTAAATCCATAAGTATCCAAAATAATAAAAAAATCATTTTAAATTTATAATAAAATAATTATTTACAATTTTAGTAACATTTAAGAAAAACGCACATCATGCATCTTGGTGACCTCGGTTCGAATAATATGAAGGCACAAAAATGGCGATGTATCCTTCCTCCACATAGGCTACCTCCAGACTGACTCCCATATATATGATATATTATATATATTACAAATTAAACAAGTTGGGTCTACATCTAGAGGCACAATAAATTCACCGCCAAGGACCTAATTCTGACGATTATATACGTACATGTTTTCACTTTTAAGTGGCACTCATAGTCAGGCGTGTACTTATGTAAGCGGGGTAGGTTGATAAGGTCGACCCTCGCTGGTGCTTCACGCACAGTATCGCCTCTAAGCGCAAGGATCTTTACTGAACCGCAGTGTTTACATCGTGCATAGTCAAACTGTGATAGAAATGAAGGTAAAGGTGTAATGCAAGTCCCTCGAGTGCTTTCAAGTAACAGTGCCGAATGTTTCATGCCTCAAAATTATTCTAGATACACCCGTTTCAGCAATATTCACTCTGTTAAAAATACAGTTTTAAAATTAATACGAAAAAAACCCACTCATTCACACTCAGTGTATTCTTAAATTCTTCTCGTAAACAAACACCACTCTAATATCTTGAGTAGTTTTTAATCGCATGATTTTTATCTCAAGCTGTGAGTACTGTATATATGCCCAGGTAATTACCAAATTTTGTGAACGTGCTTATTCGATACTACATTCTTACAACTAAAACACCATGCTATATGTGGAAAAATCATTGTCCGAATATTTTACAAACATATTTATAAATTTTCCAGCATTGCTGCCAGTAAAAAAATTAAGAAAATCGCAGTTCGAGACCCCGCTGTAGATTTTCCGTGAATACGTCGGGATGAAATCATAACAAGTGTTTCATTTTAATAAGTAATTTAATTATCAATCGTAACAATCACGCGTATGCGCCTACATTGGTACGATGACGTCACAGGCAAAAAGAAAACGAAAACTGCGTGACAAACACGTACAGATTTGATCTATCCGTTGTTGGTTCAACCAATTGTTAACTCTTATTTAGTCTTGTAGTTATTAGCAATTCAAATATGAAGGTATTTTGTCACACAAGAAAGTTCAAATGATTATCACTGTAACGAGGGAATAGATTTTTCCACATACGTAAAAAACATTAAAGTGGTTTTCACTGGAAAAATATGTACATAAGTGCTCTTGACACGATATCGATGCCTGCGTGTTGGTAGGTGGGGGCGTTCTTCACTTAGTTTTAAAAACATACTATAGATTACGTATATATTAAAACAATTAAATATGGGCAAACATATTATTATATTATAAAAACAATTAAGAAAACTATCATTATAACTAGAGCTTGTCACGCACTACATAAGATACTGAAATATATGAATTAATGCCATCAATCGGCGAGTCATTATGTTATAATTGACAAAAACCTCACATTTAAAGTGAAATCCGGAACTTCTTACACAATACAAAATCAAATAAAAAGTATAGATTGGAGGTAAAATATACTTTATTTAACTTTAAATTAATTTTTTTTATAAAAATTTGAGGGCTTCCCGGATATTAACGAACATAATAACTCTTTTTAAATGAGACCACTGTATTTTTAGCACAAAACTAGATTATATGCATACATGTGGCAAAATATTTACAAAAACTAATGATACAATCTCCTTCAATTTAGAATATATGTCTATGGGTCTTTGCAATTCAAATTAATATAAAAAACTATAATAACAAACAAAATAGTTGTACAACACCATTGATATAAAAATATATTTATCCTTTTGAGAACTAGGAATTACACTCCTTTGATTCCAATTAGTAGGAAGTTGTCATCGATTCCGGGCCATGGCTTGCACCTCACTCTTGTAGAGAACTCTAGAAAGTCGTTTTAAATCTGGGACTGCTGATTGTAACAAATTAGAAATCTCGCCATCGATAATTATTTTAACAATCATCTCAATACGTAGCTATGTGGTATAATTGAAGAATGTTAAGTTCTTTATATACCACGATGTCATTCGTAGCACTAACGATTCTTCTTATACTATCACAATTTCATCGTATTAAAGCTGTTTATTATACACAAGAACTATTAATTAAACATTATGTTATATGTTAAAAATATAATAAGATTTTTGGGATAGTAACGTTAAACACAACCTTCCTAGAATGTTAATTTTGTTTCACACCCGATGTTTAAATTCTCACACCAATAAATACAACACATCTACTCACTAGGAATGTTAAAATAATTCTGATACGTTTTCCATTCACAGTATGCTTTCAACTACAAAGAAAATTATAGTTATTGACATCTAAAAAAAATTATATGTTCTCTATGAAATTCACAAACCTAGTCTATGGTTTAGTACATAAATATTTTAAAAAAATATACTTGACTATTTAAATATTTCTACTGAATACAAGTGTAATATATTATTATTCTTATTTAGTAAAGAAATCAAAACTGCAAGATGTATTATAAAAAAATATAAATAAACAATAACTGAAAATGAAACAAATATAAAAAAAGTTTTTAGAGTTAAATCAGAGCATTTATATGTATGTTCACTTGATCGTAACAATTGCCGCATAAACTGCGTGCATTCTTTACTAGCTTTTGGCCATGCTTTGAGTGGCGCCTGGTGACACTGGTGTTGCAACCCGCACATACGCCATGTAATTTCGTCTTGTCGCTTGTCACGGTGGCACCTGGAGACATTGGTGCTGCATCTCGCCCAACCATCCTACTCTGCGGGCTTCTCGCTTGTCCCGGTGGTGCCTGGCAACACTGGTGCTGCAACCCACGCAACCGCCCAGCTCTGCGGTCACGATGCCTGTCTCTGTGGTGCCTGGTACTGAAACCCGCTCCATCGCCCCGCTCTGCGGGCTTCAATCTTGTACCGGTGGCGCCTGGAGACATTGGTACTACAACCCGCGCAACCGCCCAGCCTCTGCGAGCACAATGCATGTCTGTGAGTCGCCTGGAGACATTGGTGCTGCAACCAGCTCCATAGACCCGCTCTGCGGGCTTGTCGCTTGTCACGGTGGTGCCTGGTAACACCGGTGCTGCAACCTATGAAATCGCCCAGCTCTGCGGGCACAATGCCTTTCTGTGTAGTGCCTGGAGACTGGTGCTGCAACCCGCTCCACAGACCCGCTCTGCGGGCTTGTCGCTTGTCACGGTGGTGCCTGGCAACACCGGTGCTGCAACCCACGCAATCGCCCAGCTCTGCGGGCATGATGCCTGTCTCTGTGGCGCCTGGCGACACTTATGCTGCAGCCGCCCCGCTCTTGGGGCTTGTCGGTTGTCCCGGTGGAGCTGTGATTGATGACTAAGATCGTGCCAGTTGCCAGCGCTGGCCCGTCACAGAAATTAGGGGCGGGGGCTAGACCACCCCTCTCCCTTTAACCAACCTCCCCTGCTGATCCTGATTGTGCCTCGCTTGTTACTCGGGATACTTTTATTGGCGAGGCGCCGTCCCGCATACTAATGTGCGCGCCGTGACGCATGGGCGGGGCAATATGTCACACGCCTCCATCCACAATTAAGTGCGCGCGAGGCCCCGGGCCAAGGAGGGCGCGCGCCATCAATACACGTCAGCGACGCTCAGCTGTCTCTCCGTCTCTCTCTCTCCCCCCTTGCTCAAGCAGCACCGGCAGATGAATAATCGTTCTCAGGGTTGCCGACTACCTTCCCGGTAATTTCAATTTAAATGTGACTTTTAATAGCGTTATACGTGTACTGAATACTACACTTGCTTTACTTTTTTGCTGATGGTTTGGAAGGATCACCGTAAATATTTTCACTCCTTACTGAAAGGTAACGTAAATATTATTAAATAGTAAGAATTGCACCGCCTGGAGCGAGTTAGGGAGTGTAAGTTAGGGGTTAAACCCACGACTTGTTGACAGTGAGTCATACAATCCATCTGCGAGGACACATACCGCAGCAGGTGACCTTCACATACAAAGTGTCAGCCGCCAGGAGTTACTACAACGCCATAGCAAGTCCAGGTCCAAACTCCCCCCCATTACACAGCTCCATTCGGAAAATAATAATTTGTGTCGTAGTATTTCCAGTTAATTCTGGGATAACTGCTTCAATACAATTCTCAGCTTCAACCAGTGCGAGCACTAGTTCCGCCTAGTGACATGAATGGATCGATTCTCACGGCGAGATGAGGTAGGCATGATGACACCTTTGAAGGTATTGCAATGGGGAAGATGCATTTAAAATATTTTTGGGACATACACTGTTGATAGTTTTCACTGTAAGTCCGAGAGAAACCACAACAATAGGTAAATAAATTTAATTCTCAAGCACACATACAAAAATTCATCCAGATTTAAAGGTTAAATGAATACACAAAACAGAGAATTAGGTGGAAGGATTGAGAAAATAAATATCGCCCCACAAACGAACACATTGGGCTGATAACGATGAGACAGTTGTAACAGGATCAGGAAGAAACAGACAAACAACAACCTTGAACAACACAAAGATGTGTGTTAACAAGAATTAAATAATGCTCTTCCAGTCGCTATCAATCACGTGACCATAGTCAGTAACAAACACTAAAGCACGCCCCAGTCCTGATTGACGATAGCAGAGACCACGCTACTCTTCCAGTCATGATCCCTTATCTGGCTTTCCACGTCATCGGTGAGTGCTCCTGTCCTCGCTTGAAGTGAACACTCTCCATAGCTGGCCCGCCATTCAAACCTTACGACACACAGAACATTACCAGTTCCATCTCAAATTACCGCTGGTAACCAAAGCTGAATTACTTCACGGTACGAATGCACAGGAGTCTAGCATCATATCTAATGGGTTAACTTCAGACCATATGTGAACTAATTTGTAATGCCGGCCCTATAGGATACATCTTGAAACCCTAGTGCGGATACCCTCGTTATATGTACTTTGCAACAGTTCTATTTCCTTTACTTTCACTCATACTTTAATATTCCAGTTTATAACTATTGCCTTGTTCTCGGTCAGGTGCAAAGACACTCCGTCCTGCTGTTGAGTCTCTACCATCGCAACTCCCGAAGCAGCTTCTGAAGACTACCCGAGAGTACCCGTGGGAGAGCATCAAGTCCTCGCGGTGCCTGGCGGAGACTCTAGCAGACTGTCTCTCTGTCCCCGCTCCTTCGCGTGTTTACCCGCCTTCTTCGCGCCGCTGCCACCTCATTTTTCTGCCGGCGATCCATAAATCAATATGGCGACAGCTCTCGTATCTTGAGCACACTCCATTATAAAATCAATAGCACGCTCCGTCTCGTCGGCACACAGCCAGCGAGTACCCTCGGTAACAGCAGTACCCCTGGGACGTGCGCCACGACCTGGGTACCACGCATCGTGTCTTTGATTCCACAGGAGACAGGACAAGCGAGCGGTATGCATAGGGACAAGCAGAGCTTGCTATCGGTCGAAGACAAAGGATACAAGACACAAGCCCGTGGGGCTTATTTATAAATACACTTAAGTTTATTTTACATACAAACATTTCTTGTATATTTTAATTGTTTTACGTTCTGGAGAAGGCGCAAACAGTTTAATAGAATTACTAACTCGAAAACATGTCACGTCATCTTGAACAGTGAAAATATTGCAAAGTCCAACAAACGAACACTCATATATGCTTGAAGACATTTACAGCAGCGCGTGGTTACTGGAAGTACTCCATTAAGCGTAACCAAAAACAAACAAATGTCCAAGTTAACAAAGGCAACCAAATATAAAAGCTATTCTCATCGTAAACATAAAACAATTTTTATGCAACAGTAAAGAAATAAAATTAAATTATAATACTGTTTAAAAAAATACAAATGATCGCAAATGGCCTTATTTGAGCCTCAAAGTGAATCGTTAAATATGACTCAGAAACAACAACGTACTTTTACTCTAAGAATATTTACAAGACAATTACTATTAAATTAATGCCAAAATAATAGACATTGGAAAACATTAAAATAATGAAACTCGTTGCAGCTCGTATCTAGCCTTTATCAAACTGTTTGTCAAACTATCTTATAAGGTGTGTTGGTTGGTACACCATGGTGACACTAAAGTTAAGCCCCTCGGTTATTGAGGTGATTACTCTAACGACACTCGCCTTAGAGAACATTGAGGGTGAGGGTCCAGTTCAGGGCCTCACTGCAGCGAGTCGTCTTGTAGTCGCGGTGCCTGCCGTGTAGCGCACCACTTCCCAACGAAGCTCAACACGGACTTCGCTGGCACGGCCCGGGTGTAGAGCACCAGCCTCCCAAGACGACTTCAACAGCTGGGCGAAATAGCAGCCACACCTCGCTCTTCCGACTCATCGGCACTCGTGATCTGACACACTCGTGAAGGAGAATTGCTATCAAGACAACTTCCCCACGTTGTTCCCGTCGCGATGTTCTATCAATTACGTAGACTCGTCACACTTAAGTACTTCCCACGTCGTCGAACACCAAAAGTCCAGTGTTTGAAAGTTTAAAATGGGAGATTATTGCTCTGCCTTAATATGTCAGCCACTGCCCCGTCATACACACTAAGTTCTCTATATAGTCTCCGACGACATGTGCACTTCTAGCAGTAATAATACTCTCTTCCATTCGTCCACTTGTACTCGCTCGACGAGTAAACAAAACAAAGTCGTCAGCAGTATTTTTTTACCTTGGTGGCGACTTGCTCTTACTCAAAGGTTGTAAATCAGCTGAGTGGTTTTACAGAATTTTTTCACGCAGCGAGTACCAACTTGCTCCTTGAGTGGCGTCGAGAAGTTCTGCGGCTAATCTCCTGCTGGTACCTGGGCGCTGAACAGGTGAAGTCCGAACTTACTTGACAAGTTAAAGTCCAACTTACTCACTTCTGAGGCTAAGTCCAATGCGCAGGTCGTTGTGATGTCGGGCAGAGTGACGTTGCAGGATGACGTGGTGACGGGCAGCGTGACGGCAGAATGACGTAGTTAGCTCTCCGAAGACTCTGAGGACTAGGCCAATCCTGGCCTTTATAATATATTCCGTCGGCACATATCGACTTCGTAGGAGGACCCTCCAGAAACACGAAGTTACTTCCCCGCCTCCAGGGGAAGGTGGAGGGGTGTTAAGGTCAGGTACTAGTCACGTGGTTACCCCTCCACGTGCACTCCTCGGGCGCGCCTTGGAGTCGCTGTGTATTAGGCATGCTTGAGGTTTAGGCAAACAGAAGTGCCCCACTGTTCTGATGGTGGTATCATTCCAGGGGCTAACTCACAAAACATCGTTTACAACTGGTATTATGTTGCGGGCGCAAAACCAACAGCAACGTTCTATCCCTGCTAATATTTTAATTGCGAAAGTGTGTTTATTGGTTTGTTCTTCTTTCACCCAGTAACGTTGTTGCCTATCTCAACAACTGGGTGAGTTTGGTGATAACTCACAAGCAAAGAGAAGCTGAGTTTAGCCTTAAACACCATTTTAATGAATAAAGTAAGCAGAATTAAACTCTCAATAACATACCTAAATAAAATATCAAGTCTCTTGCTTCACATTGACTCTAAACTGCCCAACACTTGTTACGCTCGAATGATCCGAAACGTACTGCAAAACAGAATGTATTCATTAATGTATGATCAATAAAACATTATTTAGACACATCATAAATATGGTATACATGGAATTCCAAATAAAATAAAGCTTTAAAATTATTCTTAAAGATTGAATTCCAAGCATCTAATAGATTTAAAACATCAACATCTTGGATTTAAAACATTCAAATAATTATAGTAATTATGTTTGAAAAAGCAAAAGTTCCATTATTGGCAATTGGAAATACACAACAGTAAATTATTTACTCCCGTCAAGCTATATATATATATATATATATATATATATATATATATATATATATATATATATATATATATGAGTCAGTGAAAAAAAAATTGAGTACACACTCACAACCATGCATAACTTGATTTGGGGAAAAATGCAAAATTACATAAGTTAATCATCAAAACGTGTTACTCTTAAAATATCTTACTAATACAATGTATTTAAGAGTCAAGATAAAACCACAGTAGTATATAATAGGGGCTACTGGCGCAGGCTTCAGGCTGTGGTGGTGGTGTCGGTGTCCGCCATATTGGATTGTGACGTCACGGCGGCCATCTTGGATTGTGACGTCACGGCGGCCATCTTGGATTGTGACGTCACGGCGGCCATCTTGGATTGTGACGTCACGGAGGCCATATTGGATAAGGACATAATGTAACGGGACAAGTAGATCACGGCGGCCATTTTGGATCCGCCATCTTGGATCCGCCATTTTGGATGACGTCATTGTGTTCTCGAAAATTCCTGTGATGTGTTTTCCGCCATTTTGAATGATGACGTCACCGTTGCTATTTCCGTTACGGCCGCCATCTTTAACTTTTTTATTTATTATCCGATTTTAATGAAATTTTTTTTAAAAATTATAAAAAAATTAAATAATAAAATTTTTAATAAAATATTTAAAAAACAAATATTTACGACATGGAGCTCGGAGTCCTCGGTTCAAACCCGACGAGTGCAAAAAAAAAATGGCGACCGATCCTTCCCCCGCGGTGGCTGCAGGCATACTGACTCCCTCCACTTTTTTTTCAAAGCATATATATATCGTCAGGTAGTATGACGTCATGTCCGCCATCTTGTCCTCGTCTGCTGGAAGCCATCATCAGTGTATCGTCGGCGAGAGTGCGCTGACGCCATGTTAGTTTAATTTTATCCGCTAGAGTGCAGTAATCATTTATTATTGCTGTGACATCCGACATCTTGTCATTTGGCCGCCATCTTGAAAATCCATAATTATTTAGCTAGAAATTCGGGAAAAATTCCAAAATTCATTAAATAAATTTGTAATCTATATACTGATCGATTAGGTCGACTAAGGTCCTTGGTACGATCTAGGACGATGCAAAAAATTAAATATAACATCAATTTAACATAATAGTAACAGGTTCGAGGAATTAAACACCACAAGTTCTTTTACAAACATAATATTTATTACATAATTTCTATTCTACTACAGGATCATTTGCGAAAGCCAGCAATCTTATAATCATTTAGTTCCGCAGCGGTGTGAAATGACTAATTCTTAGCTCCAATCGGTTTATACTAGACAGAGTCCAACCAGAACCTTTACAGACATAGTCCACCTCTTCTTGACAGAGTTTCTGGATACCGTTTTTAACAGTTTGCTTCACATCGTTAGAACTGTAAATTACTGCAGCCGATGTCTTGAATGCACACTTCTTCACTTTGTCATCGAACGGATATGGCTTTCCATATATACAGTCCAACCACAAGTTATATTTCAAAGGTCCGTTTGTTGCTACATCATCAGTAAGCTGATTGATTATGTCCTCTCTGATATCATCAAGAAAATTACAAATGTCTTTCGACTCACGTAACGTATTTAAATAGTAGTAGTCCTTCAATGTTCCACGAAATGCAGACTGCGCCAAGTAGAAGCCATTATCGTTCACTTGTAATGTGCCGAACACAGTCTTAGGTTTATTTTCCTGTTCAGACGTCATACCAATCGGTTGCTGCACATCGGTTTTCTTGCTTGTACGCTCACGAGCCTTCAACCTAAAACGAGGAGTCGAAATTTCTGCAGGTAGTTCAGCAGTAGGCACACGGACTTCACCTTTACAGTTTTTCGCATGTCGTCGCAAATTATCAATTCTAGTAAACCATTCATGACACTCATCACATCGAAACTTCATGCGAGATGGATTCTTCATGCATTTGCTCCGCTCATGTCTTCGTGCATCATGAGCAAATGCGAACGACGTATCACAGTAGCTGCAAGGATACCGTGGTGATGAAGACGAACCTTTTAGACCCGATCCAGATACTGACGTTGCCGCAGTTTCACCATCTCCAGGCATACTCTTATGAACATCAATGCATCGTTGTTGCGCCGAAACCTTTACTTTCTGCCGAACAGCAGGACCTTTGCATGCCTTCATGTGCGTTTTCATATTATCGTTTCTGGCAAACTGCTTATGACATTTCTCACAAACAAACATTTTACGATATAGGTTCTTGGCACATTCTCTATTCTCATGTCGTCGAGCATTGCTGTTGTTTGAGAAAATCTTGTCGCAGTAACAGCACCGATGTTCGTTAGTTGTTGTCGATTCGGCATCCATTGAAGTCTCCATTGATGGCGAACCAGCGTTCGCCGAGTTTCCCTGTGCAGCCAGCACTAGCGGCATTAAAGTCTCTTCTGCTGGCGGTACCACGTCTGTTGAAGTCTCCTCCAGTGTTGACATCGACGTTGCCAACGGGATCTGCTCCACCATCGTCGACGCTGACGTCAAGGTTCCCGCAGTCGATGGTACAACCTCCATCGAGTTCGTCGTTAAAGTCGGTAAAGATGCCATCGAGTTCGCAAGAACAGGTAATTACGTGATTAATGCACCAGAAGAAACAAACTAGGTGATCCTTACACCGATGACGTCAGTAACAAACTGAGCGACCTGCTTGCTGTCTAGGACTCACTTATATACATGCACCGTATAGAATAATACGCTAGTCAAATCAAGAACCATTTACAATAATACTAGAGTCAAAACAACATTAAAAATAGAAGGACCATCAACGAAAAGGCAGCACATTTGGAAGCACCGACAACGAAAAGGCAGCACATTTGGAAGCACCGACAACGAAAAGGCAGCACATTTGGAAGCACCGACAACGAAAAGGCAGCACATTTGGAAGCACCGACAACGAAAAGGCAGCACATTTGGAAGCACCGACAACGAAAAGGCAGCACATTTGGAAGCACCGACAACGAAAAGGCAGCACATTTGGAAGCACCGACAACGAAAAGGCAGCACATTTGGAAGCACCGACAACGAAACGGCAGCACATTTGGAAGCACCGACAACGAAAAGGCAGCACATTTGGAAGCACCGACAACGTAAAGGCAACACATTTGGAAGCACCGACAACGAAAAGGCAGCACATTTGGAAGCACCAACAACGAAAAGGCAGCACATTTGGAAGCACCGACAACGAAAAGGCAGCACATTTGGAAGCACCGCCAACGAAAAGGCAGCACATTTTGGATGCATCATCGAATAAGGAAGCACATTTGGAAGCTCCATCAACTAAAAAAAGGCAAAAAGGAAGCACAAGTTACGAGATCTAAGTCTTAGTAAGAAATCATAATACAAGAAATAAAAACATTACATTCTTATAAATTAAATTATTTATTTTATTGCTTTACATTATACAAATGCAAGTAAAACAAGTCATTATTGTATGTAGCCAGCATTCCTCAGTTCCTTGAGTATGAAGGATATTTCTTTGATGCACGAATAGTTTCCTGGACAAAGCGAACCATGTAGAAGTCTTAGCCGGTCAACCAATATGTTTGGATCTTTCCATGATGTGTAATCATTCTCTTCTACCACCATCTTCCTTGCACCTTTATAATAAATATTATGATCTCTGGTGTCTTCCGTTTTACCACCAACCTCAGGGTAACTTTCATGTTTGAGACGGTGATCATCACAAGCTTGATCATATTTATTTAATATATCAAGTCGTTTCCATCGTTTCGGTCTCAGGACACCGCCACATTCTTCGATCTTGGCAGCTTTAGGTGCTTCATCATAGTCTATGTCTTTGTCAACAGCCTCAGAGTCACTGTAACAATCACCGTAGAAGGGATCGTCTTCACCCAGATTACTGCAAGAACTCAATATCGTTGATGTCGAAGTGTCTTCACCGCCTGTATGCTTCCTTTTTAGGAGTCCATCATTTTTAAAAAGTAGGAAAGATCTACTTGAATTCGGCTGGAATATATTCTCACTTTTCACGTTAAGGATTCTTCCATTGTCTTCATTCTTCCGTAAATCATCATCCTTCTTAAATTTAAGTTCTTTGTCGAGATCGGAAGAGCCAAGAAAATTATTGTCGTAATGCAGATCACTCTTCCTTAGGCTAGTAGATTCATCGTTGTCCTCTAGCTTGTACGCAGGCTTGGCGCTACAAGTTCTGCCATGTCTTTTTAGGCTCTCTCTCCGCGTAAACGACTTGCTACATCGAACACAACTTATCATATTGCGCAGTGGATTTTTGAACACAGTCATTCTTCTCGTGTTGTCTTTTATTCTTTCTCAAGATAAACTCTTTACTGCAAAACTTACACCTTTGTTCTTTCGATACAGCGTCAGATCCCAAATCGGAATTCATATTAGTTACTGAGACTAATGCCAGATACCAATTGAGTGTTTTAAATTAGATTCAATACTTATATAGAAATTTTTTCATATTTCATCAGCGAGAATTAATATATCTCATGAAAAAGTACTTTATGCAAGTAGTTCTGCTTTTCAACAACAGATGTCGCCACATGTTGCTTGCAGGTAAATAATATTTAGTTCTTTTATTCGGGATGCGGGATGCTCACTAACGATCGCAAAAGAAGGATGGCTTCGCTAGACTCCAAGGAAAAGGAAGTTCGTCTTGCATGTTGGTGCTCCACAGATGTCTCATGGCGTAATATTAATTTGACTGAGTAATGATATTTGTTAATTCCACCTGATAAAAATATTGCAAGTTTTGATTTAGTAGCAGAAATTATCGAATTAAATGTAACTCCAAATAAAATGACATGTCTTATTAGAGCAAAAAAAAATCCATGCAGAGAGCGGTTTCTCAGAATAGTCAGAAACACTTGAAGAAACCACAGGAATGATTGCAAGAACACGGGAAAAACCATCAAAATATTGTCAAGAATAATCAGGAGCACACTGAGAAAACCACCATACTATTAACAATAATAATCGGAAGCACACGGAGAAAACCATCATAATATTGACTAGATTAATCGGAAGCACACAGAGAAAACCACCACATGTTTTCTTTGATATCATAAAATTACAAGAAAAAATATTTAAAAATAAAAATAAATTAATAAAAAAATAAAAAAAATAAAAAAATGCATAAATTTCTGGCTTGTACAAGAACTCTATCTTTGCTCAACAATGATAAGTTTACAAGCTAGCAGAAACTGTTTATGCATTTTTTTATTTTTTTTATTTTTTTATTAATTTATTTTTATTTTTAAATATTTTTTCTTGTAATTTTATGATATCAAAGAAAACATGTGGTGGTTTTCTCTGTTTGCTTCCGATTAATCTGGTCAATATTATGATGGTTTTCTCCGTGTGCTTCCGATTATTATTGTTAATATTATGGTGGTTTTCTCAGTGTGCTCCTGATTATTCTTGACAATATTTTGATGGTTTTTCCCGTGTTCTTGCAATCATTCCTGTGGTTTCTTCAAGTGTTTCTGACTATTCTGAGAAACCGCTCTCTGCATGGATTTTTTTTGGTCTAATGAGACATGTCATTTTATTTGGAGTTACATTTAATTCGATAATTTCTGCTACTAAATCAAAACTTGCAATATTTTTATCAGGTGGAATTAACAAATATCATTACTCAGTCAAATTAATATTACGCCATGAGACATCTGTGGAGCACCAACATGCAAGACGAACTTCCTTTTCCTTGGAGTCTAGCGAAGCCATCCCTTCTTTTGCGATCGTTAGTGAGCATCCCGCATCCCGAATAAAAGAACTAAATATTATTTACCTGCAAGCAACATGTGGCGACATCTGTTGTTGAAAAGCAGAACTACTTGCATAAAGTACTTTTTCATGAGATATATTAATTCTCGCTGATGAAATATGAAAAAATTTCTATATAAGTATTGAATCTAATTTAAAACACTCAATTGGTATCTGGCATTAGTCTCAGTAACTAATATGAATTCCGATTTGGGATCTGACGCTGTATCGAAAGAACAAAGGTGTAAGTTTTGCAGTAAAGGGTTTATCTTGAGAAAGAATAAAAGACAACACGAGAAGAATGACTGTGTTCAAAAATCCACTGCGCAATATGATAAGTTGTGTTCGATGTAGCAAGTCGTTTACGCGGAGAGAGAGCCTAAAAAGACATGGCAGAACTTGTAGCGCCAAGCCTGCGTACAAGCTAGAGGACAACGATGAATCTACTAGCCTAAGGAAGAGTGATCTGCATTACGACAATAATTTTCTTGGCTCTTCCGATCTCGACAAAGAACTTAAATTTAAGAAGGATGATGATTTACGGAAGAATGAAGACAATGGAAGAATCCTTAACGTGAAAAGTGAGAATATATTCCAGCCGAATTCAAGTAGATCTTTCCTACTTTTTAAAAACGATGGACTCCTAAAAAGGAAACATACAGGCGGTGAAGACACTTCGACATCAACGATATTGAGTTCTTGCAGTAATCTGGGTGAAGACGATCCCTTCTACGGTGATTGTTACAGTGACTCTGAGGCTGTTGACAAAGACATAGACTATGAT
Source organism: Bacillus rossius redtenbacheri (assembly GCF_032445375.1). NCBI lineage: Eukaryota > Metazoa > Arthropoda > Insecta > Phasmatodea > Bacillidae > Bacillus > Bacillus rossius. Next base: position 87,859,382 of record NC_086330.1, read on the forward strand.
GAAGCACCTAAAGCTGCCAAGATCGAAGAATGTGGCGGTGTCCTGAGACCGAAACGATGGAAACGACTTGATATATTAAATAAATATGATCAAGCTTGTGATGATCACCGTCTCAAACATGAAAGTTACCCTGAGGTTGGTGGTAAAACGGAAGACACCAGAGATCATAATATTTATTATAAAGGTGCAAGGAAGATGGTGGTAGAAGAGAATGATTACACATCATGGAAAGATCCAAACATATTGGTTGACAGGCTAAGACTTCTACATGGTTCGCTTTGTGCAGGAAACTATTCGTGCATCAAAGAAATATCCTTCATACTCAAGGAACTGAGGAATGCTGGCTACATACAATAATGACTTGTTTTACTTGCATTTGTATAATGTAAAGCAATAAAATAAATAATTTAATTTATAAGAATGTAATGTTTTTATTTCTTGTATTATGATTTCTTACTAAGACTTAGATCTCGTAACTTGTGCTTCCTTTTTGCCTTTTTTTAGTTGATGGAGCTTCCAAATGTGCTTCCTTATTCGATGATGCATCCAAAATGTGCTGCCTTTTCGTTGGCGGTGCTTCCAAATGTGCTGCCTTTTCGTTGTCGGTGCTTCCAAATGTGCTGCCTTTTCGTTGTTGGTGCTTCCAAATGTGCTGCCTTTTCGTTGTCGGTGCTTCCAAATGTGTTGCCTTTACGTTGTCGGTGCTTCCAAATGTGCTGCCTTTTCGTTGTCGGTGCTTCCAAATGTGCTGCCTTTTCGTTGTCGGTGCTTCCAAATGTGCTGCCTTTTCGTTGTCGGTGCTTCCAAATGTGCTGCCTTTTCGTTGTCGGTGCTTCCAAATGTGCTGCCTTTTCGTTGTCGGTGCTTCCAAATGTGCTGCCTTTTCGTTGTCGGTGCTTCCAAATGTGCTGCCTTTTCGTTGTCGGTGCTTCCAAATGTGCTGCCTTTTCGTTGTCGGTGCTTCCAAATGTGCTGCCTTTTCGTTGATGGTCCTTCTATTTTTAATGTTGTTTTGACTCTAGTATTATTGTAAATGGTTCTTGATTTGACTAGCGTATTATTCTATACGGTGCATGTATATAAGTGAGTCCTAGACAGCAAGCAGGTCGCTCAGTTTGTTACTGACGTCATCGGTGTAAGGATCACCTAGTTTGTTTCTTCTGGTGCATTAATCACGTAATTACCTGTTCTTGCGAACTCGATGGCATCTTTACCGACTTTAACGACGAACTCGATGGAGGTTGTACCATCGACTGCGGGAACCTTGACGTCAGCGTCGACTATGGTGGAGCAGATCCCGTTGGCAACGTCGATGTCAACACTGGAGGAGACTTCAACAGACGTGGTACCGCCAGCAGAAGAGACTTTAATGCCGCTAGTGCTGGCTGCACAGGGAAACTCGGCGAACGCTGGTTCGCCATCAATGGAGACTTCAATGGATGCCGAATCGACAACAACTAACGAACATCGGTGCTGTTACTGCGACAAGATTTTCTCAAACAACAGCAATGCTCGACGACATGAGAATAGAGAATGTGCCAAGAACCTATATCGTAAAATGTTTGTTTGTGAGAAATGTCATAAGCAGTTTGCCAGAAACGATAATATGAAAACGCACATGAAGGCATGCAAAGGTCCTGCTGTTCGGCAGAAAGTAAAGGTTTCGGCGCAACAACGATGCATTGATGTTCATAAGAGTATGCCTGGAGATGGTGAAACTGCGGCAACGTCAGTATCTGGATCGGGTCTAAAAGGTTCGTCTTCATCACCACGGTATCCTTGCAGCTACTGTGATACGTCGTTCGCATTTGCTCATGATGCACGAAGACATGAGCGGAGCAAATGCATGAAGAATCCATCTCGCATGAAGTTTCGATGTGATGAGTGTCATGAATGGTTTACTAGAATTGATAATTTGCGACGACATGCGAAAAACTGTAAAGGTGAAGTCCGTGTGCCTACTGCTGAACTACCTGCAGAAATTTCGACTCCTCGTTTTAGGTTGAAGGCTCGTGAGCGTACAAGAAAGAAAACCGATGTGCAGCAACCGATTGGTATGACGTCTGAACAGGAAAATAAACCTAAGACTGTGTTCGGCACATTACAAGTGAACGATAATGGCTTCTACTTGGCGCAGTCTGCATTTCGTGGAACATTGAAGGACTACTACTATTTAAATACGTTACGTGAGTCGAAAGACATTTGTAATTTTCTTGATGATATCAGAGAGGACATAATCAATCAGCTTACTGATGATGTAGCAACAAACGGACCTTTGAAATATAACTTGTGGTTGGACTGTATATATGGAAAGCCATATCCGTTCGATGACAAATTGAAGAAGTGTGCATTCAAGACATCGGCTGCAGTAATTTACAGTTCTAACGATGTGAAGCAAACTGTTAAAAACGGTATCCAGAAACTCTGTCAAGAAGAGGTGGACTATGTCTGTAAAGGTTCTGGTTGGACTCTGTCTAGTATAAACCGATTGGAGCTAAGAATTAGTCATTTCACACCGCTGCGGAACTAAATGATTATAAGATTGCTGGCTTTCGCAAATGATCCTGTAGTAGAATAGAAATTATGTAATAAATATTATGTTTGTAAAAGAACTTGTGGTGTTTAATTCCTCGAACCTGTTACTATTATGTTAAATTGATGTTATATTTAATTTTTTGCATCGTCCTAGATCGTACCAAGGACCTTAGTCGACCTAATCGATCAGTATATAGATTACAAATTTATTTAATGAATTTTGGAATTTTTCCCGAATTTCTAGCTAAATAATTATGGATTTTCAAGATGGCGGCCAAATGACAAGATGTCGGATGTCACAGCAATAATAAATGATTACTGCACTCTAGCGGATAAAATTAAACTAACATGGCGTCAGCGCACTCTCGCCGACGATACACTGATGATGGCTTCCAGCAGACGAGGACAAGATGGCGGACATGACGTCATACTACCTGACGATATATATATGCTTTGAAAAAAAAGTGGAGGGAGTCAGTATGCCTGCAGCCACCGCGGGGGAAGGATCGGTCGCCATTTTTTTTTTGCACTCGTCGGGTTTGAACCGAGGACTCCGAGCTCCATGTCGTAAATATTTGTTTTTTAAATATTTTATTAAAAATTTTATTATTTAATTTTTTTATAATTTTTAAAAAAAATTTCATTAAAATCGGATAATAAATAAAAAAGTTAAAGATGGCGGCCGTAACGGAAATAGCAACGGTGACGTCATCATTCAAAATGGCGGAAAACACATCACAGGAATTTTCGAGAACACAATGACGTCATCCAAAATGGCGGATCCAAGATGGCGGATCCAAAATGGCCGCCGTGATCTACTTGTCCCGTTACATTATGTCCCGTTACACTGTGTCCCGTTACGCGGTGTCCCGTTACGCTTATCCAATATGGCCTCCGTGACGTCACAATCCAAGATGGCCGCCGTGACGTCACAATCCAAGATGGCCGCCGTGACGTCACAATCCAAGATGGCCGCCGTGACGTCACAATCCAATATGGCGGACACCGACACCACCACCACAGCCTGAAGCCTGCGCCAGTAGCCCCTATTATATACTACTAACCACTACACGAATTACTACTGTGATATATAAACACACGCCGCCACTTGTCTGCTGTACAGTTCCTCAAGTAGCGAGGCCCCGCTCGCCGGGTCTCGCTGTAGTAGTGTAAGCTGTACCTCGTGCGACGTCTGGGCTACCCGCCGGCAAATTCAGCAACGAGTTGAGCCCAAGTCCGCAAACCGTCAGGGCAGACTTCTCCGTGGTTTACGTATCCCAGATTTTCCGGTGATACCGTTGCGTAAGCATGAGCTTCTACGCAGACGTAAACGTAATCACATGCATTTCACATACCAGTTACCTCCAACACCTTCATAACACAAGCCCATGTTCACCATGTATGCTATTTAGATTCCAGCATAGTGACAGTCATGACACGTAAACGTAACTACAGTTACGTAACGTACGTATCTTTACGTAACGCTATAGTTTCTCCTAAAGGTATCAATGTCCAATCTAGGTTTATACCCGACCAATGTCTCCAACCACCGACAATTTCTACGACATCAACCACTATCTGGTGTACATACATCGACAATACCGTAATACCGCAATGCCGTATACGCAAAGTTTCATGTCGTGCTGTCTGGCCACAAATTTTAAGTCGGAAATGGACTTCCAACTCCTCCTGCAGCGACCCCTTGGGAATATTTTCCATCACCTGCAGTACTCAGCGAAATATACCATCACCAAACTTAACTTATTTTGTGATGGTCATACCAAGTTCCGAAGTTGCAGCGATGACGGACAGCATGACGTCATGGCGAGTCGGAGCGTCCGGGCAGCATCGGCGTGATCTTCTTCCTGCGGGCGACTGCGACTGTTCTTCGCAATCAGGCCCTTATATACTCGTCTTGAGCAGCAACCGAGACAGCCTAGAACGCTCTACTTCGTACTTCTGGTTGCTCGCGACAGTGGCAGTCCTCCGATGACGTCATATCCGTTGTTGATATTGGAGCCTTCTTGCCTTGGGTGCGCGACGGGTTGCTTATACCACAAACTCACGGAGCGCGGTGCGTTGCCTACAATACAGGCTTCGGTATCGCTAAAGCAGTAACTAGCGACACAGTAGGGGACACATCCAAGCAACTTAGGGGGGTATTAACTTCACATCATAACAACGGAGCAACGGATTGGCATGATTTTTTTGCATAGAGATAGTTTATGGGCCCAAGAGTGACATATGCTACTTATTATACCTGAAAAATTCACAGTACCTGGGAATGGATCTGGAGCGTACTTCTGTAAAATCTCCCCTCATGCCAAAATGGCTGAACCAAGTGCAATACAAACAATATGAGTGTTTCTTTATGTGCGTCACACGGTCATATAGTAAGGTGTGGCAACTTACTGTCCTTCTCCTTGGCTAGACCCGTTTTGAATTTCCTCAATAGATGGCGTTGCCTTGAATTTAAAACGCGCTATCTTTTGGTGCGTCCGTCAGGTCTTGCCTGGGGGTTACCTGCCTTCCCACTAACTGGTGATGATGGTTGGCGTCCCAGTTTTTCTGCTGCGTATATTTGATCACCGAGAGAGTGAAACGGTATCAGACTGTGCATTATAGAGCTGAGGAGAAACATATTCTCACCGGAGTAGCTAAAGGAGAGAGCAGCTTGATAACCCGGATACCAATATTTTCCAATAATTTGTCATTACAATTCAAGAGGATAAAATACCTGATAAAGTTAGCAGTTACAATGACAGTAAGTCCCAATGCCAAACATTGAATGTATCAGGAATTTATTTGGGCACTCCATGCTTCTTAGTTCAAAAGAATCTAGTATCAAAAAGTTAAACATGCTGATGGAAAATAATAAATCGTATAATGGTGTTAAAAGAAATATATTTCATAAAATTAAGAGTGAGAAACAATATAAATTCCGCGAATCTACCATGTCAATGAGGTGCAAAAATGCATTAGAAATTACTCTCATCTATCTTTTTTATATAATTAATTTTCCGTCTTTATTCATCCCCCTCTGGGACAAAACCTCACCACTTTAAAATTGTCATTCTTGGACGGTTTTTTTTTAGAAATTAGATTAAGCAACTGAAAATTTATTGTGTCTCTTCCTTTAGTAAAAATGTTTGGAATTAATCATATACTTTCCTTTCAATGGCAATATGTCAGTAATACCCTGAAATTGCGTGAGAGGAGGCAAGGGTTATTGTCTAGTTTAGTTGAAAATAGGATTTATTTATAAATTTAAAAACCTTTCGTCATTTTCTCATGCTTTACAACCAATATTGAAGCAATGATACGTGCTATTGATTTTGGTATGTAGAAATAACTATCTTCATACCTGCGGAAGTGTTTAATATATAACAATTATATAAATATTACAATAATGTTGAGGTAACTAGCTAAAACGTATTTTAATGTAAAGTTAATATCGTAAGCAATATTTTATTTTCAACATTCCTTACGGGCAGACTGACCAAAATGTTCTAAATGTTTGATTTGATCTAAATATCTAATATTCTAACAGCTTCACGGCTATCATCTCCTTCAACTCCGGGAAATGTCAGCTGTCACATATTAAAGCTGTCGGTCTGACAACAATCGACTATTACAGATGCCGGCCTATAAGCTGTCAGATTTTATAGCTGCCAGACCGTCAGATGCCATCACGTATAGTTGCCGGCTTGTTGACTGTCATCACTTGTAGTAGCCGGTCAGTCAATCATGTTTAAATATCCATAACATGTATACCTAACCAGGTATGCTCCGGAAAAAATAAGACGTTAAGACATAAAGGTTCTCTAAGGAAATTAAAGACGATACAACTAGCATACCCTAAATTATGATTGAATCTAGGAGGTGAAAATTGAAGAATTAATGCCTGCAATAGGTCCAAAGAATCTGAACAGAAAATAACTGGCAGAAAAATTCGTTTAAATTGGCCCACGAATATTTTTCCTGGAATAGAATGTAAATTTTCCCGATGTCATCGAGTCGAATAAAATGTTGGAAGTTCTGTATAAAATAACAGCGAATTTTGAGAACCTTTATATTTGTTTCCAGTTTGATTGCGAACTTCCAGTAGCATAACTTAGTGATACCCTGCACCAGACTTTAGGAGCGTTGCCCAGCTTGCGCAGATGTGGCAACCACGCGAATGTAAAAAATATGAAAGGCGCAGTTCGGGCTCAGGGTCCAGGCAGTAGATTTTTTGTGAAAACGTCGGGATAGAAATCATATCAAGTGTTTAGTATTGTAAGAGTTTTTACTATCAATTGCAACAATCACGCATGCGTCTTAAGTAAAACAAATACTGCGCGACAAATTCGTACATGCGTGTTATATTTGTTGTGAGCTCAACCGTTGCTGATGTATTATTAGTCTCGTTATTAGAGAATTCAAATCTTATGGTTTTTTGTCAAAGAAGAAGGTTCGACCAACTATTACTGTAATGAATGAAAATATGTTTTCACGTCAAAATATGAAGGTAAACCTCTTTTACTTAACACCAAATACTGTTATGATTAATGATGATAAGAAAAGTATTAATTTGGGAGACTAATCTTCCTTGTTTGCTGTTAATTTTTATGTATGTATATATATGACTACAAGATTTTTAGTGCTTTGATTTATTTTTAAAGGTGTCGATTACTTCATACAAGTTAAAAAAACCGCATATTAACTTTATAAATAAATATTCTTACACAGAAGGTTTATTAAAACACCTACATGATTTTATATTAGGAAGTTTAGGGATCAATAATACATAATTCTTGTATTTCTATGAGATGGCGCGTAGCGAACTGTAAGTCAAGCAAACAACTCTCTCTTTATAAATTAAAGAATTCCTTAGATACCACCTAAACTCACAAAAAAGTATCATTTTAAAATTATTCAAGCCTTTGTCTCACACTCTGACCTTTCCGTTGCCGTGGAAACAGTAGATATTAAATATACATTCATATATATATATAAACAGCCCGGAATTTATATTTGTTTTAATATTTTAACCTGTCGCGTGGTTTTTATTTTCATCACACGCATGGCGAGCTTCTGCAAATACAGACACACGAAACACAAAGATGACATGTTTCGAGAAAACCGTCTGAGTGCTAGTGTGAATTACTGAGGTGCGCTCTGCGACGTGACAGCTTCAGCATCTCTCCTGCAGACACGCGCGATATGCACTGGTGAAGTAACTACGTCTCCAGTCACACTCGGCACGCTCCGTGACTCTCCTTCACATCTGACGGGATAGCTACATCACTCTTTCGGGCAAATACGTGCAGAATACCCACCACAGCGTACAAGAACATTAAACAACAGTTCAGGATATTAAAAGCTGGCAGAAAACCTGTTGAAAATTAGTTCAGCTTTAGATAAACATGGGTGTAATTAAAAAAAAAAGTGCTTGTAATTATATACGTGCGGTAGAAGTTAGTACTTACTTCGCGTAATAAAAAACAATTAATAGCAATAATATAATAAAAGGACAGAGGGATATTATAAATATGTCTGGTAAATTATAAATTAAATAATTTTTTTAAATACTCAGTATTAAATATTAATATAAACACGTGTATAAAATTAATTATAAATTTAGTATATTCATCGAGATAAATTTTAATCATAAAAATATTAAATATTTGAATGTTTGTTATAATTTATTAATTATAATTATTTATGAAGTAATAATGTAATAATTTGTAATGCAAATAAATTATACATATGGGAAATAACCTCGCAAACAGTCACACGAAAACGGCCAGGAGACTACAAAACCCTCCACAGACACTTCCTGCCGGTGACAATGGAATATTACAAGCAACCTGACATCGTTATACTTATAGGAACATAACCTCACTTTTATACATACACTAAAAAATACACCTGAAAAATCTAATAAACACAATAAATTTATTTTACTAATATTCACAATATAAAGTTTTTATTTATATGGACCTGTATTCAATATCCATCATTAAAGTATATAATTTAAAAGCACACATGTTATTTTTATTCGTATGTAGACTTTTTTCATGATGTCAATTTTTGTTGCATGCTGCGCGTGAATCGTAAAATTTCATTCTCATCAGTTTTCCACAACGCACCCAAAGGAGTATAACATGAACTCTCTTGTATAAATACACTTGATAAAGATTATAAACAAAATTTTTATCACTAATTTTCACAATGAAAGATGCTTATTATTTAATGATATAAACAAGTATTCAATATCAATTACTCAAGTATAATAATTAAAAGGACATATTTAATTTTCATTTGTATATATAACTTTTTTTTGCTATGTAGCATTTTTTGCATTCTGTGAAAATTTCGTTTTAGCGAGCGCGTGCATCGTAAAAATAAAATCTCATCATTTTTTCATAACGTGCCTAAATAAGTATAACTTCAAAAATATCAAGGTTACAAATACTATTTATATTTTATGGTGTGACTCATTCAACTAATTTAAATCATTTCTAGTTAATGATACACAAACATTCAATTTCCAAATTGTTTTAATTATATCTTGTGACCCATTATCCAACTCGTCTGATATATAGTTAAGTGTTAGTTGGGATTTTCGCAGTTGATATGCAGATAATAAAACCCATTCCGTGTGTTTGTTTACAGATACTTCGTACCAGCCTCCTGTCGTGGGTCGCAGTTCAGGACAGAGCGTGGAAAACGTTGTAGATATAATTGGAGTGTTTTCTTTTACTCCCAACTATCATCGACGTTAATGAAATTCCTGTCCAGGAATGTCTATTTGATAGGAAGAACTTTCCCTGAGTTAGCGCAGAGTTTCTCTGATCAGGCTTACAGAGCTACGTAACCAAAGGGGCTTTAATAAGGCCGCTCACTCACTAGGCGACCTGGCCGCGCGACCAGATCTCGACAGCTGAAATATCTTGCTGACAAACATTATTTCCCAATTATATATTTTTTCATCAGTATCTTTTCTTTATCCATTATTTATTACAGTTGGAATATCATTTATTAAATATTAAAGAGTAGTGGAGATAAATACCATGAAAGTGCATTTTCAAATTTGACTTAAAAGCATCTATTTGTAAGATAATTAAAACACACACACATATATGTATATACACACCACATATTGCTTTACCAGGCTAAAATTAATAATTTTTTAAGCTTAAGATTGTTTTGAAAAGTATCAAAAGCATGTTGAAATAAATAGAATATTTTAATTATATTTGGTACACAAATCATAATATATATGTAATATTTGTGTGTGTTAAAGATGAGCTTCCTGATTGAAAACAATGGGGTTTTTCAGAAATATTATTTTTTAGGAATAAAATTCATGCGTCCAGAAAATACAGGCGGCTTGTCCGCGACCTGGCCGCGCGACCATGTTGTGCTCAGTTTGACTAAGAATGTATGGGTACATCCTTTGCTACAAACTCGCGATGTAAAGAACATGTTTGTAATATTTTATAATGAACTGAGACAACATAAAGAAAAGTTTTTCAACTACACAAGGATGACCGTGGAGTCTTATGATGAACTTCTGCTTTCAGTACAAGACAACCTGAAAGGCCGTGATACAGCAATTAGGAAATCCATATGCCCGGAGATAAAAACTGATAGTGACGTTGCGGTGAGTACTTTGAAAACGAAAACCCAAACACTCACGCCTACCGCCTACTCAAAGGGTGTATTTTGGAATCACACCCCAGCACACGGTGCCAGTGGACACTAGGCACTGCAGGTATACTGCACCTCCACCAACCTACGGTAACAGAGAACACTAGGCACTGCAGGTCTACTAGACCTCCACCAGCCCACAGCGCCTGTGGACACTAGGCACTGCAATTCTACTAGAACTCCACCAACCTACGGTAACAGTGCACACTGGGCACTGCAGGTCTACTAGACCTCCACCAGCCCACAGCGCCTGTGGACACTAGGCACTGCAATTCTACTAGAACTCCACCAACCTACGGTAACAGAGAACACTAGGCACTGCAGGTCTACTGGACCTCCACCAGCCCACAGCGCCTGTGGACACTAGGCACTGCAGTTCTACTGGACCTCCACCAACCTACGGTAACAGAGGACACTAGACACTGCAGGTCTACTGGACCTCCGCCAACCTACGGTAACAGAGGACACTAGACACTGCAGGTCTACTGGACCTCCACCAACCTACGGTAACAGAGGTTACTAGGCACTGCAGTTCTACTGGACCTCCACCAACCTACGGTAACAGAGGACACTAGGCACTGCAGGTCTACTGGACCTCCACCAACCTACGGTAACAGAGGGCACTAGGCACTGCAGGTCTACTGGACCTCCACCAACCTACGGTAACAGAGGACACTAGGCACTGCAGGTCTACTGGACCTCCACCAACCTACGGTAATGCATGACTACTTGACCTCCACCAGCCCACAGGGCCAGTGGACATGGGGTACTGCAGGTGATTGGACCACCGATACAATAGCTGTGGGCTATATTGAGGCCAGGTATTACGCCCTTAGATATATCCTTTATGTCTCGCCAATAGACTTCCCCCTCCCCCACCGCCTGTCCTGAAGCACGAGCCGGTTGCGCGGAAACGGAGAACTCGCCGATAAAGAACTGGCGGCTCGACACGGAGAAGGAAACTTTATAAGGAAGGACTTCTTCTTCTTGTTCTGTTCTGCTCGCTGAAGGGGGCACTGGCGGGAATAAAAGAATTGCAGCAGGGAGGGTATGGAGGGAGGGTGCCGGAACACAAAGGCCACCGTGTGTCTGCGCCTGACAGCACTACTCGAGCTGAGAACATCGACCCCCTAGCCAACACGTACACCGTCGTCATGTGCTATCATTGTATTTTTATTCCTACTAATATTATAAATGTGAAAGTATGAGTGCTGTTAGTCCCTCTTTCAAGCATCAACGGAGCAACGGAACGACATTAATTTTTGCATATAGATAGTTTAAGGACTGGAGAGTGAAATAGACTACATATAATTACGAAATACCATCCATAAGGGGGGTTAATAGGGGTAAATTCAGTTTTATAATAGAAAATCATAGGAAACAGGCCATAGACACACAAACAATGAGTTTGTATCATTTTTTTATATCCTTCATACAGTCATATATTTAGGTATGGCATTTTCCTATTTTTCTCCTTGGCGTAACCCATCCGTTTAGTAAAACTCGCAGCTGCTAGCGAACTAAAGACATTTATTTCAGTTTAGTTTAGAACGTCGTCAATATATCGCGTTGCCTTGACTTTGTATAGCACTATAATTTGGTTACCTGTCTTCCCACAAAAAGAAGCTGAAGATTGGCGTCCCAGTTTTGCTGATGCGTAGCCTCGATGCACCGGGATTGTGCAATCAATGGGACTTTAAAATCAAAATGTCCTGTTTTTCAAGTGTATTTTCTACATACTTGAAACTCAGTAGTGATGTTCTTTTTACTTTGACGTGTTTGGTCCGGGAAACTCCGGGTACTTCAGTTTGTGATATCTGCAGTTTTATTTATCGGCTAGTACATATTAGATGTAATATGGTGTTCATCCAATACATTGTCAGGGAAATAAGGTGCAGTAGGCTTTGTTAAAAAATATTAATAAAGTGTATTATTTTAAATTAACTATTGCTAACTGACTTAATGTCTGGCCATAGTAAGGTTGTCTTAAATGCTAAATGCTCGTGGGGCAAATATTAGTAACGCCATTTAGGATGCAATCCACTAAGTAGTGATAACCAACCAGTTGTCCGCGACGTCAGTTTGCCCGGCTCACATAAAGATACTTTCAACAAAATAAGTATTATTACGTATACCATCGTGTGGTAACATTATCTATTTGCATGTACGTAGATCATAGATGTTAGCAGACAGTGTTCGGAAGCCCAACTATACCCACATATATACCCAAAAACTCTTATTTCTATTATTCATTGAAAATTGTTTAGGATTTTCAAAGGTTTTTGATGTGAAAACATCTTAGATGTCGATATTCGACATTTGGTAGGAGTAATTTTGTGTATGGGACGGAAATGTGTAACCACAGTGCTGCCATCTGTGGCGGATCGTGCAAACTAAAGTTCATATAAAAATGGTTAACGTTATAGGTTTAACTGTTTGATAATTTTTAAAGCTAGGCAGTTTAAAAAAATTCCTTCCTTGTCGAAAATCAAGTCCAGAGCCAGGGTTTAATATATTTATAACTCTTTTTAGTTTTTATTTGAGCCGTTTCATTATAGCACTGAAAGAATCACTCACATCTTTTTAAAAGACTGATTTTTTTTACTTTATCACATGCCACATATTTTACTTATTAGTCTCTGTAAATAACATAAACGACATTAAGAAACTGTTTAAAATTGCAATATTATTAATTGGAATAGTTTCAGAATGATATCTGGCCTTTGAAAAGCATAAAGTTGGCCATCACCGGTCTAAAGGATGAAATATTGTCTCTTATACTTTGTACTGTTTGCTTAACTCATGACGTTTACCCGCATGAGTAAGTCCATGGTTCTCCGTGTGCGTGCAGGTTTTACGTGAGAATCACAGTAAGTTTCAAGATTATTATTGAGCTAGTGATTTGATTATGGCGCCAATAAAAGATCACAATGCATGGGAGAGACCCTCTGCCTATAAAGCTAATCCACAGCCTGAGATGCACTTAGCCCATCTCTGACCTGGACGTATGCATTTTAACATACATTAGTTTTAGTTGGGATAAGGAAAGTATTACAGTCTGGTGGAAAACGAGGCACTTGCTGTGAGTTTAAGAATGACTAGCTCTAGAGTGTGAGTGTGTATTTCGTGTAGGTGTGAGATTCACCCAAGTGTTTAAGGAGTCATGTCATCAGGGCATCTCAGTATATTTTTTTTAAGATGTTTCTGAAACGAATATAAGCCATTTTATTTTCCTGAAAAACTTCTTTGATTTACGTACACAACTCCAACTAACTTGTGTAGATTTTGGTTTCCGACGTAGCGCTAATTTATTTATTCAATGTTTTTCCTTCATGATTTAGTTCCGACTCGTTCTGCCTTCTGAAGCCTGAATAACGGGAAGAACTGTCGGAAGAAAATAATTTAAATACTAAAACATCTCTGGGAATTTGTGAATATTAAAGCTATCCATGAAATATATTCCACTAGCTATAAGGTTGCCTGGTGGTGCTAGCTATCAGAGTATCTCAAGCAATACCTACCCTTATGCAGTAACTCGAGTATATTTAATTTTGCAAGTATACACAGAATAAAACATTTTATGTACATTTACAAAAAAATCCTTTGAAACTAGTTGCTAAGATACCTATAGTTTGTAATACTACAAGAACGATATTGTAACTTTGTACAAAACATAGCTATGGTTATTTTGGCATAAGTTTATGAAATACGTTCCTCCAGATAATACTGAGTATTTATTACAAGAGTGGGCGTTGATTTGATATTTTAATTGATTTTCCATTCAAGAATAATTTTTTTAAACATGAAAAATATCGAATATTCAACAATTTTACTTTATTTTGTTGCATCATGCTAATTATGTACGCAGTTTAAACTGTTAATCTGTTCAGAGAACGGTTAACAAATAACTTTAACTATTGGAGGTACTGGGACGAGCAAAGTATAAATTCCAGGGTAAGTATCCAAACCCAGTATTACTGCGAACACTGGTACAGTTGTTTTCATGTAAATGTACAAATGAACAAATAGTATATGCAATTTTACACAATTATTTGCTGTTCCATTTACAAAACATATACAGAGGGCAGATTGTTCGGAAATTGTTTGGCAGAAATTTAATGGGTGTTAGGTAATGCCAAAACAATCAATATTTGTTAAGGAACATTAAGTCCGGAAACTCAACCTGCAAACAGAAGCGCACAAGTTTGAATTTCGCGCGCAGCCAGGCATCACTCTACTGGCTGAGAGGACGCGTGACGTAGCTCCTGTGCGCATGACTTCTGCGCCCAGCTTGTCGCCTGCTGCTCGCTGCTTGTTTCAGCATTCCCCACCACCCAACAAATACATGACAAGCTATTTATAACTCTGTGTAGAAATAGTACATATATTTTCTCTAATAGTGTTGGCAGTTTAGCAGAATTATTAACAACCATATTAATAAAATTCCTTACAAATGTTTGGCTGTCTTGAAAATTTGGATTTTTTAAAAAATAAATATGACTCAATTTCTAGGGAAATCTTCGACATATGTTAATTGCTGTGAATTTTTTTTAACCACAACTGGTAATTGGTTATTAAAATATTTTTTCCCCTAATCGCATTTAAAATACAGTATATCCATAAAATAATTCCCCAGTTATTAATTTTTATAGTATCAACTGTAAGCGCTGTAGAGTTTTGGAGTTTTGGTTCAAGGTCACAATTAAAGAGTAACTCAAACAGTTTTAGATAAGCGCATGCACGAGTATTGCTTTGTTGTTTCCTCACTTGCAGCGCCACCTACGCAAAATGGCGACTCCTGAGCATAAAGCGTTTTGTGTTCTGCAATTTTCTAAGAGCGAATCTGAAATTTCAGTTCAACGTTCGTTTCGTTTAAAGTTAAATTATGGCAAAAGCATCCACCGATGGTATAGGCAATTTGAAATGAACAGTTGTGTGTATAAAGGGAAAATCTAGCGTCCAAGTTCACCTGACATAATATGCCATGCGATTTTGTTTCCTTCGGGGCTTCATAGAAGAACATTCCTACCTTGAAACACCTAATCGAAGAGGCTATTGCTTCTATTACTCCGGACTTGTTAATTTAAGTGTGGATTTAGGTTGTATGTGTGCCGTATAACTAAATTTGCACAAATTGAACATTTGTAAGAAAAACTAAGTTAGTTTACCTTCAATTTTATGTATGATTTGTTGTAAATAGTCTAAATTAAACTGCTGTAATGTACCATTGAAATTGGGATATTCTTCTATGGACATCCTGTAGTGCGCACAGACGTTTATATACATGGTAAATTGGTTGAAAATATTTTTTTAAAAATGTAATTTACAGTCGCATACCAACTTTTACTAGAGGGCAGCGTTAATTTAGAAATGAGTTTGTTTGGGGAGCTTATTTGTAAGAGTGGCACTTGTCGGAAGAGTGACGTGTGTTCTGGCGGGGATGCGGGACGCGAAGCAGCGAGCACTGCGGGCGGTATGAAAGCAGGCGCCTGCTGCAGCGCGCGGACTGCACGACCTGATTGAACGGTCGCTGCCGGCGCCGTGACCCTTCCAGCGTCGCAGCACGTCCGGTCCGCCACCGGAGAGAGGGGGAAAAAAACAAATAAAAATAAAAATCGGCTATAAAGAACAGATTGGATAAATTTTTATGGTTATTCCTTCCTCGATAAGTTACGTTTAAGGGATGTGAAGAATATATATATGTTATTTTTTCTTTGGCCACCGATCGTTAAATTATGGGCAGGCGTAGTCGCGCGCGTGGCCGCTGCCCATAAATAAAGCCACGCAGGAGGGGCAGAGGTATAAAAGAGGCGCGGTAAATCAGCGAGGCAGAGACTCGGGGTCACCACGGGCCGGGTGGTGATCACGGCGGGCATAAATCCGGCAGTTGGTGAAGCAGGCCGAATGAAGCTACCAGAGGATTGGAAGCGGGGAACATTTGGCGTGTTCTTTACGCCGACTGATAGAATCTGCTCGCGAGGGATGGACATCTGTGTTCTTGGTGGAAGCCAGGCACTCTCTTTTCAGACCGTGTCAAGTTATCGCATGCACTTGGAACGGATAGGTGTTTTGAGTCGGTACAGAATGTTACGTAATTTAGTGCCAGGGTCGAAAATCGTGTGTGTGGCTGTGTCGGGACACGCGGCCGCTGGTCTGTGTAGCGAGTGGCTCTGAGTGTGACCTCCACTCAGCAGGCACAGCAGCGGTAGAGGTGACAGCGAGCCGTGGTGCTCGCCTCGCTCCAGAGACAGTCTCGCTGCTCGGCGCCGTACACTGGGGCCACGGCCTGAGGCTGGCATATGGTGCTTCAATACCTTTTATATTCACCTTACATTTATACCTATAGTTACTGTCCAAAATACACTCTTTTTGGCTTAAATGATCGACCTAAATAAACTCTACACACAAACACACGAACCACCACGCTGTCACGTCTGAGTCACGAGCTGCACCGAGTAGAAAGGAGCGAGAGCGCCGGTTGTGACCAATCCGCGCCAACCCGCCCGCCCGCGACGCAACCTCAAGGTTGTATCAGCGAGCTGACTGTATACGTTAAATAATGACCCTGCACTTACGTCTCCATTACTAATAGTTAGGAAATCATTAAGGCAGTACGCTATAGACCTTTCGTTACGATACAAATATCTGTTCTTGTACCCGTATGTTTCGGTGCTGTTTTAAAGACGTTTCACGTCAAAAAAAGAGTTAAGGAATGAAGGTTTCAACATGAGTGTGTCTGGGCGAAGTGAAGCGAGTGGCCAGACGGCAGCCAGCGGAGGCCGTCAGCTTGAGCGCGCACCGACCCCAGCGGCGCGCTGGTGCCTCGGAACAAAGCGGCGAGTGTGCTGGGGCGCAGTACCGAGGGCTCGCCAAACACGGCTCCAGTCGGGAGAGAAAACAGGAGTAATTGCTTTATCCATCGCTTCTCTCCGGGTCCCGCCTGCGACGACTCTCCCGCGGGACGCGCCTCTCAGAAGGACTTAAATATTAACGAGCGCTGCCGTCATCACCGACTCCGCCTGTCTCCGCCTCGTCTCCGCGTGACGTCATCGCCGGGAGCGACGATGACGACCCGGCGACGCTAGCGTCGAGAGGAAACAAGGGCCCGGGGGAAAATGATAAGGGCGACGCACGCTGGTGCTTCTAACACGGTGTCGCCTCTAAGCGAGGCCCAGTCTTCTCGTCGTGCATTGAGCGGTAACAATAATATTATATAGCGGTGAAATTAAGATAAAAGTGTAATGTAAGGCTCTTGATTTCTGCTTTAGACTGAACCGGGCGTTTCGTGTCGAAAATGTCTAGAAATACATTTGAAAAACAAAATATGGAAACAGAACTACTGATACGCCCTAAGCGCATTCTTAAATACTTTTTGTAAACAGACATTTGAATATCTTGATCAGTTTTCAAATCTCGTGGTTTATTCTTCTAAAGCCATGCACATCGTATGTGTGCCCGGGTAGGCAGGGATCCTTTATTAACAATTTCGAAACCCTACGATTTTTTTAAAAAAGAAGAGTGTAAACGTTACAGTGGCCGTAATTTTAATGTTGCGTTTGCATATTACATTTGTCAGGTCTCCCTTAAATTATGTTGGCAAGTGACTTAAAGTTTTCGTCCTATCAGGGTAAACGCAAGCATTGCCATATCTGCCCCCTTACCCCCTCCCTCCCACTCGGTGGCCATGCTAGTGTCTCTTCAACCGTCTTGTCAACATTCTACACAAAATGAAGCTCTACTTGAGTTAGCGATGAAGGATCATACATTCAGTGGGTGTAACTGATTGAAGAATAGAATCCTAACACTTGTAGTCATACCAATGCTTGACAAGAGGCTCACAGCTATTTTGGCACGACTGTACATACTTACGTCAGTAAAAACAGTGATGATCTCCAGATGGCTTCCTAGAAGGTAAAATTTCTAGATTCCAAGATGGCTGAAGTTTTTATAATAGGAGGCCAAGATTATTGTATGCCAAGGTCATGATCAAAGTAAAGGTAATCACAGGTCAATGTAAAATTAATCATAATTTAAGATCAAAGGTAAGGTGGTCGTGACACCAAAATCCAAGATGGTGGAGCTTCTGTCCCAACACACAGTACCAGAACTAACATTTATATACTACTAGCGTGTAAAACGTAACTATGATTTGCTTATGTATTAATTATCCTGCTTGGTTGTGACATCCTATATTATGTTTTACATTTTATGGTTTTAAGATGGTTTTTTAGATGCACAAACTTTGAACAATTGTATTCATATTTGTTTAAAAATTATTACATTTTATGCCTATGTGAGTGAGGCGCAGTGGTCGAACCCGGATTAACGTGGCGGACGTAGCCGTGGACTGTAGGTTTTCTCAGGGTACTCCTGTTTCACCCACCAATCCATTTCTTCGCTGCTACACGGCCTATCTTATCTCACGCATTCTCCAGGCTGGACGGAACGACATGTTTGTCCCTCTAGGAGAGCAGCAAGCTCTTAAGTGTGTTAGCCCCATTCCATCCATGTAGACCCTGTCTCAGGCGGGAAACTACATAACGATTTTCATTTTTCATTTTCATACTCAAGTGTGGGCATCACGAAGGATCAAAAACATGGAAAAATAAATTAAGAATGACCGCAGCTGGCGACTAGAAACATTAAGGGCTGGTTTGGAGGGAGGATGAACTTTGATAACAGGCATGTTGTTAGTACTAGCGCGAGTGCAGTTCTGTCTGCGTGTCGTTAGCGCCTTTTGTCCGCCTTTTCTTATTTGTATTTATGGGTCGTCCAACAGCTGAGGGTCATTAAAACTTTGACACATATATCAAACATACAAAACATAAAATAACGTAAAGAACACACACAAACACACTATTAAATCACACACACAATTAAAAATATACATACGGTGACAATACATGTGACAACACAACACACGGAAACACACACACACACATATATAAAATATTATGAACAAAATTCATACAACACTGCTTTAAAATTTAGAAGCTTCCCAAAATTATGACAAGAGTAACAAATATATTTTATATTTTTTTTTCGACACTAAATAAAATCATCTATGATAATAGTTTTAAAGTATTTTATGTCTAATTTTCTTTCCAGTGAAGTGCTGTCGTTCGTAACAGTAAGTACTATAATTTTAAAACATCTTTTATTTAGCGATTCTGTTTACTAATAGTATTGAGAGTTTTATTTATTAAATTATTATCCCATGGAATTCTTAAGCCAATATGATATATTATAACCAAGCAGTCAAAATATGAAATTAATGAGAAATAATGTAACATTGATAAAACACCTATTAAATAGAGAATTTATTTGAGAAAAAGATAAAAATGTAGCAGAGTCACAAGGAATGTCGTGAGACTTAAATTTTCTGTATATTAATCTAAGTGTTATTTTCAGTGTTATTTAGCCTACTGGATTCAGTAGCTGTAATTGAATTTCATATTGATCTGATTAAGGTGAAAAATAAGCAAAGAAGATACAGGCGTTGTTGCAGGAAAAAGTAATGAATTTGAAAAGTCCTAAATTTCTTAATGAACTACTCAAGATTATTCACATGCTGATTAAAATAATTTTTCGTTTCTAATACAACTACTACTACATATTTTATGTGGTGACAAGTTTTAAGTCGTTACTTACGATTTAATGGTGGTGGGTAGTTAAATATGTACCTGAGTGCCGAGTGTAGCAGCAATGACTCAATAGCCACAGTCTTGGTAAGCGAAGCATTTACTCAGCACACAGCTTAATTTGTGTATGCAAGGCGGCTTGGCCAAACACGAGAGCTACAGCCTTAACTTTCCCCCAAACATACGAAGCTCCCCCCTTTTCTCTTCATTAAGGTGGTATGGATCGCAGGAATACGTCGGCACGGCGGAAGTTGCCGTCTTCTATCAACAAGTGTCCTGGTGTTGTCAGCAAACGCTGCGCATAGCTCCAAGTTATGGAGGGAAGCGTCTTGCAATAACTGCGCGCTGGGAAGCCGCAGGGAACAAATCAAACTAGGCTGATGGCATTAGACTGACGCGTTCCCAAACTGCGAAGCTGGTCCGGAACCGAGGCCGCGGGCGAGAGCTTATTCTTTGTAAATCCGTTTAAGAAGAACTTTCCCCCCCTCCTGGAAAACTTGCAGCAACTCGCAGCATCCTTTCCAGCGAGCTGATCCAATTGCAGAGCTGGGCCGAGAGAGGCATCGACTTCCTCAGTTATGTCGGGAACACAGAGAATAGGTTTTTGTCGCCTTACCTGGCACGTCTCCGCCGAAAGGCTGGGTTGCGACTGCTGGCGGCTCCGGGCTCTCGATAGGCTGTCCTCGCGAGTCGCCGTTAAGGAGCTGGCCATAACCTTGTCTGTAGAGACAAGTACACGTCGGCCATACAAACACTTGCTACTTTTGCAAATACGTCAGGATTTCTATGGGGCGGTTAGACGTGAGTGGAGCTCTTTAAAAAGCCATTGATGAAAGAACGACCGCTAAAACAACCGGGTTCTAAAATGACAAGCAATGTCTCCGTAACTAAAATTCCACAAACCTCAACAAATGTGTTTATTTAATATGTTCAGGTTTTACAAATTTGTCAGTTTATTTACTGAAATTAAAGAGAGAAAAAACTTACTACCTATAATTTAATTTTAAGTTATGTAGCAAATGATAATTGGAGGTAGTATGGTATTACTGTAAAAGAAGACAATAAGAACTTTAGTGTATTATTGAGATGTGTGCTGTTACTGTTGTGTAAAACGCGTATTTTATAACTTAAATCGGATGGCATTATTTATATGAACTGTGTTTCACCCAACGTCTATTTTATTTATTTATCTTTATTTAACATGTGGCGAAGTTAAAGCGTGGACATTGCCTTTTCTTATACTTAACCACAGATTAAAAAAATAAATATAAACATTAAATAGAAAAAATAAAGAAGTGATAACTTATAAAAAATTAATAAAGCAACTAACACTGGAACTACTGAAAAAAGTGTAATTAATTTTTTACAATGGTGTCTTAATTTGTGGTCTGATTTGTTATAGAAAAAAGTTTACACAATTCAACAATAAAATTAAAAAATAGACAAGCAAGAACAAAAACTATAATTTTTCAAAAAATAAAAATAATTTAATATACATAGTATTACTTTAAACAACTAAAAACTATTCATTATTTAACTATACATTTTAAGCTAATTAACTTATCACAACCAAAATCAAAGAAAAATAGCGAGAAAAATGTATCACCCACCCTGTAACAGAACCCGAAGAACAATTTACGTGTTTTAATATTCGTCGAGAGATGGTCGAGGCATGTTGTACTACAAGTGACGTGCTGTAAATAAAGGCAGCGGTGTCTGGAGCTGACGGACTGGTGGTTGGCAGGACAAGGCGAGGCCTGCAGGGAGGAGTGAGGAGTGAGATGCCCGCCAATAAACACTCGTGACGCTCCAGCGACGCCGCACAAAGGACGAGAGACGGCGACGCCTCTCAAGGACGCCGCTAGATCGCTCTGCGCTGGCGTCGCCTGGGAAGCGACCACTTCCTTCCCGCGCATAGACCCCCAGTAGCTGGTAGACGGCCTCTTCAACTTAAATTACTTCTAGGTTTCTTAGTTCTGAACCCCGTGTGAGATTCCGCCGTGGGTGGAGATTGTGACGGGTCTACCGACTCGTATTCATGATTTGAACATGTTCAATTTTGAAAGTTTTACAAACACAGAACAAGTCTTGTTCGGGTACCTAATTGTCTCGTCATTGAAGGAATACGCAGGTGCGTCGCTTCCTAACCATCACTCCTCAACTGTGCAGCAGTACATCTGGCACTACTCAACTGTGTAGCACCGGGCAGGTGTCATTGCTCAACTGCGCAACTATGGACAGCCCTCACTGGCCATCTGTGCAAGTCTGGAGACTTGTCACTTCTTAGCTGTGCAATAAAACAGCTGTCACAACTTAGCTGTGCAGAACAGGGTAGTTTTCACTCCTCAGTTGTGCAACAACGGACATCACTGAGCGGCTGTGCAACACTGGACAGTTGTTACACCTCAGCTGTGCAGCAGGTCACTGTTACTCCGCTCTTTTGCAGCGCTGGACAGCTGTCACTTTTATGTGTGCAATGCTGGACAGCTTTTACTCCTCAGCTGTGAAACACCAAACATCTATCACAACTCAGCTGTGCAGCACCGGGAAGCTGTCACTGAGTTGTGCGCCGCCGTACTGCTGTCACTGCTCATATGTGAAGCGCCGGACAGCTGTATTTCCTCAGCTGTGCAGAAAGAAAGCTGTCCCTCTTCAGCTGCGCAGAGCAGGAGAGCTGTCACTCCTCGGCTGTGCAGCGCCTGGTACCAGGAGCATCGACCCACTAGTCTCGCTGCTGGTTGATTGCCGGAAATTACCCGGGCTCGTGCGCGGCTCACGGCGTATCCCGGCGTATCCCGGCGTATCCCGGCGAAGCCCTGCCCTCCGGCGGATAAAGCGTGCCGCGTTTAAAAGAGCAATAACCCGGAAATATGGAGTGGTTGGCGCGGAGGGGAGGAGGTTCGTCTGATGGGATCCTCTATGCACACACTCGGCCGGCCCCAACCTCACCGCTTCCCCTGCCTCGAGGGGAATTGAGTTACAGGACGTTATGTTGAGCCCGTTATCGATGCCGGGGAGGAGGTGGCTGTCGATAGCTCTTAGCTCGTCAAGCTGCGCCGAGGGAGCAGGTTTGCCGGTAGCTGCAGTCCTCAAGGCCTCCAGCTGTCTCTGTGCCCCGGGGTATTACCCATCTGACTGTCTCGTCTACCTCGAGCAAAACCCCCTCTACCGGGCCGTACCTGCGGAGGACTCTGTGCTGTTATTAGCGGAAGTTCTTTGTAGTTGTTGCGCGGAGCGGGTAAGAATTGGAACTGAACATAATTTTAAACGAGGATTTGGACGTTGCCCCCCTCATCGTGGGCCAACGGGTGGCAACGACTTGTTGGAAATAAGTCGGCCAGCTGTAGTGCCCCAGCTGAGAGTTTTAGCTTTGCCTTTATAAGCACCAAAATCGGCTAAGGGGGCACAAACTTAGGGTTGAACACCCTCACAAATAGGTAAAAGCCGGATGGGCAACAGACCCGATACTGAGCAGTCCCTTGTTCAACATAAACAACATGAGTCAAGAGCAGAATAAATGACATGAGGACCTACTCGACACCCCCGTACATCGTTTACAGGGGACTGCTCTGTGCGCCGTAGTGCCCTCATGAATATAACTTTTGGCCAGAACTTGGATGCTAAAATGTTAGTTATGCTACTGAAAAGTATTTATCTATTATACCTATTCTAAGTGTTCATAAACGAAAATAGATTATTAATTCTTGGCCAGTTATAAATTGCACTATACTCTTCAACAGAGATATCAAAGGTGAATAAAATGGCAACAAACCACATGCTACCAAAGGATTGTCGAGTTTAAGGAATTGGTTGACCAAGTCCTGCTCGAGAAGGCAAGAATGAAGGGCATATATGAAACCCAACAAAATATGACCAGTCAAGCGATTCCTGTTACTGGACCTACGTATGCATCAATGCTTACAGATAAAGAAATCTATAGACCGTAGAGGACATAAATGGCCTATAGTTTGGCCTAAACGATAATTATATTTCGTCTTATGTGAAAAAGAGGAACATACAAGCGAAACTACCAAAATATAGCTGCTACGAACAATAAATCCAAAGGACAATTACAATTTCAAAATGTAAGAAAAATATCACGGAGTGAATACTCATCGAGACTGAAGACCAAGCTAAGATACCAAAGCTAATGAACGATGATAAGATGAAGGCGATGGGGGTCCGTGTTGAGAAACCCAAACTAAGAGGGAACAAATTTATAATATTTTATGTGCCCAGAGAATATGGTACAGACAAGTTCCCTGAGAATTATTGAGAACCAAACTTTTCAATTTCGAAAAAATATCTGGAAGATTTCGTAAATCAGTTTCTTGTGTGAACAAGAAGAGGAAGGAAAAAAAATAAAGATAAAGTTCACATATTGTAGAAATATTTCCGTGTATAAGAAACCTATTGAAGAAAAGATCATCTATATATGTGGGCTTCTCTTTATGCCATTACAATGACTACACATCAGTGACACGATGCTATAAATGCCAAGTCTTTGACCATAGAGCACTCAAATGTCAATGAATATTTACATGCTCAACACCTACAGTACAAGGAAATAAATATCAGGACTGTACGAAGAAACAAGATGAGGATGACTGCTCTAATTGAAAAAGGAAAATCGAGACTACAGTTATCGCACTGATAACTTGAGTGCCCTGTGTATAAGAGGACACTGAAGAGAGAACAAGAAAGGACATCTTGTGAATAGAAGCAGATTATATTGAAAGTTGGAAAATTGAACTTACAAAGGTCAGCAGTTGTGACCAATGAGATGTGACCTGGATTTTGTTATGATACAAGAATTTTACTGTGTCAAAGGCAAAATAATTGTGATACAGGGAAAAGTTATTTCCCATCAGCCGCAATTTGGCTGAGAAATTAAAATGTAACTACCATGGCATTATCAGGAATGACCAATCAGCATCATGTTTCTTTGCTTTATGATATGGGAAGTTTTAAAATAAATATTATTTTGTCCTACTACCAATTTTCCGATGATATAAATATATTATATTGGCAACATATTGTAGATAAATTAAGAACACCTAGGGTACTTTTTGCAGTCGATCTAAATGCAGAAGGAGAAGAATTTATATTGGTGAACGATATGTTTTTTTAATTAACCTGGTGGTATGGCAAATGAACTCTCGCCACTTATGATACAGAATTATTTATAGATACTTAAATATGGGGTAGGATTGTATCTAAAATCTCTGAGGGATCAGTTCACTGTAACAGTGGTAGTGATCATCGACATATAACATTCGACATAAACCTGGGCAAAGAAGAATTACATAATATTGCTACTCCCATAAGAAAAAAAAGATACTTTAACAGAGGAGCACATTGGGCCAAGTTTGATAGAGAATTAACTGATGGTGTCCAGGAAATATCTAAAAACCTACCAGGAACTACTTAATGACTTGTAACTGTGATAACAGATTTTATTACAAGATTATTTGAGAAACACGCAGACGTGTTAATCCTTGGTGGAGAGACTAGACTGAAAGGAATTAGGAAGAGATTGAAGTTGATGTAGACTAAAGAAGTAATACAAGAAATAAATACGAGATATCGACTGGAGAATACAGTACTGTCAACTGCTCAAGAAGAAGAGAAGAGCATCATGGATCAAATTGGTTTCCACTAAAGGAAACGAAGAACCTTGGATTCTTGTATATATACTTTGTGTGGATAAGATGAATTTTTTACTGGAAATACCAAGACTTATGATAGAAGGAACGCAAAGTTGTGACATTAAGGAAAATCTAAAAGTTATACTGAATCAAATGTTACCTGACAGTTACCAGGATAATGAAGATGCTACACACTTGTTGAAAAGGCAAGTAATGAATGAAATTAAGGTTTCCCCCGAATTTAATTTAAACAAATTAAGGAAAATAGTTCAAACTTTGAACCCCAATAATGCACTGGGGCAAGATAACATAACGGTTATGGCGACTTTATCCTAGATTGGAAAATATTATGTTGGTAATGTATAACAATGCCCGTAAAAACCATGTTTCCCTGAGATTTGGAAAAAAGGGACTTTTAAATATTATATTTAATGGTAATGAAAAGGATCCATAATTGATGATATCTTATTAGACCCTTAACTTTGTTGGGAAAATTGATAAAAGATTGATTAATCAAAGGCTATACCAATTTTTAGAGTCTGTCGACGGACTACATAACAGAAAATACGGCTTCTGTAGAGGGAAGAGTATAGACAAAGATATAATATATGTAAGAGCAGATGTTAACAGGTCATATTAAGAATATATATTAGGGGTTACATTAGACAAATATAGGACCTTCGATAATGCTTGGTGGCCCCAGATAATGTGGAGACTGAAACAGCTAGAACGCCCAGCTAATGTCTATGCTGTAATACTGTATTTCCTTAGCAATAGACAGTGTCAATGCGGTCAAGAACACACAAGTTATTACAATAAATAAACTAAAGGATCCCCAAAGGGCATGTCCTGGGAATTTTATTGTGGAATGTGTTATTCGACGAATTGCCGAGACCAGAAATACCAGAATATTTATCCATATATAGATATTCAGATGATGGACTCCTCATTATCCCTGCAAATTCAAAATACTAACTTGAACGGAAGACAGAAGAGGCATTGGAACATTTTCTTAATTAGTCATTATTGACTAAAAATATTAAATGCATATTGTTAAAGGGAATATTGGGTGTTCACAGATAAATTAAATATTTAGGACTTATAATTGGATCTTACCTTAAGTATCAGGAACATGTGAAATACATTGCTAAAATGTCCACTGGATTGTTGAATCGTTTAAGATTTGTATCTCCAGCAAACTAGGGATTATATTTCAAGGCCTTAATGACAATATATAGAGGTGTGTATCTCAGCATACTTACCTATGCAGCAGGAGCATGGGAGATAGGCATAGCCATTGTGCATTCAAGAAGAACATTACTATCAAGTCAACTCACTGTGCAGATATGATTATTTTTGAAACTGAATTATTGGTTGATATAAATCAAGATATAAAGCCTACAAAGGAAGATAAGTATGAAAAAGAGAATATATTATAGACAAATGAAAAAATAGCTGGGATACATATACTTCTGGAAGATATGCTTATAATGTGTTTCCAGATGTTCGATAACAAATGAAAAGCCCGGTAGAATAAACCAGATTATTATGTTTCGCAATTTTTATCAGACTGTATAAACTTTAAATCAAAGTTATACGCCCTAGGACAGGTTACATCACCCCTCTGCCCTATACAAAATTTTCAAGGTACAGCTTTCCACGTTCTTAAAGAATGTCAGACGATTAAAGATATCCGAGTTAGGCATGAAGAATAATTCAACAGTGTTGGTGTTGAATATGAAGACCTTAGTAATATATTAAATAATAAATAGACTTTTCATATCTGGAATAATCTTGTTAAGGAATTAGGTAAGAGATTAGAAGATGTATATATATATTTTACTCAACACAGACTTGGAGAAAGAAGGCCTGGAATATCTGAATGACTGAAGATTATGTCGATGACAGAGTAAGGAAATTACAATAGAAGATAAGAATAAAGAATAATAATGGGTAATGCAACGTAAATTAATAAACTATAAGTATTTAAAGATAGGAATAAGAAACAAGGAACATTTATGCTGACACCAAATGTTCGAGATTATAGTAATAATTTTTTTAACGTTAACTGTAACATGCTGATGCTACTTACATGTGAAAAAATTTCTTTGTTCTAGTGTAATCGATCCGTGATCTTGGAGAAGAATTCTTTATGACCATTTTTTTTAGTTTGTTGAGTGATGTAAGAATTTTATCGTCTCTCTCAGACGCACTTTTTCCTCATATTTTCTCGCCTTTCTCTTGACAGAAAGTGAATATAAAGTATAAAATATGAGGCAGAAAATTCCTTGTACGGTAGCTGATCGCAGAAAAGGAATAAAAAGATAGAAAATTTACCTTTAGCTGGATGTCGTTTTTCTCGTAGCGTATCTCAATCTGTATAGGCAACATCAGTTGTTTGTGACCAGCGCGCACTTCTTCATGGTTGCAAAAGGTTCGTAATGCATTACGTCACAGTAACTACAAGTAAATCAGCTCATGCTCAAGAACAAGCATGACTTTAGTGTGACCGCGGACATAAAATATGACATAAATTACACATGCTAAATAATACATTGCCCTCGAGTGAACTGGCTAACATCCGACCTTACACAACTGCTAAAATAAATTAAATACAAACTAAACAAGAAAATTAACTAATGTAGCGCCAATAGAGAACAGTCACGCTTATCCGCTGTGAAAAATGTGTAAGTTTACACAAAATATATGTGGCAACATCGTCTCTACTTATATTGGTGTAATTTTTCACCTACATATGTATGTTGATGTATTTTTACTCAAAAGTGTAGAAAAATGCTATGGTTTGGTAAACATGTCATGTCTGTTGCTGTATTTTTACTCTGTAATATATAAAATATATAAATTCACATATGCATACATCTATATACTTACCACAACTGTCAGTTTTACTGCATTGTTCAGTAAATTTATATTAACAACTAACATGTTATTTGTACCACTTCCAAAATTATTTGTAGACTAGCTGCAATACCCGGCGTTGCCCGGGCTGAACACATGGTGTAGTTAGTAATTGTCTTCTTAATTTGAATGTCAAGTGTGAAAATTAATTTATATCACTTTCAGATCCCAACAGACGTTGTTCTGCCAGTTTATAGTTATGTACCTGGTCTGTATGTAATTTAGACTCTATAAAACAATATAGAAAAAAGATGAAAAATAAGAGATTACTAATATTGAAAAGATTCCATTATCTAGCTAATGCTCGGCCTGCATTGCAATGCCTCATTCAGTTTTGTTTTGTAATATGTTCGAAGAAGTTCCACATATACAAATCATCTGTCCATCTCTCTATATATATTTATCTCTATCTATATCTATATACATCTATGTATCTCTCTATCTTTATTTATATTTTTATATCTACATATATACTTCCCACTGTCTCTATATATTCTGTATATATGTCTCTGTATAGCTCTATACATCTATAGGTATATCGTTTTATCTAACCCATTTCATTATCTATACCTCGCTCTATCTCAACTTATCTCTCCGTCTCTATCTCACTATATATATATATCACTCTATCTGTCTCTCTTTTATATTTAAATAAATTGTATCATGCGTGCGCACTTACACAACAAAAATAGACGAAGTGCCGCTATATAAAATGAAATAAACACATTTTTTGACACGATTCGTGCTCCAACTAATGAAAAATAGCTAGGGTAGGGTGGGGTTATTTGAATCAAGGGGCTATTCGGATCAAAATAAGCTTATGGCCTGCTGGGCCTGGATCCTGATGCACCAGCAACGTCACATTCGAGCTTGCGTTTTAGAAGGAATACGTTGAAATATGTTCTGAGGAATTATTCTGATTGCGCTATTTAGAAGCCTTCTAAACCGCATTTGAATCTGTACAGGTAAGTGGTACTTTCCCTTGTTTTATACTCATGTAATTTTCTCTATGCAGAATATAAGGTCTGACGTAAAAATAAGTATTTCCTCAAAGTTTCTCTCTTCAGTGGTCACAGCGCCATTCTTTCTACACATGCTTATGATATAACTTGCGCGATCTGTTGATTTTTGGAGGAACTACTAGCCCTTTTCGAAGAGTAATCACAAAGGGCTTTTTGAATCATTTTTAGAGGGGCTATTTGGATCAGCGTTGTTTGGACGTGGCACGACATCTTTATCGAGTTTGCGCTGCAGTTTGTTATCTTTCGTGAAAGAATGAGTTTTAGCAGTTTACAGATAGCCACTGTGGCTCTACAAATTTTATACATTTCTTCGAAAGCATTACCTACATCGCGAACTGCGCTGAGTGAAGTGTGTCTATCAGTGTTTTGTGTGTTTTTAATGATGCTGTTTTGACCTAGGATTACGTGAATAAATTTTTGTATGTTTGTAATATCCCAATACACACATTTAGGTTAAAATAATTCCAACAAAATTCAGAGCTATTTGTACAAAATTGAAGGTGGGGGAAAAAGGATTTAGTTTATACGTGCGTGCAAGTCATTAAATTAGTTTTGTTTGCTTTTACCATGCTATAATTTAATGTGCGATACTTTTGGACTCGTTAATAGCATTTGAAAAACAATATTCAGACCTTTTATCAAAGATTAAAGTGATTAATTAAAAACTCTTTTAAAAAATGCAAATTTGTTCTTCCAGTTTTAAATTGCAAGCATGGCTTTACTAGAACTGGTATAGATACTCGCATTGACCCTACCTACAAACGCTGTCGAATTTGCCTCCTTATTAAATGATTTAGTTTCTGGTAATAACTCTAAGTGCCAATAGTGTCCAGACCTGCTTTCTAAGACTGTATGCTGACCTGTAACATAATATTACCAAAAGCTGGAAAAAATTATTTGTTTTCCAATTTTTTTTGATGGTGAGAAAATATAAATCGAAGGATGTGTATTTGAAGTGGAAAGAAGAAGATATGAATCAGGCCGTAGCAAGCACACTACAAGGACATCTGAGTTTATGTGCAGCATCTGATCATTTCAATGTTCCATTCACCACACTTCAGCGACGAGTTTCACAAGATAAGGACAAAGCTGCCAGGGGCGAAGAAATTACCCACATCAGACCCAAGGCTATTGGACATCCAACAATTCTTTCAGATGCACAAGAAAGGGATCTTGTAGAGAGATTGAAATCTTTGAGTAATCGTGGTTATGGCCTCCCCCCAATCTATGAGCGCAAAGCAGTTTTCCAATTTTCAAAAATTAATAACATTACTGTTCCTTGGAGTGACGAAGTGAAAATGGCCGGCAAAGACTGGTTTATGGGATTCATGAGTCGCCACAAAGATAGCATTGCCCTAAGAAAACCTGAAGGTCTATCAAAAGCACGAGCAATGGAAATGAATAAGCAGGCAGTTGTCAACTTTTATGAATTGTTGAAAGAAGTTCAAACCAGTAATGGGTTTCAGGCCCAGCCTCAATCAATTTATAATATTGATGAAAGTGGTTTCCCTATGAACAACAAACCAGCTAAAATAATCAGTGAAAAGGGCAAAAGAGAAGTAACTTCACTGACAAGTTTGGAAAGAGGCGAGAATGTTGCTGTGGTTGCATGCTGTAGTGCCAGCGGGACTTTCATTCCTCCGTTTGTAATCTTTAAAGGACAAAGGATGCGTGAAGAATACAAACAATGCTTTCCACCAGGTACCCAGGTTACTATGTCCGAATCAGGGTACATCAATGAAGATCTGTTCATCGCATGGCTTGAACATTTTGAAAACTATCGTGTCAAAGGAAAATGTTTGCTTATTCTAGATTGCCACATCTCCCACCATTCGATCGGGTGTCTAAATTTTTGCACAGAACATCAAATTGAGCTTCTTTGCCTACCACCTCACACCACTCATATACTACAACCACTCAACAGTACCTTCTTCAAGCCTTTGAAGACATTTTATCACCAAGAAGCTACTTCCTTCATTCACACCAATCCCACAGCATCGATTACCAAATTTGTTTTTGGTAGTATTTTTAATAATGCCTGGAGGAAGGTTGCCACTGTAGGCTATGCAGTTAAAGGATTTGAGTGCACTGGACTGTATCCTTAAAATCCTAACCGAATACCCGACCACAGGTTCCTACCTTCAGAAACTTTTGGCCCTGAACAAAATTAAACTCCTTCATTCTCCAATCCAGGACCATTCCACACAACAGCAGGCCCTTCAAATGAAACACCCATTCCTTCCAGTAAAAACGTACAATCTCACCAATTGACTTGCTCTAAAATCAAATTTTCATAAGTTTTGCCAACTCCAGTTAAAATGGTGCCAAAGAAGAGAAAAATTAACAACAAAAAGAATACTTCACTTCATCTAACATCACCCGAAAATATGATGGAAAGGAAGGAAGGAGCAAAGAGAAAACTGCTGTTGGAAGAAAAAATAAATAAAAGAAAATCACGAACATCAGTAACACCAGCGACATGCCAAAAAAAGTTAAAAAATATGTTAGGAAAATCTGTAATGATTCCAGTGACCCAAGTGATGTCCCATTTTCAGAAGACGAAGAAAACACACCATGTGGTTTCTGTGGAGTCCGGTATTATGACACCAAATCTCAGAAGAAAGGAGAGTGGGTACAATGTCAAGAGTGCAACATTTGGTATCATGAACACTGCGTAGGAGCTAGTGG
This sequence comes from Bacillus rossius redtenbacheri, assembly GCF_032445375.1. Classification (NCBI taxonomy): domain Eukaryota; kingdom Metazoa; phylum Arthropoda; class Insecta; order Phasmatodea; family Bacillidae; genus Bacillus; species Bacillus rossius. Next base: position 87,891,533 of record NC_086330.1, read on the forward strand.
ACAAAAACAATTGAAGTGTGGAAAATGTGAATAAAGTACACATAAAAAATTCATAATTGTATGATCATGAGTATTTAAATCGAGTTTGACAGTTGTGTAAATATTTAATTTCATTTAAAATTTCTGTAACCATTTATATTTTAATAATATATAAGTTTTTAGGGGGAAAATTCTGATCCAAAAAGCCCCACTTCCTGATCCGATTTACCCCTCCTTTTCAGAAAAGTGCATTATTTACGTGGCAATCTGTTTTGTGGTGTGTTTAAAGTTATATGGCATTTTTCAAATCTTATATTGTATTTTCTTGTTAAGAACACATAGAAGCACTGTAATTTCAGTGCCTAACTAAAAATAATTAGATAGAAGTCTTGCAATTTGAGTCAAAAGTTGAAATGATTCAAATAGCCCCACCCTACCCTATACCGTCTCAGTAACCTTCATGGGCATGCGCATAACAAATCACAAAATTTCATCGCAATCGGATGAATGGTATAGGAGCGCATACGGCACAAACAAACGAAAATTAAAGACATGACAAACGCATCAAACGATGGTGCGTTTAAAATTCAAGGCAACTCTATCTATTGACGAAGTTAAAAACAAAACTGTTATTAGCGCCTTTATTTTACTAGCCACTGCGAGCTCCACTAAGCGGACTGGTCTCACCAAGGAGAAAAATATTAATGTGCCAGACCTTACTATGTGTATGATCGTGTGTCAGACTTAGAGAAATGACACTCGCTCACTATTTGTATGTCTATGACCTATGCTTTTTTCTGTTATAAAATGAAATTATCACTTTTTCACTCACTTAGGGATGGAATTTAATATATATATTGGGTCTATGTGTTAATCCAGGTTATAAGCTAGCTGTAGGCCAAATTTCATTCAAATACATTCAGTAGTTTTTACGTGAAAGAGTAACAAACATCCATCCATCCATACTTACAAACTTTCGCGTTTATAATATTAGTAGGATTGAAACTGTTAATGATTATATGTACTTTAGAGCTATTTTTTATTGTATCACCTTTAATTTTTCAAGTGGGCACTTAGTGGAGTATGGATCTAACGATCGTTGCGTTTTTAGTCTAGCGTCTTAACCGCTCGTTAATAGTACACTCTAATATCCTTAAGTAACGGGAAAACCATTGCCGTAACCTCAGCCAATATATATAATATATATAATTAGGTTTTTTCGATAAAGACTGCAAAATACTATATAATTAGTGGAGTTTCTTAAAAGTGAAAAATTTACTCTGACAAAATTTTGCACTTTTACAATGACGTATGTATGTACCTACAAGTACAGCGTACTGACAAAAAACAAGACACACAATTATTTAACATTTTTGTGTGTGTAATTTTATCCATACATCCAAATGTATTATTTAACACGTTACTTTAATAAAATATGAATATTCATGTATTTTTTACCTAAGTCTAAAGAACTTATTTGGTTATCTAGAAACTTTTGTGAAAATTACACCAACTATACTAGTTTTTCAAACCAAAGCTGGAGTCACAACGCCTCGATAGGCCCGACACGCTCAGCAGCCAATGAAATGCAAGGACGGCGTGACGTCAACACGACGAAACACGCGCTCCGACGGTCCACAGCAAATATATTCTATTTATAATTTCGTCGTGTCTTGCTGCACGACAGAAAGCAAAATGAAACGCTACAGAACTAAACTTAAAAATATTTACCTTTTTGGTAAATCTTTACGCAGAAAAACGTTATCCGATTGGGTACACTTTCACATTTGCAGCGTGCCTTCAACTGTTTATTACGGTTGTTTTTAATTTTTAGCATAGCTAACAGCGGAATTATTTCCCGTCCCTTATCAACTTATCCATAGCTCTTTCATCTCAAATAAATTTAGACTCACTTTGTGCAATAGACTAATAAATGTTATATGTTATGCAATTCGAAAAATAAAAGGTTCTTATAGAGTCCACATTGTTTCTGGCGCATTATATCCTGCATTTTTTTGGACGCATTTGGCTTGGAATGCTTTGCTAACAGCCATAATAAAGATGGTCGTGTTAATATTATCTTAATGTTTTGACTCTATGATATTAACTCTGTCGTGCTGGAAAGCTGTAGGACGCCTATTCGGGTTTCGTGTCGTGTTCGTTGTGTCATTGTAATTCCAGCTTTACACGACGAAATATAAAATTAATACACCTTTGCCAGTGTTATTTTACGAATGGTTTTTATAGTGTATGCTTTACACTCCCCCTGACTCAGCATGTCCAATACCATCTCAAAATCTCAACAAAGGGGAAGAGCAAACGGCAGTTACTTGAATAAGAAAGGACTAGTTATAAGATTGTTATATTTCATTATGCTTGGCCCCAAAATAAATAAATTCCTAACTATCAACGACAAGAAAATTATCATCCATAAAGGCATGTTGTGTTCATAGGCTTATGGCGAAAAAATACAAATCACATGTCAAAGGCATCAATCATTAATCTGGACAAAGGGAACTTTACACACTTAATTACAGTCAGAGATGCACAGGTTTCACTAAAATCTGCGTCCATTTGCGCTTCATAACAACAAATATAAGCATCATCTCTATTACTAATTATCTCACCCACAGATAATAATCTAGACAGCGCTGTCCGTCTAACAGCTACCATATTCCACTTACAACATCTGGGGTGAGAGATGTAAACTCATTTCCCCATGACTGGTCGATAACTAAGTAAACACTAAGTAAACTTTGATAACCCATCTTAAAAGCTACATCAATATTTAAATACACAGAGGTGTGTAATACTGATGTTTATACCTATATTTGATCACCAAACTTACCACCAGCGCCTCTGCCGCCCTCCCCCTTATCCCGACGCTAAGCGGGGACCGCGACTATGAACGCACGGTGCACGTGATTGCAGTCAATATTTCAACCCTCGGCTTCGCTCACAGTTCAGGACTTCACTGCAGTACATCTCTACACACAATATTTGGACGACTTGCTACGCTCAGCGAAAGCTTGTGTTCATTCTGAGCAGTCGATACCCGCGAGCAGGCGACACAGTTTCCGAAGGGACAAGCTTTTAGTGCTCAAATGAATCACGGCACTTTCATGTTTAGCCCATGTGAGTATAGTATCGTCATCTGAAAGGATAAAAATATATATTTTATATTCATATACAATATTTTTTACCATTTAACTATCTTCAAAAAATATTTCATAATTAAAACCAAAAATACGTCTCTTTCACTCATATTAATTATGATCATTTCCATACCTTCAACTTTAGTAAATTCTATGCTATCATTTCGGTTTATAAAACCAATATTATCCTCTTCTCTCCCATAATAGGTTGAATTTAACTATTATATTGAGCCTGTGTTTTAAGCTAGTGATCCAAATTTCAGCCAGATCTATTCAGTGATTAAGATATGATCGAGTGACAAACATGCAAATATCCAAAAATATGTTCTTTTACAAATATAATATCACTAAGATAGAAAGCCACAACGTGCGAACTCGTAGCTGTAGAAACATTAACTCCAAGAATGTAGTTTTCACCAGATTGACTTTAAAAACATACATAGGCCGGGTTCAGCATGAACCGAGTTCGACGCCGGTCGGAGACTGTCCGTTAGTGACTGGTTCCACCAGGATGTGTGGAACACACAGGGTTATAAAAGTATACGTTATTTAAGACTACCTTGCCACCAAATTATCCAGTAAAATATTCAGACATGCATCTTTAAACAGTAGGCCATAAAATTTTGTGTATTTATATCACACCAAGAGTATCTGACATCCCCTTGTAAATTAGATTATTTTTTGAATTGCATTAACGGTTGTATTTACGATAAACTGTTATTTGGTAGTGTTGTAAAAGATTATCTCTACGCAATTATATATATTGTTGGTGTAAATCGCAAAAGATTTATTCAGAAAACTGTTCTAACATTCCAAAAATGTTTTGGTATGCAATTTCATGCACTCTACTCTGCAGCAGAGTAAACATTCGGATAACGGATTTTTGCGATAAGTTTCGGATAACGGATTTTTGTATCATATTTAAATTTGTTTTTATTTTACTAGAACTTATTTCTATAGTGGTACTAGATATTTCTGTAGTTATGACGTTATTTCTAACTCTTTTATTTTGTTGCTTTTTTGCTTGCAGGCAATTTAGAGGTTCTATTTATCAGTTTAAGTACTATTTAATTTATTTTTATTTTAGTTTATTATATTATTCATTTAACTTTTGAGAAATAGAATGATTTAATTTTATTCATTTTTTGAGGCTAGTCTTATTACTATAAACTATGTTTTAGATGTTTGGTTGAGGTTATCAAACTGAGCATCTTCAAGCTAATATATATTTTTTGTTTTATGCTTTTATACTTATTATCTCCTTATACTTATTTATATTTTTATTTATACTTTGGTAGATAATCCACTCTCACCGCCACAGTTGCGCGGACACGAAGTATAGTGGGCGGGAACCAATTCGCGGACCTCGTCCAATCAGGAAGAAGCAGCGCGCCATCGCGCGGTGACGTGCCTGCAGTGGTCACGTGACCGGCAGTGGCTGCAGGCAAGAGGTCACGTAGCCGCGGCTGATGTAGCTGCAGGCAACACTCCTGTAGCCGCGGCTGAAGTCCACACACCGCCACTGCCTCGTCGAGAGACTCACGAACCGTGACGCTTCCAGAAGGATCGATGCCAACGAGGCAAGAGAGAGAAGTTGCGGCTAGAGTGTCGCGTGGTGGAAACGTCTTTGAGGAATCTGAATAAAGCGTGGTGGTTTTTTTTTCAGGCGGTTGCCGGGGTTAAAAAACAGGAGAATTTATTTTCCTGGCCAGAAGAAGTCTCTTCGCCGTGGCTACTGCTGCCAGTGAGAGTACATTCCTTTACGACGAGGGTTTGTTACGGCGGGTTGGTTCAGTGGCGTGCGGTGGTCCCTGGAGAGAGGGGAACAGGACAGAAGTACTGGAGGGGTTAGGAGGTCTGGAAGGGCACTGACCTCTGTCCAGACCTGGCGCTCCATTGGCGCGTGTCTCTCGCCAAACAGCGACGGGCGCCGTATTTCCGAGTGAACACTGCTTCTCTGTGGCCGTGAGCGCTGTGGCGTCTCTCTCCTAGGCGAGAGGCGTGGCGCTACAGACAAGCTATCAGCAGCGAGTCCATCCCGAGTGTATCAGAGCCTACTGTGCCTTACCTTGCTTCGTGTGTGTTGGCTCTTTTCCTGAACCATCATTTTTTAGGGGTATGCATTCCTTCGTGAAATAATATGATCGCTCATTAAACAGCAATAAGGCGGGCCTGCGCTAGCGATTGTTTCTTTGTGATTGGCACCCGTACGCAAGAGATGCTATTGGCTGGTTTGTCCCGGCCAATCAGGATGCATTTGCTTCCGAACTGGATGGCTATGATGGGTGTGCTGACAGTAGACGTGAAACTGTAATAAACCCAGTCAACTACGAAACACAGACAATGCTACAAAGTTAGAACACACAATTATACTGGCTTTTTTTTTTTGCGAATAGTACATGGCCATTTTGCGTAGGTGGCCTCGCCTATACATGAGTTACTAACATCATTATGGCCTGAAAGTTGTTCGCCAAAATTCTGTTTAAATATATTCATTTATTTGCCACAGTTTGCGGCGACCAAAATCTGTACCGAAGTTGAGTTCCAGAAACTCTATTTGAATTCAAGCGCGTTCCCAAATCAGCTAACTTTCGTTTAATACATACTGGGGGGAAAAAATCTGTTTGAATATTATTTCATAGAAACGTTATACAATATTCCAGAGAATCGACATTTCTGAGTCCTTCAACGGTTGATAAATCAATATAGAAGTGTTTGAATCCGCCTATTTAGTTCCAAAAGTTTGGTTACAGACATGAAATTATTTTGCGTTTTAAATTACTGTAATTCATCCAGAATTTTATAATAATGTTACTTTAACTACACGTAATAGTTTATCTGCGTTTATACTATTATTCATTAAATGACCAAACTATGCTAGGTTTTAATGAGAAGGAAGAAACCAAGTTAATCAGTCGGCCCATTTAAATATAGTTTATAATGTGTGTCACAGACTATAAGATGACTTCGCGAGCAGCACTCTGCTGTTTTTTAATCTGGTGAGGGATATAACTACGCTCGAGGTAGTTAACCCACGAAACATACCTTCGTTTGAAAGCTGTCTCGCGCGGGTGTGCTTGCGACGAGTGGCGTTGCGAGCCTCCTGGTCGCTGGACTCCGGCACAGACCCGCGGCGGAGTCTCTGCTCGAGGCGGGGCTCAGGTGTGCCAGCATCGCCCCGCCTCGGGCTGCCCGTCCCGCCACCCCCTTCCCCTCTCCACGAGACTGTCGAGCCCCGACGCTAAAACTCTGATTACAATGACAATATGAAGCCCGGGGGCGCTGGCAGGCGCCGAGGCCCCGGACTGCACTCTGCCGACATTCATATTCAAATAGCCGGCACGTCGGCTCGTCTGCTGGGGTGTCCACTCCCCTCCCCCCCCCCCCCCCCCGCCGCGGGACGAGGCCCCAGGACCCGCGAGGTCCTGGCGCCTTACGTGCGTGCCGACAGGGAAAAAAATGGCGCCAAAGTCTGTTGGGGCCCACAACAACCAAAAACATATTTTCTTGCTGCAAATAAATATTTTGTGTCATATATTTTTTTTTCATGAAGAACATTTCATAATTTCGTTTACATAAAATAAAATAAAAATTTGGTTGATCCACTTGCTTTGTTAAATTATCAGTCATACGTAAATATTTATTAATAAATTGAAAATATTAGTTTAGACATATGCAAGAAGACATTCAGTCTATAGAGAAAGAGAGAGAGAGAGAGAGAGAGAGAGAGATCTTACGCCAAGGGTGGGCTGACCGCCTGGCTTGGAGTACTGCTGGAAGCTCTGGAACCATATGGCGCTAAGGGTGACCTTGTGTGCGCATCAGGCGCATCTTCGTCTCCATGCGTACCACGGTCGTTTGGCGTGCCATCCTGAAGGGTTAACGTACAATTTCTGAATTTTAAATTTTTAACAAGGTAAATATGTGGAACAGCTAAATATGAATATGCACTTAACTCAATATACTGAGTGTAATACATTACTAATAAAGATCGGGAAAATACTAGTTTTAGCAGTTAACTCATCAAAAATTGTGTGCGTGAAGTCCACGCGTAACAGAAGTGAAACTTATTGTTTATTAGTTACATAAACAGACAAATTATTGGTATTTTTTATAGAGCAATAGATAATAATTGAGAATAGTAAATGCGAGTATTAGCTCAAATAAATCTTTTCCACACGAACAAACAAAATGTAGATTTTTTAAATAAATAAAACGTACAAATTTTCTTCTCTTACATTTAAAACAAATTTGCACAAAATACAATTGAATTTGATTTTATATAATTATTAAACTTGAAACTTGCCGATAATTATGTAGAAAATGCAGCTTGTCCATATGGACGTATGGAGTATGAGGTATGTATCACGCATATGGAAGTGACAACATGGCATACTAATAAGATCTAGTTCAATGCTTCATGATTAATCCACAGTCACCCATATCTAAAATCCTATCAAAAAATATTCACGTATCTTAGTTTGACTTAATATTTTTACATGCTTGTGGGCTCGTAACTTTAATACGGTGTGTGATTTAGTTAATACAATAATAATTCGTAATAAATAATTACCCATGTCAAACTAAAGAGTGAAAAGCATTATGCCAGCAAAATTATTTAGTTACAGAGCTAAAACAAATACTCACATAACACTGTTTAACAATAAAGATTTACACAATTAATTAAATTAATAATACTGACAAGAACAATATTTTCTTGTGAATATGGCCCGTGACGCGGTGCACAGCAATAAGCTCAAACCCCGCCGTGTTGCCCTCTGCCCAAAAATACTCCCTAAAGTCAGGGTGGTCAGGCGCAGGCGGGTCCCTACCGCCGCGACCCGCCTATCCCTGCAGCACGGCAGGGTTCAACCTGAGCCGCACGCCGCCACGTGGAGCCCGCTCAGGGCTGCTCCAGCGATCAGCGACCGCGCCAAAGGCCCGGAGTGGGTATAGCACGACGTCCACCCCAAAGAAACAACCGCGCATTTGCAAGTGGCTAAGTGCGCGAGAGCGCAAGAGCGTGAAGGCGCGAGAGCGCGAATTTTCGAATGCGCAAGAGAGTAAGTGCGTAAGTGTGCAAGCGTGCAAGTGTTCAAGTACACTGCATCATTAATACTTTTCTCGGCCGTCTCCTCTCCAGGTTCCTCCACCACATACATACCTGTTTCCCCTCATGCGATCGGAATTTGAGAAATGCTCGAAAATTACTAATCCCTCAGCAAATAAGTTTTAGTTCAAAAACTAAAGAAAGGTGCAGTTTGGGTCCACTACGTAGATATTTCGTGAAAACGTCGGGATGAATTCATAACAAGTATTTCATATTAATATGCGTTTTAATTATCAATCGCTTTTATAAAACTTGCGTTTTCTATAATTCCGGATATATTAACTATTGATATGAGACATATTTAATTATTTTTAAATTTTCAATTTAATGCCAATTTTAACTTATATTCCTGCGAATATTTTAATCGTCTCACTTTGGGCCCTAGTCAATGTCCTATGTAAACATGTTTCCACGCTACACCAATTTGTAACGTTACACAAAGCTAATTCATAGCATTCATGCGCATGAGCCTTCACTGGTACGATGACATCACAAGCAAAACAAATACTGCATGTTCAGACATAGTCTATACGTTTTGGGCTCGATTAATGTTGAAGCATTATTTGTATTGTAGTTATTAGCGATTCAAATCTAATGGTATTTTAGCACACAAGAAAGTCCGACCAACTATCGCTGTAAAGATCGAATATACTTTTTATTTCGAAAAAGTGGATTGAGGTCAGAAGATATCAATTGCATTTTGTAAGCATAACATTTTCTCGGCATAAAAAAAAAAGATTATGGACAAATCCTTTGGTTAGTGACGCTGTGCACCTGTGAGGCTCTGGCGCCAGCGAACCCCTGGCAGCACCGCAACCCAACACATCAGGCGTGATGAGCGGGCTGCATGCGCTGCCTCTGCAGGCGAGTTGCTTCATCACCAGCTTAGCGCATGTCTATCCAACTCGCACTAAATACAGAGTGAGCACAAATGATCAGTACACTTTCAAAAAATACATAAAAAAATAAACTGTGCGTTGTATTTACATTAAACATTTTTCAGTCAATAGAGAATCTCTGAAAGTTTTTTTACATGTTACAGCGACTCAATATGCGCTCCTGAGTTTCGAGGCAAACATGGAGGCGGTATTTAAACTCGCCCGCTTTTTGTGCAATGTGTTGGAGGCGATGGAATCAACTGTCACTGTGATTCGCTGTCTCAGATCCGGCAAAGATAGTGGCAGAGGTGGCACGAACACTTTGTCTTGGACATAACCTCACATAAAGAAATCGCACGGGGTTAAGTCTGTTGGTCGCGGTGGCCATCTGCCCCACACCACATCGTCGACACCTGCACGACAAAGCCATCTCCCAGGGAGATGTGTGTTTAGGTATTCCCTTTACGTTGCACAACTCTTACTGGCTCCCGTTTCGCTAACTGAAGCTCGCACCAACTCTTCAGCTGTGGTGTAGGCACCATTATAAACACTAGCGGAGGCAACTTGCAATGAACGAATCTGAAACATTTGGGAAAAAAATAACTTTCTTGTATTCTCTTGTAGCGGGGTGTACAACCACTTCAGTCCTGAGTCCGGCCGCTGTATTTTGGTAAAGAGCAAGTGTGGGCTGTGAAGGTGTTTCAGCGATTCGCCTAGTGTAGCCGCCACCTAGGGTAGGTCGTCCCGCAGTACAGCGGTGTGCGAGTTGCGTCATGCGATAGCGCGGGCATGTTTAACTCCCGTACGGTCGACTCCGAGATTCCTAGACCAGAACCGAGAACAACTCACACGGAGAAAAAGGTTGGTTTGAATCAAACAAATATTTGTTTATATATGGCGAAACAAATATTTACTTCCTGTAACAAAATATTTTGTTGGCCAAACCAAATTTTGGGTGTAACAAAATTGATTCATTACACCTAACAAAATATACAGTTAAACTGACCAAACCATTTTTCTGGATCAACAAAATCTTTCCAACAACAAAATATTTGTTTGAATCAACAAAATAAATGTATTTCCTCATATATAAACAAATATTTTGCTGTGGCAAACAAACCTTTCTCTCGGTGCAGTAGTTCTGAGCTGGATGAGACCACCAAACGTGACCAGCAGTGGAATCTGCGCCCAAACTATGTTAGCTGCAGACGTCACCACGTTCCCGTGAAGACTAGCGAGTGGATGAACTGGCGGCGCTGGACCCCGAGTGTGTGCCGGGATGACGCGCCGCGGGGAGTTGGCCGGGACTGCGCCCCGCGGCAGCCGAGGAACAGGGCCTCCCGCCGGGTGCCTATCCGAGCTGCGCACTCCGGGGCTGGGAGGCGGCGGTCTCCAAGTCCAAGGGAGACATTGGACCAGGCGAGCAACGGTAAGTTCACAAGGCTGAACCGGCCCTAAGTTCACGAAATTGCGTTTGCAGAGACTGAGTGAACTCGTTCAAATATTCGAGTGAAATTACGTTTTCGGCCACCGCCTGATTTAAGTGACGTTTCTTCAAAGACTTACACGAAAATACGCGGGGCCAGTAACACATGTGTAAACGTTGTTTATTTCGTAAAACTGTTGTGGTTAATCTGCGTGTATTGAATAAGTTAACTTCAGAGCATTATTGAAGGTTAGCGAATATTCGTGACTCGTCAGACATTTTTCAGGTACCAGGAGTTTGCGGCCAGTATAAAAGGGGATAATCCAGTGTTTAGTTTGTGCAGTCCCGTGTACTCCAGGAAGCTGTGCTACGCTGATGTCAACAGCATGCCCTGGGCTGGACTGTCCCATTCACGAGGGGCGCGAACTAAGTTGTTTAGCTGGTTCACTTTGTTACTCAGTTAAAATTGTGTTTGAATAAATAGATGATATGTCAAGTCTCATTCGTAACCACCCTGTCATTTTTATTTAATTTAATATTGTCGTATGACGTTCACTTTGGGGACTGACCATTGCATAACACTTTATTTACTGAAAGATTTTTCTGATAAATCGTTCACACAGTTTAGTATTTATGATTTTTGAAAGTAACTGATCATTTGTGAGAAAATGGTCAACTTCGTCATTAAAATGAAACATTGATAACTGGCGTGAAAACCATTTTACGAGTAAAAATGAGATCATGATTCTTTGTTTAACAGAGAATCTGAATACTCACTGCTTTTGAGATATCACGCAAAAAGATCCCAATTCTGATGTTTTACACAACTTTTTACTTATTTTTTTTCCATTTATTTAATAATCAATTACAGTTATTAGTTTGGAGACGAATAAATGCATTGAAGTGAAGTTCAGCCGGTCTCGGGTGTCGACGCGTAAACTTCAGCACGCTTGCGCTGTGTTGAAATGTAACAACGCCTCTGCAGCCAAGGACCCAAGAACCAACGAACATCGTCCAACAAGTGTAAGCCTCGTGTCGTGGCAGTGGCTAGGATAAGCCTCCGCGGGGCGTGTTGGGCTTCCCATGCGCTGTTGTGATTGGCCGCCGCGGCAGCATGCGAGCCTCCGAGCCGCCGCTGGACCGCAGCGGCGACAGCCAGTCGACTGGATGTCCGGCGCGACGAAGGGTAGCCTCGAGGTCAAGTGCACCGCCAAGTGGCACTGCTGAGGTGCAACGTCCAAGTGTCCCGGTGACCAGGCCGTCAGGCGACGAGGCGTGCTGCCTGGGCGGCCGCGGTGGCCGATCGAGTTTGCCTAATGGCTCCGCGGTTAGTCGTTGCAGCCGTCAGAACAGGATTATTCCGTTTTAATGGCATCAGCCGCGGCGAATGCTGAAATTCCGGCGAGGCAATCAAATTACGGCTGCCCAAACAGTTGGGGGGGGGGGGGGGGGTTTGACAGAGGATGTAACAAAGGGGAGGCGCCTCCAGGCTAACGACTACAGGCTGTCCAGCAACCCGAACAACGATCTTCCGAGGAGAAAGTCGTCACTGTTACAACATTGCCATCACACTAAACAGCCCGTGCATTATGTACTCTGTCTTTAATTGAAATTAATATTATAAATAACGATAAACACTATCTGTCATCAAAATTTTATGATTTAATATGTTAGAACATTTAATGTTATTTAAATATTCTGTGGCACATAACAGTCACTATGTCAAAGTCGTCTAGGATACACACCGTTACGCGATGGTATTGCAATATATTCGTTTCCGATTTAACTCTGAAATATTTATTGTTTTAATGTTCCCATAGCTTAAGGCTGCCAGAAAATACATCAAAATTTATTGTATTCAAACTAGATAAATATATGTTTATTTGCTGTTCTAGAAAGGCTATACAGATAAAAAATCTCATTTAAGTAAAATTATGACCAAGAGTTGATATTAATAATACAATTCATTATATTTTGTTTCTTATTGCCAGTGCGGGACATCGACGCAAGCTGTTTAAAGTGCAAGTGTGTAGTTCAGTGTTGAAGGGGTGGTTTTAGCTTTTAATACATCGAGTTGTCTCCAGTAACAATTCGAATAATTTTCTTTTTGAGCAATATTAATAACAATAAAATATGTATTAATATATGTTATATAAGTTACATATATAATATTATCCATATATATGTATACATGTAAATACATATTGACTCATATTTTTAAATATGTGTCATGTATGTGTATATGTATTTACGTGTACCCATACATCTTAGATATGTTATAAATGTGTATAAGTATATACAAATTTACTGAATATGTTTAATATATGTAATATAGTACTTATATGTGCCTCAAAGGCATAAGACACTATGTCCACTTTTTGTGGATAATGCACTTTTAACCATAAACTTGATCACCATTTGACGTTCTTTCTAGTGACATACAACACTAAAATCTAAGATATTGTCAAAGTTCATACATTTTGGGCAGAAAATAGTTCAGTTAATAAGTTATGCACTATTTAAAATCCTTTAAACTGCTTTTTTGTTAATATGGTTTGTGTGATATCGTGTCTTATGCCTCCAGGTACAGATATGTAAATATAAAAATGTATGTTTACTAAGGTATTGGCTAATTAAATTATTTATGCAATTATGAATTATGATTTAGTAAAATTTCTTGAACATATACCATTACAGTTTTGCACTGTTTGTCGCGTGAAAAAATTTGAGAACGCAAAATAAGAAATAAAAATGAAATATAAACCCACAGGGAACAAGCCTAAATAAGCAGATGTCGAAAGGATAAACAGAACGATGAACCTAAATAGGCATTATGGACAATACAACGGCAGTAAAGACGAACATATTCAAACTTAAATACCAGACAGCACAATAATTCCGTGGAGGAGTTCGAACATATATAAACTCCCTGTTTTCCAATGTCCGATATCAGTCGGTTTGTGCCTGACGGGAACAGATGCCAGTTCCCGAAACTTCGCAACTGTTTTGTCATAGGCAACCTGCTGAGTTCGTCGGTGTTGTCGTCGTTGTGTTGTTCCATAATACCTGCTTAGTTTCATCGTTGGGTTTATCTGTTTTATATCAGCCGATTTAGGGTTGGTCTCTGTGGGTTTATGTTTTTCTTCTTATTTTGCATTCATGAATTTTTCCCCAGTGACAAACAGAGCAATAACGCATGTATGAAATCAAGGTGTTGGGCTTGTGCAATCGGCGCACGTGACGCGGCGGAAGAGAAAGAAGAGCTGCAGCCGGGAGCAGGGCTCTCGGGGCACCCTGTAGCTCGCGCACGAGGCAGTCTCCCCTGCAGTGCGAGGTGTCGCCGGGACAGCTGGTCCCCTGGCCGCGCCCCCAGCCCGCGGGAGTTGGGAGCCGTGGAAAAGAGCACGCAATCAACGACACAATCGCGCCGCTGATTGGTCCGCGCGGCTGTTGTCGGTAACAGCGGCGGTGATTGGGCGCCGCTCTGCCACGGCACTCTCCCCTTGTGCGCCGCTGGCCGGCAGTTTCGCCCGTTAGCGGCGGACGATCTTTGCACTCGTATCTCACCTGATACCGTTTCGCTTTCACCTCGTCCACACGTTCTATATTATTTTATCTCATATCCTGGTGACATATTTCAGCACATCTTCAGTCATAGTCAGCCTGGATCAGTGCTAGCCTGTCACAGATTACTCCAAATTAATGGAACATTCTGATACGACACAAAGAACTAATCCCGGTGAGGGTATTCTAGGGGATATATTTTCTAGTTTTTAAATCATCTGTTAATCGTGTTTTCTTATTCATCCTTAAATGCTGGTATTATTCTTTTTTTTTTTTGGATCTTGGTTCAAAAGTTCTTACATCGAAATTTCGTGAAAATTCGTTCAGACTTTCTTTCCACGACGTTAACATTAAAACACAATTGAAATGTTCACAATTATGTCCATGTTCATGGCCGTGTCACCATCATGTTACATTTCTCTCGTCGGACATGATATATGTAGTACTCTCACTAGTAGTATATTCATCCTTTTTCACTTCTAATTTATTTTACTATTTTTGTCTGTATGGTTTTTATCTGGTTTACTTCTTTTTTGAAGTTATACTTCTTTAGGCTCATTATGAAAAAATGACGAGGGTTCATTTTTACGATGCGCGCGCACCATGCAACGAAACTTTCACAGGATAAAAAAAGCCTACAAACAATACAAAGGGTACATACAAATTAAATTCATATATGTGCTTTTAAATCTTATGCTTTAGTTATTGATATTGAATACTGATCGGTATCATTAAAAACATTTATTTACTGTAAATATTAGTGATAGAAATTTTGTTTATTAACTGTTTCAAGTGTATTTTTATAATTGCGATTAGATTACTCTATGTATAGTATATTTGCATTATAAATTATTACAATATTATTTAATAAATGATTAAAGTTAGGAAATTAGAATAAACATTCCAAAATATTCATTGAATTTCATTATTAAATAAAAGTTATTTGGATTACTCAAATAAATCAAATAATTAATTTTATACACGATTTTATATAAATATTGTATATTAATTAAATTTGGAATTATTTTGAATTTAATTGAGTTTATATTTTTCTAATATCACTTTTATTATATTATATTATTTCTATAAATTATTTCCATGCAAAATGAAATGACGCCGAGTGTAACTTCTGACGCGTGTACATAAGTGCACGCCCCCAGATCTCTCTTGTGAAATGACGCCGCGGCTGCAGCGAGCGCCCGCGGCTTGTCGTCGGTACTCGAGAACAGCTCGACGCGTCCCGCGGGCGACAGCACTCACGCCTGCGCCTACTCCAGGGCGCATTCGGGAATGGAGCCCCTGGGCACTGCGCAGGCCGTCTCACGCAGCCAGTAAACAGTAAAATGTTTATATTCTCTGTGACGGCAGCAGTAACACTTCTCCTTATCTGCCTCTCCCGGCACCCCACTCCTCGTCAAGGAACCAATCCTCTTTACGATACCACCGTGGCGTCCCCTCTTCCCCCCTCGCCTGTTCCGTCTTCCCGCCAACCAATAGCAGCACGAGCTGTGCCTCTGCGCCTCGCGGCTGGAAACTTGGTGTATTTTGGATACAGTTTATAGAGATGCGGAGATTTCGCGGGTTCGTTTGATGGCAGGTACTTTATGCATGGTCGGTTTGGCCTCCAGGTCTTAGGGGGTTCCGATGGAAAGCAGTCAGTTCCCTGGATTAGTTTTGACGGGATTCGAACACACTCATGTAAGCCTTACTCTTCTGATTTACCACGGCTGTATCGACACGGTCTTCGAGACTCTGAGTCAAGTCGTTCTTCACAACTAAACCAGCCAATGACGAGCGGGAGGTGATCAAGATCGGTGGTCGTGTCCTGCCTGGCGCCGATCTACCCTATCCCATCTACTATGCCATCAGTTGTAGGTTGCGGTCCAGGTGAGAATCATTTATCTCTCTGTCTGAGGCAATGCATACAAAACATTTATATGTTATAATAATTTGCACGACCGTAATGTTTCTGTATTAATTAATCTTTACACAACTGCATAATATTACATCTGCAGTCGAAGTTGAAGAGTTTTTAACAGGTTTATTGATAACTAGTCGTGTGCCCGATGGGAAAGTATTTGATCCTAATTTTTTATGAATTGCCAAAAACGCTGATACAACTGAGTTTTGTTCATAAACGGAAACCTAAACATAAATTAATATATTTCCAACTTCAAAATGACAAACTTCCATTCCCCTATTAAAGCCCTTTACAGGATGAATATTAAAAATCCCTTTTTTAGTTCTCACTTACGTCATATAATGAACGCCTACGCAAAATTTCATGCTTGTAGACTCAACGGTTTAAGCTGTGTGTTGTCTGTCAGTCAGTGTTAGAGTTTTATATTAATCATTTCAGATTTGAATGAGTCCGATACAATGTTAAATTTTAACCATTTGCTATCTTTACAAGTGATATATGGGCTCACCGGGTGGCAGGGAATTAAGATTTATTGTTTGATATGATTAGTATACAATATTTATTTGTAACTGTTACCCATCAAAATAGTTTGTTTTTCTCTCTATTAGCTAGCCTATACAACACTGGTGGTCCATTATAGAATATGTGTGAATGTTTGCAATAATTTCGCAGTTACAAAACTTATCTCCAAATAAAATAAGACTTTGCAGCCCGAAAAATAATCTTGTGGCCAACCATCGTCGCTCACTCATTGCGTTTCAAAATTTATTCAAATTTGCAGTCAAGGCAGTTTTGAATGTCAGATTATTAGAGCAATGTATTTTGTTTGTGAAAATATTTCCAGACCATCTGTGTGTTGAAACTTGGCAGCGTGTTCTGTGTTTTGTGGTGTGCTGGGTTTATTTGATGAACGTGTCTGCTGTCAGCACACCAATCACAGCGATCCTGAATGGCCCGGCCAAATAGGGCAGTAATAGCTTCTCTAGTAGACGGCGACCAAATCAAGAGAACAATCGCTAGCGCAGGCGTGCCTTACGAGCAATAAGGTTTCTTCACGAAGAATGCATGTCCCTACAGACCACACAGAGCCAGATAGGTAAGCTGAAGGGCCGGGATGGTTGGTCGCACACCAACCGGCGAGGGGCGGAGGAACTGAAGGAATGAAGGAATGCATGAGACGCAGGAAGCACCCTGAGAAGACCATGCCATACGGCCCATTCTACCATCGGGTGGTCAGGGCGAGGCCAGGCAAGAATGGTACCACTATTGTAGTAGTAGGTCTGCCACCAGCCAGAGTTGTTGTTCGCTTGGCGGCCTGGAGACTCATGAGTAGAGACCCGTAAAATTCGCGGGTTCATTTCGTGTTATGCTAAAATTCAAATAATTATACCTTAGTGCTGCTTCCGTCATTGATTCACTGTTAATCTGCAGGACTGAGGGCCAATTAGAGACCCTCACTCATAGAAGTGTCGAATCACAGGCCATCCAGTCGAGACGACTCACAAGTCAGCAGCCAATGAACAGATGGCATTCGCCCGAGTGTGTAGAGTATATTGGAGTCCATCCTGGAGGTCATTGAACCCGCGAATTTGTCGGGTCTCTACTCATGAGCACCCAGACGTCAGCTCATAACCCGTCTCCCCCTCCTCCCCTGTGTGGAGGACCGCTCTATGGGCCGACGCATCACCCCGTAGCTCCAGGCTAGCGTGCACACTCCTCTACACGCCAGTTACAGCATATTTTCGCTGCACTGGCCACGTTCCTAATCACTAGAGACCGGAAAAATTCGCGGATTCCTTTCGAGACAGGCTGGAATCCAAACCCGTTTAGCTTAATGCTGCGTCAGTGATTGGACCGCAATTTACCTGAAGGACTCTGAGCCAATGGCAAACACTCAACAAAAGAAGTATCAAATCATAAGAATCGCAGTAAACAGGTGTCTCGAGTCGGTAGCCAATGACCAGGTGATAGTTTCCCGAGTACATAGAGAATCGTGGAGTCTATCCTAGTGGTCATTGAAACCGCGAATTTTTCCAGTCCCTACTAATCACTCACCCTCGTTCTGATGTGCTCAGGCAAGTGCCAAGAAGTGCTACAGGGTATTGAAGACTAACCAGTTGTCAACTTATCGCATACTATTTATGAATTTAAATATATTTTTTGATTCTACCAAGAAATAGAAAATGTATTATAAACCACGAATACTTTCCAACCACAAATATACAGTAAACATGCAGCCTTAAGCAAACTATCACCGCGAGAATTTTTTTGCCGTCAATTTTCGTAAGCGTGTCTGCCGATGACGTAATTAAAGTCCTCGCAGCTCGCGGCGCCTTGCTGAGCGCGTGGCCCCTCCTCCTCGTTTTATTCCGCGCAAGGTAATTACTGCCCCTCGGCCGCAGCTGACGTCACACCCGAGGTGACAGCCTGTCAGCCACTCCCCCCTCCCCCCCAGACCAACATTTACTAGGTTCTCTCAGCCAGAACACAGCAGTAAAAGGGAGTAAAAACGGGCGCGGTGGGAAAGAATTTGCCACAGTTCTACTCCTCCGAACCAATCAGCGTGCTAGGATAGTGGTGTGACAGCTGCTCGACCAATCAGTGGGCTAGGATAGTGGCGTGACAGCCGCTCGACCAATCAGGCGGCTGGCAGCGGGGCCTGGCTGGGCAGTTCAACAGACGGGTGACGGCTTATTCTCGGGGCCCAAACCTCTCACGGTGGTAACTAACAATGAGTATATTTCACGAAACGACGTGTGTGACAGCGCATACTTTATCTGCACGTTCTGCCTTACTTAGCACAGGCTCGTAGATAACCCGGATCAACGTGTCTCGCCGTATATTCAAAACACGCGCACTAATGCACTGCTGATCTTCAGACCACTGATATTGTAGCTCATAATTTATGATTCTGAATAAACGATAAAGCTGTTAAAAGGTAGAATATTTAACGTAACTGGTACATGTCAACCATATGCCCAACATTTGGATATTTCAATCAAATATACAATTTAAACTCAATTCTACACTATAGAAAAAAATATTGATGGGTTTAATTTTGTAGCCATATAAAAAGTAATAAACGTGGATCAGATTCAGTTAAATTGTTATTAATTTTTATTTATGGATAACTATGGTGGTATCTATTAAAAAAACGCGCGTAACTCAGTGTGTGAGAGAGAGAGAAAGAAGACAATTTTCTAAAAATCACGGACCGTGGTTTTTTTACTTTTATTTATTTTTCAAGTATTTAAGAATCCTAGCATTTTTTTGTATTTTTTTAGCAATTTTTTTAAATAAAAAAATAATAAATATGATTTTCCAAATTAATACTCACTTGAAAATAACTGCTCCGAATATCAATAATTACTGATTAATCAATAATGATTAACTAACAGTTTATATTAATCAAGTTTAAATACTCACACCATAAAGAAAAACTGTGCATGTTACTGTTTCTTCAAAAATCCTGCCGTTTGGAACACGCCAAATCTCTGAACGAAATATTAAATTCATGACAGGTAGCGCTATCTATGAGAGAAATACAGGGACTGTCTCAACAGCGCTCTCTACGCTGCTGCTTCAAAAAGGAGGAACGCGAGCGCGCTGGTAGCAAATATAAAATTAAAGGCACTCACGGCTGACTGCATAGGATACCTATAAATATGATCTGAAAAAAGCGCATGCGTACTCTCTGTGTCTTATTCGTTCGTTCAACTATCTCTCTCGGTTATATTGTTTTTAGGAGTGGGACGAATCATCGCACAAAGAGCAGAACCTAAACGAGCCCAGCAACGTATATACCCTAGTGCTTTCTTTATATGTATCACATTTGGATAAGTACCTTTTATCTGTCCTTTTTGCGTCAGTAACAATTCACAGCAATGTTATATAAAAACGTTGCTTTTAAATTTGGCTTGAAATTTTACTCTCAACATGCCAAAAAAAGTTTCATTTCAAAATGTTTTGACTTACACGATACAACTCGCTCACCGGTATCGCCAGCCATTAGCCAAACAATCGAATCACACTAACCTTAAAGTCTTTACCTCGGTAAGAATTCCATAACACTTTTACCTAACTGGGAGACAAATTGAGTGTTTGTATATCGTGAATTCTTACTGTGGGTACTGTGGATGAGACAAGCTACTGTCGCTCTTGAAGAACAGCGTGAATGTAGTGCCTACGTTATACCTCATCAGCTGCTGCCTCGCTGTAAATTAACTATGCTAGGTGAATGTTTATTTCGTCTCAAGAGTTAGAATGAGTTTCAATGCTTGGAACACTATATTAACATAAACCCACTTCGTTATAAATCACCCAATAGAGCTCTGAAGATGCCGAGGGTGTGAGCCACATGCGGACTGGTGGCGCGGAGGTGGTGTTAAGGCCTGAAGTTCTCCTCCCACGACTACGCACAGAGGCTCTAGCCATGCAGTGGGCTCCTAGCTGTATTGTACCAGCTAAGATACAATATACGTCGTAGGGGTCTAATGGAGTGGCTGAAGGTAACGCATCACGACCACGCACTGACGCTGAAGACTTGCAGTGGATTCCTACCATTAGGGCGCTGGTTCAGTTACAATAGACGATTCCCCGGGTCTGATGGAGGTCCTACCTATCTTGTAAGTGTAAGCTGCCCTCCACGACGCCTGCCCATGGCTGGGGGAGGGGATGTTTCTGAGAGGCGGTGTTGGTGCAGGCAGAGATGATGGAGTGGTGCAGAATTGACACCAGGCGTCAACAAACAGTAGCCCGCCATTAGCGTCCTTCTGGCTAGTTGAAACCCCTCCAGCCCCTTTCTTACAGAGCCGCTAGCTCCGGTCCAGACCATACTCCTGCTGCGGCTGATCCCTGCATCCCCGGCTATCTTCCCTCTTCCATTCTTCCATCTTACACAGCAACAACTGATTCATTATTCAGGATAGGACTCGTCACATTTTATTTCGGTTGTATAAAGGTTGTATCCTGTATGTTTGTGTGGTTTTGTGTGGCATAGCGAATAGTTTTATTTTTACAGAAATGCTTATTTGCAATGCTGCGGGCGCTTGGGTGTTCGGCGCTTGTGTTGTTTGAGTGTAGTGAAGGGGGAGGCACTGTATCTAGGGCGTGAAGGAGGACCGGGCGCAGAGTTAGAGGTGGCGCAGACACAAGTTTTATTGGACCTTGAACTGTTTAGAATTATGTAATATAACATTTAAAGTTCAGTTTATGTACTTTGTCAAATAATTTGTGAAAATTGTAATCTGATGCCATCTGCACCTCATTTTATTCGAAATTAATAATTACTTATAAGATATTTTTATATAGATAATGTTTTGGCTGTTTTGTTTATTTAAGTATTTTCTGCAAATTCTTTTTATTTTATTATGAAAGAACTTGTTTGTAAAATAAATGTTATATGTTACATGTTTGCTAAATACTGTTTGGGCAAGAGGAGTATCTTCAGGAAGCACGCTCTTTTCGGGACCACCACGGCGAGCGTGGCCCCGTCACTTGGCGGGGGGGGGGGGGGGGGTGGCAGCCGGGGAACTCGAGGCGCGAGGCGCTGGACTGGCGAGTGAGGCCCGCCTGCACGAGGAGCCTGGCTTTGCTCGCGTCGTCGTGACAGGGTGGGTCCGTCCCTGTCTTAACACCCCTGAACAGGGTGCCTACTTGCCTGTTCCCCGAAGCGATAGACCGGCAAAGATTTGATAGCGATTTACGCCCTGTTTACACGTTTTTCAAGTTTCATGTTGCAATAAATTTATAGAGTTCAGCAGAGACATTGTGTTTTGATTCAGTCACTAATGCGGTATTACTTTTGTAATCATCAAAACGGAGATCTAGACTCTGCAAATGTTTGTGGTGGTCTTATCATAATGTGTAATGGACACGTATTCAAGTTAACTCGTCGCTGTTAATGAACTCTTGGGAAGTTTCCAAGGCTAGAAAAAAAATAATAACTGTTTATGAATAAATTGTAGTTTGGCAGCGCGGTGCGAGACTGTTTCTGTTGTGTGCGCATTTGACTGCAGACCAGTTTGGACTTGGGTGTGCTTACACCAGCTGCGCCTAATATGTTAGATGTTTAGTCGTTACGTCACGTGATAAACATGTTGTACAATGTTATTATACCATTAATTATTTATGTAAACAGCTGTACATGAAACAGAAATATGTCACAGTATCAATTATTTATAGTTAATAGAACTTTTTCATTATTATCTTTAGCCTTGCTATTTTGAATACGCTAGAAGTCTACAGCCATAGGCCATCTTAATATATATAAATCCAGTGTCCTAATGTTTGTTTCCAGTGAACTCTTCACCAAGTCAACCGATTTAGATGAAAATTGGCATTTATTTGTAATTTTTCCAACTTCAGGGATATGATAGTTTTTATTTCCATTAATGGTCTTAATAATTTATAATTAATAATAAATAACAAATAACCGATCGCCATGGGTAAACAAAAAATCATAGATCATAAACATACAAACAGTAATTGTGTGACATTTATCTATGTCCAACACACTGTTATATAGCGCTATCCAGTTTGCTTTAACTCGCAGACAATAAAACTCCATGTGTTTAGCCCGGGCTACGCCGGGTACTGCAGCTAGTAGGATATATTTTTCTTTTATTTATAAATTTAACCGTGTTTTTCAAATAAGATTCTCGTTGGCGCGAGTTGTTTATAAGGTTGGTGAATAACGAAATGTGTGGCGGAAAATTTCCAGCAAAATTTTTTTTTTCCTTTGTTGAACTAAACAAGTAATGTTTATTTTGAGGACATAATTTATTTTGTTTGCGTGTATTGAACAACAATTCTGCTGTCTCATTTTAGTTAGATTTCAAAGAAATACTACCTATCGTAGCCGTTATCATGGGACGACTTCAGGAAAATATTTATATAAGTTTTCGTTTCATGGTCCATAGACTCCAAAACCATTGTAAACTCAAAAGTTTATATTTATATATCACAATTTTATGGAAATGATTACTGCCGCAATATTTCACCAGTCACTTCTCAACTGATACAATCTAGTAGTGGAAAATCTTGGTTGAGTTCGTTAATGCACAATATCCGGCCAAATTGGGTGCTGTGCCCTGAGTGCACATCCCCGTGGAAGCGGTCTTGTCTACAGTTCTTTAAGCCTGTTGAGCAGGCACCCCGCGATACTCGCGTGTCCTCGAGGAAGCCTACAGTCCAGGCGAGGGGAAATAAGAAAAACAGTAAAAGGTTGCTGCCAACTGCTTCCGCTCATGACGTCATCCTGGAAGGCGGTCATTGCTGCTACCAGAGGATGGGATATCCTGGGTGGTCTGACTGGTCCCCTAAACCCCGCAGAGCGACTCGCTCGGCAGAGTCGTCGGGCTGTCTCCGAGGGCAGCCACCCTGAAGGAGAACGCCATCTCTACGCCACCCAAAGCTCCGACTAGTCACCACCACGTAACGATGCCCGACCTCAGCTCCACGTCCAAGTATGGTATGTCAACGAGAGTTTAATTCCAGCTGCTGGTGATAGAAAATCTTTCATACTTCAGCTGACAGAAATTTTTCAGGTGCTGTGCTGATCACTGATGGAGGAGAGGCGGAAATATTCCAAGTCCTAACTGGAATTAGCCGTTGGCGGGACCGTTTGGGACACGACTGGACTTTACGTTTAGCGCGCATGACGTTTAGACTTAACCTCCTAGAGCTGTGTTTATGGTGTCTGTGTCGTTTGAGCTACTTGGTATTTGGTTGTATTAGATGGTTTTTCACCCGATTTGTACTTTCTTTATTTTCCCGATGTGATCAGAGATGTTGTGGATGAATACGCAAGATTTCATAACATACATAACAACTGTTACGCTTACGTGTTGAAAAGGTTGCTGTGCAGATTTGGGCCCAATGAGACGGGGCATTCAAGCATTATAGCTAATTTTGAAAATGCAACCGCCGTGTTAACAACAGTTACGGAAGGCTGATTGACTCAGAGAGAAGAGAGAGAACACGAGTCTTATAATTGCTGTTTATTGTCAGGAGCACATTTCAACAGCAATACTAAAGAGAATTTGTGCGTGGCCATAGAGTGAAGTGTACTTCCGTATGAGTCTGCATGCTCAGTACTGGCTGGGCTTAGCTGCCACCAGCAATCAACGAGGTGATCCACACAGCTGTCACGATTGAGAAGCCCGGCGGTGGACGATACACGACTCCCAGGACGAGTAGGAAATCGCTGCCGCCGCAACGCAGTACAAGGCAGGCGACGAGCAGCAATGATTTCCACACACTTTTGTTGGTTTTAATTTCCATCACGTAACTGGTTCAGTGATACACTACACTTGACCTATCTCGCATAACGGCGCAACGTAACATTCTGGCTTAGACTTTTGTATAATTTTAATAACATTTTATTATTTTGAAAATATTCAGTTGATGAAGCTTAACAACTGAATGTTTGATAATATAATTGTAACGTCTTCCTTCTCTTATTTTAACTTGGATGTTTACAGATAATTATGTATATTATCGCTTTCGTAAAAGCAATTGAATTTTAGGAAATTTTGCCGGTTTTGTAACTTATTGCTATCAAATAATTGAAACATTTTTTAATTGGAATAAAAATATCATTGATTTAATGTTTATTGCAAGTGAATTTTCCTGGCTAATGAATACACGTATTTTAAGTATTAATTTAAAGAATTCTAAGTAAAATTTCTGTCCTAGTTTAATATTATAAGTTTCTTGGGAACATGAAAAAACATGTATTTGTTCGTTACCGAGGTCAGATGTTACACAACACCGACGAGTACTGAAAGACAAGCTCACTTTATTTCTTGTCTAGTGATTTGTACAGCCACGAGAGATGAAGCGATGCAGTTAGAGTCCTTTTATGTGTTTGCAAACAATGGGGAATCACCATTCACGTAAAACACATTGCGGTTCTACAACGTTCCATTTTATGTGTGCTGCAATATTACCTGTGACGAGTTTTTTGGCAGGGCATTTTGTGGTGTGGCTAACCCTGTTTGTTGTCGAGTCAAACAGGGTGTCCATATTTCAGCGGAGTCGCCGACGAACTCTGATTTTGCTTTTTCGTGTATTTTTGGTGGGGGCCATTTATCAATTTCGCCTGGTATGTTAGTTGATTTGAAAGTTGCATGCTTTAGTTTAGTTGTTTTGAAAAAATTATATCTTAGTAAAATGTAAATTTAATATTTGGAAAAATGTTTATTAAAGATAAGTTCTTGGATTTGTAAGTGAGGCTATTTAAATTTGTTACACAAATTTATATACCAACAGAGTTTTCTACCAAACAAAAAGTTACATTATCGGTAAAAAGTTGTTTTTGAGTTGAGACAATAGTCGAAAATTTAATTCATAAAAAAAACTTTGTTTGAAATTTTTTAAATTTTAGACTTATAAGGTTTATTTATACATTAATAAATATCGGTAAAGGCAAATATTTGAAGCTGTGATTACTAGAAGTTGCTGCAAGCAATATGTAAGCATGTTATTAATAAAATTTTAATTCTACTATATGGGCCTAAATGATTATAAAATGCCTGTATGCACAGCCTTAGTTAAGAGTATATGTAGGTTAGAAAGGCATAATATTCAAATCTATGCTGACTACAACTAGTTAATTTAGGCTCCAATCCTGCCAGTTATGACATAAGCACTAGTAGGGTAGAATCCAATATCCTAGGGATATTGGAAGCATTATTCTCATGTTCTGTATAGGAATACAAACTAAAAAAAACACAAATTTATTTGTGCGTGTTGAAACAACATTAATCAAAGGCTGAAGCATACAAAAAATCATTTCAAAGATTAACATATCCCTCACTATAACTACGAGCTATACGCGCACTATCAGTTACGTGCGGGGGTATGCAAAGAACATGTTAATTGTTAAAAAATGTATTGCGTGAACTCAAAAGACAGAAAATTTACTTTAGATTATTTTTATCATCTTACATTTAGATGAGATTATGTGATTATATAAAGGCCTGAACAAATATTAAGCAAACTTATAATACAATGATTGTAGGAGGGAAAACACACAATAAATACGATCACATGGTAATTAAAGGAAATATTAAAATTATGACTTAAAATAGGGCCTAAAGAGACTCAATCAGGTAGAACAATATTGTTCAACAAGCCTACTCAATAAAATTGTAAGCACGGAATTACTCGCGAACTCTAAACAAAGTGTACTAAAGATAATAAAGCTAGTTCAACCAAAAAAGCCTTGAAATGTGCTTGCTGAGTTCTGATCATAGTGCAGTGAAACGTTCAAACAATTCAAAATTAAAGAAAACCAAATGTGAGCGTAGGCCTACTTGCCAGTGATGTGTAACATCTGACCTCGGTAACGAGCAAATTGATGTGTTCTCATGTTTAAAACGACACTCGGTCTCGGACACGAAATTTAACGGAGAATTCTTTAAGATAAAGCCGAGCGTGATAAATATACGCAAATCGTGTTTTCAACTATATTTCTGGACGTGAATCACACGCTCTTTCCGTACTCGCCGTTAGAATTCGCTACCGGAGCAGTTAAGTAGACTATCGAATCATTCGAAATTTAAAAAACTATGTATTAAAAAAGGCTCCGATAATATCTAATAATACTTGAAAAAAATACAAAACTCCGGCTTTAGAACAGATTTTCGACAATAAATTATATATAAAAAACTGCCCCTCTTGTTAAAATTTATTAAATAGTTAATACTATAAAGATTCCCTTTGTATTTGTCAACTTATGGTTCTGGTCATTCGCCAAAGATGAAAGCACCATGGTTGTTACACATTTCAGTTCCTTTAATTCCGTCGATTTCACGAAATTACTTCCATCAAATACTGTACACCGAGAACTAAGATGTTAAAAAAATATCAAAAATTATACAAGTAAAGTTTAAACAGGGCTGAGCCAATAAGGGGCGGGGAAGGTCACCCCTCCACTGGTAAGTAAACTTAATTCCACCAGAAACATTACTCAAAGATATTACAGTTTTGACTAAATACCCCCCCCCCCCCCCCAAAGCAAAAACAAATCAATTCAGTAAAGTTGGCATGTCCCTGAATTATACAAATGTTAAATATTCAAGCAGTTTATACATGACTAATTTTAAAAAATGTTACAGGTACGTGTTATGATTGAACTGTTTCGTATACAAAAAAGGAAGCGTGTACTTAGGTTCATACGTTAGAAGTTATACTTTAATGGAATCACCAAAATATTAACCCGAAACATTTTAAAACAAATATTATAACACTAAGTTTATATGTTTATAATTTGATATTTGCTTAAATCACTTAAATAAGTCTGTATATAGGCCTTACAAACAAACCTTAACCTAATTGATCTGATTCAACATATATTATTTAACATTAAAGATTTTATCCACAAATTAATTTATTCAACATGGCTTTGAATACATCTAGGCTAACAATTTTTTGTTTCTCTACAGTATGACGATCGCTGTCTATATTTACATTTAAGTATTAATTAAGTTTTTTTAATTTTTATGTCAGAATTTTAACGCATTTTTAAGTTGTCATTATTTTTTATCGACTATAAATTATAAGATTGTTCTAGTGATATTTGTGCGGTGTAAATTCTGTGATGTTCATGAAAGCAACATACAGCCTACGGATGAATCAAGAGGGTCCGCCAAATATAAGAGATTTCTGAGACGTCCACTGATGGCATAATTTTGATGGTGATAGCCTGGGTAAAATGTAAACTAATTATATTAACCAGCTAACGCGAAGTGGTATCACCAACAGATACCGCGTACCAATACAAATTAAGTCACTTACATGCTCCCAGTCCTCGCCGCTTCATCATTATGTGTCCAAACAAAGTGTGCGTTGAGTCCACGCGCAACAATAGTGAAACTTGTTGATATTATATTATTAGGTATAGGAAACATAATTCTCTTTGACTGAGATCGCAGATAAAAAAATATGTATGCAAGTTATGGGAGCACTAAATTATGCTATTGCGCAAGTATGTGAGTGTGAAAGTATGCAAGTATGCAACTATACCAGTATGTAAATATGCGAGTGTGAAAGTGTGCATATATGCAAATGTAAAAGTATGCAAGTATGCACGAGTGCATGTGTGAAAGTATGCAAGTGTGCAAGCATGCAAGGGTACAAGTATGCTGGGTCATTTCTACCTCTCCCCTCCGTCTCCTCCTCAACCGGTTCCCCCACCACGCACCCAACTATTCCCCTCCTGGACCCAGTTCCCCCACCACGTACTAGCTATTCCCCTCATGCGGTTGGAATATTCGTAATGCTCGAAAATTTTAGCCCCCTCAGCAAATAAGATTCACTTCAAAAATCGAAGTAAAGCAAATGCCACTTGTTTAAATCTGGCAAAATAGGACACATCACCCTTAAAAGTAGGAATCAAGTAGCAGATAACTGTGTATGTTGTATCTGCGGTAATAGCGGCCATATTTCCATGCTATGTAGGGCTGCCTCTAAAAGTGAGAACAGTTTAGGTAATATGGCCTTTTAATCTCGTTGCACAGCGAAACCAGGCAATTCTGACTTGGCCATTAAATTTTCTTGCACTGAGCCAACCAGGCAATACCTACTCGGGCCATGTGAGCCTTTGCACAGTTACAAACAGGCTGTACTAACTCGGATTATGTAATTTCTATGCACTAAGCAAACCACGCTGTATTGTCTCGGGTCGTTTTAGCGTTTTGCAGTGAGCTAACCGAACTGATCTGACTTTGGCAATATGTGAGCTCTTTGCTTTGGGCAAACCGGCTGCACTAACTCAGACGATTTGATGTTGGGAATATGTTACTTCTTGCTGGAAAGAACTATAACTAATTACGATGATCAGACTGAGTGTTTAAACACCTAATATTTTCGGGGGAAACAAAGCCCCTTGACCAATTTTGCGTAATATTTATCCATCCTTACTTGACAGGATATTAAGTAATGTTCCTCTGGTTTTTATACGGAACGACATCAGTAAAAGATACTGTAGGCATGATAGAAAATGTTAAAACATACTATATGTGATGCAAAACATGCAGATTGTAGCTTCATTAATTCATAAATGTGTACAGTCCACACTTGAATGTACACAATGTACAGCCAGAGTAAGCCAATCCCATTGCAGTTTGATGCAGATTATCATAAATATATTTCACAGCTAATGATTTACAACTAAATCCATTTAGTTAGAATATTAAATTATTTTTGTAGGACGATAAACAAGGAACAAAACATTCTACGGAGAGACACTAACAAATGGGATTGTTAAAAATTTAAAGTGTAATTTGCGTCGTCGTTTGTGCTTCATAGGTCTCCCACCCCAGCCTCTCCTCTACCCAACGGACTGAATGAAGTGGCTTTTAAGAGTGCTGCTCTTACTGCCTTTTATGAGCCGGATACTCCTCGCGTTCACAAGAGGGAAAATAAACAAGCGCCCAGCCTGGTGAGAAGTTTAGTTCGTAAACACATTTCGAGATTACGTTTTAAAAAGGTCTCTGGGCCGGGTGTCTGAGAGCGGGTGCCATGTCTCGCGCGCGTAAAAAAAACGCCGAGAGCGTTCTTAATGAGAGACTTAGTAGCGAGTCATGTAATCCTTTAATGCGGGCAGCCCAACAAAGAGGGAGAGCTGCTTGCCCGCTCGCAGGAGTTCGTTGGAGGTGGAGGTGGAGATGAACGATAACAGTGGCAACCGAAAGTATCACGAGCCCCGCTGTCTTCAATAGAGGGCTGGCTGCAGTCCGAGGCGCGGCTATCCCGGGCGCCTCAGGGCCCGCCCAGTCAGGGGTGTGTCTGTGTCATGAAGCGGGATGGGGCGATTGCTTGCTGGTGCTCTTAGCGCGGTATCTCCTCTAAGCACTAGGCTCTGGATGGGTACACTGTTAAACATGTTCACCTTAAATTTACAAAGAACGCTGGCTATAAACTATCCAGGGATCTTCGTAAAGATTTAACGGCCATCTTCGTAAATTTACGGACACTGAGTTCACCTGTTTTGAACAAGATTTCAAAAGAATATTCTTGGTATATTAACAAAACATTGAAAAACTGGTTAAGTCTACAGCAAGAACACTCTTCTTTGTCCATGTGTGTGTTTAATTTTGTTAAGAAAGAAACCGACAAAACGGAAGTTGAAATACGGTGTGGTTTCTACGTAGATTTAGTTATTATAAATTACGAAGAACTCTTTGTTTATTTGAGATCAATTATTTGCATGTATTGTATTTTCTAACAGCTTGCGCAGTCTTCTCATTATGCATGGATTAACTATGAAATTTGAGTTGTAACAACACCATTATATGACGGAGAAATGAAGATAAAGGTGCATTGCAAGTCCTTATGTGTTTTCAAGAATTTTTACCAGTTATTTCATGTGTAAAAATAATTCTAAGTACACACATTTCAGCCTTTTCACGATGAAGGGATTCAAGCAAGGATAACTCCATATGAGGGACTTACTGAGGGTGGGTGGCGAAAAGGTTAAGATATGAAGGCTCAGAATTAAGGCGGACATATTTGTGATTTACTAAGGATTTGGTGATAAGAACACAATGATGAGAGGATTCAAGCGAGTGTGCAGCTTCATGTGTGTGACACACTAAGGGAATGTAGCGAGAAGGCCACAGTGATGGGTTTCAAGTGAGAGGAGCTCCTCACCTAGGACTTTCTAAGGGTGTAGTGGTGAGAAGGCCACATTGAGGGGATTCGAGCTGGTGCAGCTTCGCAGCTCCACTAGTAGAACTCACTAAGGTCATATGGCGAGAAGACCGTGATGATAGGATTCAAGAGAGAGCAGCTCCTTTTGTAGGATTCCCTAAACGTGTGGTGGTGAGAAGACCACGATAAGGGGATTCCAGCGAGAGAAGCACACACCCTTAAAGGCGTGTGGAGAGACAGCTACAATTAGGCTATTCAATCGATGGCAGCTCCATGTGTGGGAATTACTTATGGTGTTTGGTGAGAAGGCCAGGATAAGGGGATTCAAGCGAGAGCAGCTCAGTGTGTGTGACTCACATATGGTGTTTGGAGAAAATTCCAATATGAGGGGAATTATAGCGAGATGATCTTAATGTGTGGGGCTCACTGAGGGCATTTAGCATGTAGGCCATGATGAAGGTACTTACAAGGGGAGGGCACGATTTGGGATATTCACTTCGGTATGAGACTGGGGGTATTAGTGTTCCTTTAAGGTGTTCACCCTATAAGTAATAAAGCTTACTGACCAGATAATTCCGAGATAAAAGCCTTTTAAAATTTAAGCACACACTATTAGTTAAGCAGGCCAATGGCGCAGCTATATAGGTGTTAAATATACTTTCTTGCCGCCCAGAAGTAACGATATAAATTCTAGCCAATGGTAACTTTTAAAAATTATTTAAATTTTACAAATTTTATTAGTAAAAATTTATTATTATTTTTATTTGATAAAAACTGTTAATATTTAGAAAATACTTTATATTTAAATTACAATGATGATTCAGTCTTTCAAATATAAAATAATGATGGGTATAATAATAATAGTGCTTAAAGTAACAACAATCTTATATTTTTATTCACTTATTATATAAATATATTTCGTTTTACAAACAAAAACCTGGATGGTTATTATCACAAAAATATTGGAAACAAAAATTTAATTTGTGTATTTCACAATGAATAAAATATGCTTGTTTACATAAACAACGTTGTTAAAGTAGATATGTTTGAAAATATACTTCATTCTTTCAATAATAAACTTGCACGTTTAATCAGAGTTGTCAGAGAAATAAGAATCATAAAACAGTATAAAAATTGCATAAAATAGTTGGGCGGTAAAATAAGTTACCCAGTTATCCTTTTCATTAGAAACCATAGAAAACGACGGAAACGCAAATGCTCAGGTCAGGTCATAACTGGTTACAACAAAATATTTTGTAACTGTTTGAATGGATTGCTTTAAAACTTTTGAGTACATTTTAATGACAAGATCAATATAATTATTTTTTATAAATATTTATATGAATTATCATTTTATGTTTGAAAGATCGAATTATTATAATAATATAATTATCAAGTAATATCTAATAAATATTTTTTTAGTAAATTCAATTAAATTATTAATATTTGTAAAGTAGATTAATTAAAATATTTTATTATTAAAGAAATGTGAATGTCAGGGAGATACGAACCCTGAGCACCTGGGCGGCAATCACTTATGTTACCTACCACCTGGGCACTGCGCCATTAGCCAAAGTGAAACTTAACTAGTATATAAAATGTGATTAAATTTCCAAAGGAATTTTTCTCGGAATTGGCTGGCCAGTGTGATTTTTATTTTAAGGGGTTAACACCCTAAAGGTATAATAATATACCGAGTCTCATCCCGAAGTGAATTTTCCAAGTCGTGCCCTCCCCTTGTTAGAGCCATGACATCCTAATGTGTATGATTTACTGAGGTCGTTTCGAGTTAAGGCCGAAAAATTAGGAGATTCAAAGCGAGGGCATATCCACATGTCTGACCTCTTGAGGACATGCATAGAAATCCTTTTGATCAAATATCTTGAGCACCTCTTGTGCGCGTGTGTCGTAGGAACTACACCTCTGTACCAACTACCGTTTACATGGCGGTGTTGAAATGTTGGGCATCAGGCCACTGTTTCTGCGACGTGTGGATCCGTAAAGTCAGACTTTATTATGCCATGAATGCAGAGTATTATGTTGCTGGTACCGAAGTCTTGTTTCGGCTGCCTCGTGGATCTGTTAAAGAATATCTCTACTGTGTCGTCTCTGCTAGTGTTGCTCAGCAAGGCTACAATGTCTTTGCTGAGAGTTGCAATGTATTAGTATTAGCAATTATTGTCGCTACCCTGATCTCGAAAGTACTCCCCGTAAAATATCTCTCTTTTAGTTCGGTATCAAGTATCAGCAGTACAGTGTTCAGAGTGCTTCAGCCTGACTGATGTTCCTGAGCAGAGTGGCTCGTGAGGGTTCCTAGCGGGGGACAGCTGTGGCTGGGAGAGGGGTACTTCAGAGGGTGTTCTCCCCTCCCCCCTTCCTTGCGAAAGACAGCCCTAACCACGAAACCGCATCAATTACGCCTCGCTGTTTCATTTGTCGCGAATTAGTGGATAAACCAGGAGCGTCTCTCAGCCCTGTACGCCACGGAGTACACTCCGCTCCGATACATATTTATGCGAGTGTGGCAAGTTGCGACCGCGGGGTACACTCCGCTCCGCTACATCTAGGTGAGTGTGGCTGGTTGCGACCACGGGTGCACTCCTTTTCGACGCCATCTGCATGTGACTGAATGCTAAGCTTAAGGCATCGCTGCTAACGTTGTGCTCCAAAAATTTACACTCCAAATTCGTTAAGGTACAAACTTTATATTTTGACATCAAAATAGAATTCACGTGTCTTTTCTCCCTTGTACTTCACTTACAATGAATGAAAATGTTCAATTAGGGTTAAACACTTTCTCAACATTGACGTCATTATAAATAGGCAAGGCGTGGGAAGGAGCTGTATCAGTGAGCGAATGCGTTAGTATGGGAAACAGATAATAAACCACGAGAAAACCAACTCACGTCTAACGCCAATGTTACATGTAATTTCCGCTTGTATACGGTTAGAATTTGACAGGGGATCGAACCCAGATCGCGTGAACGTAACGGAGACGCGTGACGTAACAACTCAAACACCGAGGTCCTTGCTTTAGAAGACATTTCATAAGTTGTTTCTACTTGCGGGTTTGTTTGTGCCTAGGTGCTGAATGTTGTCCTGCGATTTACTCATTAAGTGTCCACAGTTAATAGTTGGTCATTAAAGCCAATGACTTTATAATATCAAAATTTGAGTTCTACTCCTCCATCAAAACACATTAGGTTTAATGTTGCACTTACTGCTTGTTTCTACAAAACACACTAATTATCACATTCTGCACTCTAATTTTTAATTTTTTCAGTTGGAGATCAGGAAATTATTTTCTGTAACTTATGAATGCAAGCCAGTAAGTAAATGCAGGAATACATAGAAGTTATATAATGTAATGTTATTTGATTGCCGAATACACTTTAAATAGGTGTAGCCCAGGTCTTCGAGGCTTGGGCTGACAGCTGAGTTCACACTCTGGTGAACACGCCACAAGGAACAGCCAATGAGAGCGAGAGAGGACCGGCAGGGTGCTGATGTTTCACGCTCTCGGACAGTCAGCGAGGGGGAAGGCTGGTTCTGCCCGGCCAGAAGAACCCACTGGAGCGCGGACCGCAGTTCCGGTGTGACTTGATAACCACGGAGCGGAAGTAACAGCGCGTGCGTGCGATAACACGCGGCGAGGCGCGGCGCGACAGGACTGCCGGGGGGGAGGGGGGGGGGGGGAGGAAGCTCTGAGCCCGCGGACACGTACGCCAGGCTGAGGCATGCTCTCGCGCGCTACGCACATCTTAATTACCCTAATGGCTGGCTGGCGTCGCGGCCATGAATACCAAGTAGAGGGAACACGGTGGTTCGCGAGCAGCTCCGCTTTTACACGCTCCTCCCACAACTGCCGAGGTGGGCTTGTTAGCGCACTTGCGCCTCAAACACATTCGGCGAGCCGGGAATATCGAGTATTGGTTTGGGTCTCCTGGAATCGTCAACGTTTGCACTTGGTTTGACTGATTTATCTGCGAGACTCCATGCTTCCTTTCAGTTGTGTCGGGCATGATGTGATCTGTCTGAATCTGTGCATCATTTGGTGTGATTGTTGTATTAGGTGTGTCAGAATATATGTTCTTAACTTTTAACAGGATAAATATTATAATGGTCTTTACCACTCGGGTATTCGATGGTTTACTCATAACTTGGGTCCAAGACGGCGTTGGATTTTTACCACTGATTGTTGCCTAACATCAAGGTTAAATACTGATTTTTTTCTCAGTATATTTCTATTTTTATTTGTTAATTAAAGCAAAGTGATTTACTTGAATTATGCCAATTCTAACGTGTCTTTTGGTCTCCTATGAATTACGTTATAAGGATGTTGATTATCTGTTTTTTATTTCCAAGTATATATATTTTCATTTTTTGTTTAAAAAAATTTAATTCAATATGCACTTTACTAAATATAACTGTCATATAATTTTTAGAAAAGTGCTGTAATGTTATCGGCGATAGCTGTCTTCCAGAATTTTATGCCATTATTAAGTAATTATTGTTTAAATTTTATAAAGGTTTATAGAAATAAATATAATAAATAAAATTACAACTTAAAACTGCTTATTTAAAAGAATATTTTTTTAAATATCAGTAAACTCATTTGTAAACGTAATTAATAAAGTTGTGTTAGTTTAATTATGTTTTCCGACATGCCTTTAAAATTATTTTATTGATACTTATCGCTAAGGTACTAATATTATTTCAAATTACAGCTGGTTGTTACCGTTTCACGCGAACGTGGCGCGAATCGGTAACTGTCTCGCTTTAGTTAGGGTTTATTTTGTTAAGATGGTAATTATTTTCCTTTGATTTATTTTTATTACTACTTCATTTGGATTATTTATTTATGTTAACGATTAATAATTTTATAAATATTTTAGGATGGTTATATTTTTTTTAATCCGTTCTTTTACGTGCGAGTGCTGTCGGTGCTGGCTCGGGTGTTTCCGGACTAGGCAACGATGTGGGCCGACCGGCCGAATCGAAACAGCTGACAATCGCGCGAGAGTGAGGGCGGGACTGCTGTTCTGACTGCCGACGGGTCAACATGGAACTACAAACACCAGCCGCCGTCACGCGCCTTGACGATGGCGACGGGGGCCCCCTCACCGAATGTCTCAAAGCAAGGAGTATCCTTCCCGTCTTATTATTTGGGGCCTAGAGGCCGGAAGAATTTTTAGTACTTTTTGGATGATAGTACTGAACTGAATAGTCAATGAATGGATTGCCGTGTAAGCTAATTGATTCTGTGCATGTAGCCCCACACATAGTTAAATGAAGAGGGGTGTGAGTATAAATACGGTGTGCAACACTAAAGCTAATATTTTTCCTGAAGTGATTTTTGTGCACAGAACTTGTACTTTTTTTTTAGTAACTACTCTTTGGAACTTACCTTGTTGGAGACGCTTACGGGCTTGTGAAGTGAGAACTGATTGCCAGCACTCGAACGATTGATTTTTATTTAATATTTTATGGGGACCCCTTTACCTATTTATGAACTTTAAAGAAATCTATATATTTATATAGGCTAGCTTTTCTATATGTATTTATTGTTAGATAATATTTTTTGTATTTACAATATCAGCTTTTGGTAGTTGGTTATTTAGCTGGAATGAGCCATGATCCATATTATAACTATTTTGCACAATAAATAAGACAGTATGTTTCCGTTTCTACTCTATTATTTTTGCTCTGCTAATTTTCTTTTGCCTTCAGCACGCACCGCTGGTAAAGAGGGAGGTTGGTTTACTGACAGTACAGGTTTTGGTGTTTTTGATATAAAATCATATTTGGCCCTCTCTGGCGAGCGTGTGCAGGGTTGTCAGCCCTGGTCTTGAACGTAGAGGCCAGCCGGTGACATGGTTTTCATTTACTAATTATTTTGCATTTGATTTATGGATGCCTTATTTGAATATGTATTTTTCGTTCGAACTGAAAGTACAAACAAAATAAGTCCGCCAAAAAATACCAAATAATTTTAATATCAGGGAATCAGCATTAGTTACGTTTACATTTTATTACACACAAATATATTTTTGTACAATTAACATTAAATTACCCTTTTATTTCGTACGTATAAACAATTTTCCGTAAGTTGGTACAAAAATTAAATTTGGTTACACAATTTCCAGGAAATGAGATACTCTTCTGTAGAAAAATAATAATGGTTTAAAAAGGTGTTTTGTAATGCTTTTTTTATTGGGTGAACGTTGAAGTAAATATTTTATAATTTCCTAGTCGAGAGACGTACTTGGAAATAAACAATTATGCGGTACCTTTATAACAGTGCTACAACAGTGTTATAACGTCCAGTTCTCGTCTATGTTTCGGCACAAAGCTGGCTTTACCAGCAAGCTGGTCCAACAGCAAGGAGGCCTACATTACCTGCCGCTGCTGGGTGCTGTAGCGCGGGCACTGCAGGGCTGGCCATCAATGCGCGCCTCCTGCAGAGTAAAGCATACCCAAATAACGTTACCAACACATGAACACTACTTTTATTGAACACTCATTTATACTCTCCTAAACTCATTTTTTTCCATTTTTAGAAAAGCTATATTCTAATAAAATAGTTTCAAAAACTATTTCTTGAACCTGACTGTAACAACTAGCCCCATGAAGCTGGGCCGTGACTGGATGGCACTGCCCTGGCTGTAGGCAACATCTCGTGTCTATGTGCCTCTTCCAGCCCACACAATACCTATTTGTAATAAAATAATGCTAGTGGTGTAGTTTGTCAAATTTTGTGTATGTAATGTAAATTTTAATAGAACACAATGAACATACACTAACCGAAATATTTGAAATTACGTTTGAACCATTAACAATATAACCATAAAGAAAATTAATATGTAAGTTGTTGAATATTACTAGTTTAAATTGAAACATAGTTTAAAAATGAATGTTCAAAGATAAAACACAAATGAGAGTATTAAAGTGTTTCAGTTTACACAGTAATATATTTATGTCAATGTGTACAAGTAACTTATGTTCACTTTATATCAAGTATAATGTTTGAATGAAATAATCTTAAATGCTTCCTAATATTTCAATATTCATGTATGCATTGGTGGTATTGTATGTATATACACTATACAACACTATCAACATACCTATATTCTGAAAAATACTCAGCTATCAGTAGAACGATGAAACATTTGTCGACAGGACTACCAGGTGGACAGCATAGTCTCCAGAACGTCAGATATACCAATACAGGATGTTTTAGAACCACGACAGTAGATGTCTGGAACTCGGGTACCGCAGCTCCTCCGGGATGCTGGAAACTGCTAATATCTTGGTACAATCTCACTAAGACGATATCGCTGATCAGGCGTCGTCGGTGACACGGCTGAAACCTCCAGACTATAAGATGACGGAATCGCTCGACGCGGAAGTTCACATCACTTCGGCATCACACCCTAAGTCTGACGTAATGAATTGCAGACATCTTTAAGTTTTACCATTATTGAAGAACACTAAACAACTCCGCGGTCGTCGCGAGGTATCATTGCCTCCTGTGCGGGCTCCCGCGGAAATAGGGACCCCTCCCCCCCCACACACACGCACAGGAGACGTCTTGCCCGACATACGATACGTAAGACGACGATTCCTCAAACTACATTATTACCAGAAACTTCCCATTTGAACTGGTTAAGGCACCAAAGATAAACATTGCTATTAGAAATATTGGATGTCCTAATTTCTACCTGTCGAACTGTGTTCAGGTATAAATTCACAAAGGAATGTGTGCCTAGTGCAGACTCAGTGCAAAAAGGAATTATTTAATTATAAAAATAAATATATAGAACGAAATAGGAGAAATTAACCTGCCAATGAATGTTAACCAACACTCCTAATGAAGGGTAGCTCGCTGTAACACTCTGATAATTTAAGTATGAAACATTAAAATAATTAAAAGTTAATATTTAGAAACAAATACATGCAAAAAATAAACATAACAAACATCATGTAAACATTCAGAATGGATACATGACGTTCATTTAAAAATATCCCAATTACGTATATCACTATAACAAAGTTGAATACCAACCTTAATCAAATAGGCTGACTACATACCTTTAAATATTCTAGCTACGCTCCAAAATCGTCATATTTTCATGTTATCTCATGAATAAAAGAAGTACGGTCTGAGGTGGTATATTATTGTTTGCTATTAATAATAAAAAAATATGTAAATATATAAATATTATTATTTGATCTTTAATTATTTTTACACTTGCTACTATATTCGCGGAATTTTAGACAACCTAATTTCATTCAAATATTTACTAATGTAAATAACTGCTTTAAATATGATCATTAATTGTGCTTAATATCTCTGTGCAAATGATTACTATAGGCTCGTGTGTCAATAAGACCTTCTGTGCCATTACAAATGAAATCAGAAAGCATTTAAAACTTTAATATTAATTGAGAGTAATATAAGAATAATATAAATGAAAACAAAAACACTTGATTATACACATCGACTGAGAGAAACAACACTTGAAATAACACTCATATGACAGTACTAACGTTATAGTAAATAACATGAAAAACATTTTTGTTACGTCCATCCAACTTTTATCCTCATCAAATAGAAAATTGGCTGGAAAACAAAACGTTTAGCTAGAAATGCCAATACGATGGGCACTATTAGAAAAAAGTTCATAGACTAATCTAAAATAATGTTTTTCACTCAAACTAAAAGATATTAGCAAGTATGTGTCAAAATGTTATCAATTTTAAACTTGTAGCAAGTTTGGTTGCTCCGGGCCATCTCATTCCGACAAAACTGGACCACTAGGCTCTAGCGCTCTTTGTAAATGGCAGTTGAAATAAAATTATATCAAAATATCACATATAATAATACAGCCAGTATGTGCATCAATGTTCTAGGCTCACGTATTAATAATATTTCAGTTCCAAAACATGTAGTGAGTGACTAAACAAAAGACGGCGTCACTCGTTTTTGTGCCTAAAATATATAAGACCCACCTTGGTGATGCTGCAGTCTGAACCATAGGTAAAATGATCATAAAACAATGAAGATTAATGCACGCGTTTCAAAAACGCGCACAAACGTGACCTAAAATCTTTGTACGTCACACAAACACAAAGTCTTTACTCACTGCAAACTTTATACGATGAAATTAGTCCAGGTATCGACGCACCTGAGTCAGGTGACGCCAATTACATCTAGCTTGCACCACCGGACCCTTTACAGCTTTTCATTTCCCATGATACAACGTGCCGGGCGTTCAAAGATTCAAACAA
Source organism: Bacillus rossius redtenbacheri (assembly GCF_032445375.1). Classification (NCBI taxonomy): domain Eukaryota; kingdom Metazoa; phylum Arthropoda; class Insecta; order Phasmatodea; family Bacillidae; genus Bacillus; species Bacillus rossius. Next base: position 87,931,515 of record NC_086330.1, read on the forward strand.
TAAAATCTATGAACGACGCGCCGCCAAAGTGGCGGCCAATCACATAATGTCAATTAAGAAATGCTGTTAAAAAGATACCGGATCCTAATAAAAAAAATCCCTTTCGGTACAGCCTACAAACGATGGTAAAATTCAAATTGCCTTTTTCTTATGGAAAGGTTTTGGAAACTATAAACGCCTGGAACATTTTAAAAACAAATAACATTCATATGTTCTCCAATATTCCAAAATCATCGATTAAACATTTTCTCATATTCCATGCAGGGAAAATTTTGAATGTTTTTAACTCAATGCATCCAGAATTTAATGGCTTAGAACCTATTTCATATTATGCCTAGTAAGGTAGCTATAGAAATATTTTTTACCTTCAAACACTATTTTACGTGGTCGTATAAAATTTTTCTTTGGGCCAAGGTTTAAGATAATATTAAGAAGGTTTTATATAAATGTGAAAAAATTTGATGCTAAGGAAGTTTGAAATTCTTTTTTTAATTTCGCCCCCTGTTTTAAGGTAATAGTTATTTTAATCAAAAATTGTTTCAGCCAAAGGTTTTAAATAAAGTTTAAGATGTTTACAATAAATTATAACTGATTTGATAGTAATGACTTTTTTCTTTCAACATGTGTCATTTACATCCCTTGCAGTAATGGTTTTGTTACATAAAAATTTACTTTTGACAAAATTTTTAGACAATATTTAAAATGATAAACAAAAATAATAATGGTTTCAAAAGTGTTCATGGTGGGATAGTTTAATTTATTTTCTATTTTAACCCCAGATTTTGTCAGCCCCTTGAATTTATGGTATTTATCATCAAACATTGTTTCAGACAAACTTTTTAGTTAATATAAGGTTTACAAACTATTTAAACGGATTTGATAATGTGCCTACCAAGAGAGTTATGATTTTTTTTTGTCATTCAACCCCTTTTTATTCCAACCCTTACAGTAATGGTTGTTCGCATAAAAAATTATTTCAGACAAAGTTTGTAGATAATAATTTAAGGTTTTACAATAAATCAGAATTGATTTAATAGTGTACATGGTACGGGAAATTCGATTTTTGCTACCCTTTTTCTAACCTCCTTAACCAATGGCTCGTTTTATCATAAATTGTTTCAGACAAATATTTTAGAATAAAATTTAAATATTATAAATTATTTCATTTGTTATTTGTTATGTACACTGTTATCAAATACTAACATGTAAGTAACCTATACTATGCCCACAACATTCTAACGTAAATGAAGAAGCCTACTGAATACAATTTGTCAACTTCCATAACATCCTAGTTAAATCCTCACACAAACACTCGCCCGTGTGTTATGGTGTGGAGTTTTGAAGGCATTGACTCTACTGTTACTTTATTCTCTATCTGCCATTTCTCGATAGTGATGCAGGTTCAAAGCTCGTGTAGTTGTTTTCTGGTTACATAAAACATCACCCCTAAAGGTCTTCTGTAAATATAATTTAATGATTAATCCGATCAACCTTACATGCAGATTTTGAGTACGTTTTAGAAGGGAGTTGAATCACTATTCAAATAAAATTGTAATAAATAAACATTTGTCACTTGTATATTACAGAAAAATAAACACCAGAACAAAACAGATTGGACGGTAGTCACTGTTTTTTATACAGCCAACAATTGGAACTGTTCCCATTTCCAGAACGCGCTAGTTAGAGTCTCTTAAGGCGACAGCCAGGCTAGTGGGCAACACGGGGGAGAAACACTAATTGCCGAGACTGAGGCCTAGTTTTTTGATGCAGTTTTGACACACACGTTGTATAGTAGCTTTCATAATATATTACTGACATAGCTAAATTGATTATGAGAAGCAATGCATAAGCTATCATCAAGCAAACAAACCAGTGAAAATTAATTATCTTTAATTAGATAGCCACATATTTTATGATGTGGCTTACATGAAAGTTTTCATCTCCTACGAATTTATATAGAATGTGTTAATTTTTTTAACAAAACAGCATGTATTGTTTTTTGCAAATTAGCAATTAGTCGTTAAGTAGTTAAATAATCATTATAAAACTAACACTTTTGATTTGACTCTCCCATCCGACAGATAGCGTCACATGTCGCGCAAAACATGGTTCCAGTTTCCACCATAAGAATCGCACTTCTGTTCTATGGCGGTTAGCCTGGCGACACTGATGCCTCTGGCGCGGGTCTGCCGCACTTCCCGGCTCCGCCCACCCTCCTCGCGTCACGAGAGTGCTTGGTGTGGAGGGGGGAGACGGGGGGACTTGTGACGACGTTGTTTGTCCCTCTTCTCCCCTCCCCTGCCCAAACGACTTGGTTAATATAATCCGGGGTCAAGTCAAGTTTGGTTTCCGAGAGCGAGTCCTGCTCGCTGGGGCGTGCACACGGGCGCAAGTTTGTCGGATCCGTGTCTGCTTCCTCTACCTCCCCTCCCCCATGCCACTCTGTCCTATCCCCCCCCCCCCCCGGTTCCACCCCTCTCAGACCGAACCTCTTTAATACCACCTGCCTGTGACTTCACGCACTGCAACCTAACAAGCCTGTTTCATCTCAGACGGCTTGGCAGCGACTTAGGATTACAGGATTACGTAGTTCTTCAGTACTACTACTTTATACATGAAGAAAAGGTTCAAATCTTGTTGGTTTATAGTGAAAGTTATTACGAAATCACGCAATTTTTCACTTTCAAAACTTTTTTTTTTTGCTAACTTTCCAAAAATTTCCACGTCAACAATTAATATTTGACAGCTGGCTGTGACAGTTTATACTTAGGTGCTGAAAGAACAAACCCTTTTTATTCTTTTAAAAATATCTAAGCATTAAAAGAATGCATGCCAATAGCTTGGCCCTAACACACTCGCCAGCGTGCCACACATAACCCGTGGTCAGCCAACCTGCGAATGTGCCGACTGCTTCGTGATGTTGCAAGCTAGACCTAGCATGCGAAGCGCGTGTCTGATTACAGACAGCTCAACAAACAGGAAGTCCAGTTTAGGCTCATTTAAATATAAAATATTAATAAATTAAAGAATTATCCATTTAAGTGCGTATGAAATATTTTTCTTACAAAAAATGTTTAGTAGGACATATTTTAATGAAATGACTTTGTAGCGACCCTAGGTGTATTTCGCAGTTGTAAAACACCAAACACAAATATAATTCATAAAATCTTCATTAATTAATGTTAGAAATGGGGGAAAAGATTTTCATAAGGATAGCCCAATTTATTTAATACAGACTTATTCATTACTAACGTTTAAACTACTAATTAAATCACCACACATAATGTCTGTTCACAAATCACCGAGTATCTGTCCAGTGCACAGTTCGCACTCCTCACTGGAGCTAGGCTCAACAGTGGTTATCATGCACCTGTCCACACACAGTCTCGCGCCACTCGGCCGCTCCGCGTCGCGCCGCTCGCAAAGGGAGGCCGGTCGTCCTCTTCGCTGAACTCACACTTCACTCAACTCGCCTATCGGAACTCTTGGAACACCTGCAGAGGCCGGCGTCGCCGCTTTTATACTCGTTGGCCGTCTTTCTGGAATGGACTGGAGAGGTTGTGATGTGGCGCGTCATCCCGGGCCGACCCGACACCCGAAGCATCCAGAATAACGTCGCTTATTCACGTCAATCCACGCGCTGGCCTCTGTAAGCCCGCAGAATCCCCAGGCCACTAAGCGTCAGCAACAACAGCCCGAGTAGGGACGGAGCGGGGGCAGGGGAGCGAGGTCGGGCCACCCTAATCCTCAAAGGTATGCGCACGTGACATCAGTTGGGGTGCGGGGCCGCCGGGCCAGACTATCGATGGAAGGCCCGCTCAGGTACCTGGCACGCATGCGGCCTTGTTTCCCAGTGCGCACTTAACAGTATAATGAATTTCAAACATTTATTAAAACCAACCTTATGCTATTGGCATTTGCCAATGAGTTTTGTTACCAGTTACTTTTAACATTCGCTCCATTGGTTATTTGACATTATTTTAGCCTTTTTAAATTAAATACCTGTGTCATTTTCAAATTGTAAACTTACTATTAGTTTTAATGGAATATTTGGTTTATTCATTTTTAATAAATGCTTTGGTTCAGAGGCATTTTCTTTGAAAAACTTATGATACTATTAGCTAGTTCATTTGCTTGCCACGACGCTTGCCGCGGCTGGGTCATCGCCATGGAGCTGCAGCGCTGGGCGAGAGAGT